>NC_139556.1:99915396-100301315 GCF_965112155.1 Podarcis liolepis | reverse complement strand
TGTGACTGGCAAGCCCAAGGCTCTGTGGTTTAACCCACAGAGCTACCCGCGTCCCATCTCCTAACAACAAAGGGACACGGCAAAGGGATGGTATCTGCAATATACAAAATACTACTACAAAATCACACAAACCCCCTAGACGTAATAAAAAAATATATGGGAGGATGACATAGGCTATGAGATTAACCCCACCCAATGGACT
Source organism: Podarcis liolepis (assembly GCF_965112155.1). Lineage (NCBI taxonomy): Eukaryota > Metazoa > Chordata > Lepidosauria > Squamata > Lacertidae > Podarcis > Podarcis liolepis. The sequence continues at coordinate 100,301,113 of NC_139556.1, read as the reverse complement.
GGAATGTGGTCTAAACCTCCCTTTAAATCCATATCAGCGAAAAGGAAAGAACTCGCTCTGAAACTCACAGGTGGTACCTAACACCATGGAAACTAACGCTAATACACCCAGGAGCCTCACCAAAATGCTGGAGAGGGAGCACCTCCACAGGCACATACCTCCACATGTGGTGGGAATGTCCCAAAATCTAACTCTTCTGGGCAGCAATCATACAAAACATATGCAAAATAACTAAGCAACTATTAGAAGTCACCCCAGAACTGGCCCTACTAAACATCTTCCAAGACAATAATGTGCACAAAGCGCTCATAACCCACCTACTCTCAGCAGCCAGAAGCATCATAGCCAGACACTGGAGAGACCTGTTAGGAGTAAGCATGGACCAATGGTACCAAATAGTATGGGAAACAGCCTTACTAGAAAAACTAACCAACAAACTGAAACTGACATGGGGACAAATAGAAGAAGACGCCTTCACCCCGGTGTAGCTCCCCTTTATCACATTCACAGCCCAACAAGACCCACTAAAGCAATACAGTGGTACCTCGCAAGACGAATGCCTCGCAAGACAAAAAACTCGCAAGACGAAAGGGTTTTTGGTTTTTTGAGTTGCTTCGCAAGACAATTTTCCCTATGGGCTTGCTTCGCAAGACGGAAACGTCTTGCAAGTTTGTTTCCTTTTTCTTAACACCGTTAATACAGTAGCGACTTGACTTCGAGGAGCAACTCATAGAACGCGGTGTGGTAGCCTTTTTTGAGGTTTTTAAAGATTTTGGTGATTTTTGAAGCTTTTCCAAAGCTTTCCCGACACCGTGCTTCGCAAGACGAAAAAAATCGCAAGGCGACAAAACTCGCGGAACAAATTAATTTCGTCTTGCGAGGCACCACTGTACAAGCGAATAGTAAAGAGAACCCACACAAGTGACACTGACACAAAACCCCACAAATACACTAAGTAGAATAGAAGCATTGCCCCCCGACCCCACCCCACCCACCATTCCCCCCTCCACCTCTTTCCCCCTTTTCTTCCTAATGTAACACTAATGTCTCACAACAAATGAAACTGATCTGTAGAAAACGGAACATGAAAAAAGAGACATTGCACATACTTTTGTAAACCAAGAAATCTTTAATAAAAATATATTTTAAAAAGGGGGGGGGAGAGAAAGCAGCAAGGCCTCTCGGCTAGGATGTCAGCAACTGGTGTCCAAGCCCTCATTCCATTAGCGCAACGATTTAGGCTTGTCAATGGTGGAGCTAGCCGCTCGGGCACCCGGAGTGGAGATCCGCCCATGGGGGCAGGCCGATCCACCATCGGGGGCAATCCACGAGGTGACGTGATCCGGTGGGGGGCCAAGCGCAGCCCGATCCTCCCGGCGGGGCGCTGATCGCGGTGTGGTTGTGCAATCCTCCCGGCAGGGTGTTTTTTTATATATATTTTTGTGGTGAACTGCCCCAAGATTTATGGAAGTAGGGCTGTATATTAATAATAATAATAATAATAATAATAATAATAATAATAATAATAATAATAATAATTAATTTATTCTTCAATATTCTGCCTGAGTTTTCAGCAGCTGCAGTAGCAGAAGCTGTTACTCCCACCCTCACTTCTTTTACAGATGTGTTGGATCACTCTGAGAAGAGCTGACAAGTTTCTGAAATCCTTCATCCAGTTGTCCATCCGGGAAAACGAAACCTGGAACTTCTGCAAAAGTCTTGTGAGCGCCTCTTGTTTATGTTTCAGTTACAGATAGGTAGCCGTGTTGGTCTGCCATAGTCAAAATAAAAAAATTCCTTCCAGTAGCACCTTAAAGACCAACTAAGTTAGTTCTTGGTATGAGCTTTCGTGTGCATGCACACTTCTTCAGATACACTGAAACAGAAGTTGCCAGATCCTTCTATATAGTGAGAAGGTGGGGAGGGGTATTACTCAGAAGGGTGGTGGGAATGGGTGATTGGCATGGGTGATTGGCATGATCCAGGTCTACGGGGACTGAGAAGCGTTTTTCCGCCGTTTACGCCTGAAGGAGTATTTTCAACACACACAACAACAAGACAAATCAGAACAAACAACAACTTCACAACACAACACCTCTCAACCCACTGGAGAACAACAACCACCCTCCCAACAGAACACTGACCACCAACTACCACCGAAAAAGTGTTACACAAAAAGGGACTCCACATGGACCCCTCCTGATGGACGCAATACCACACTGGACTTGTACATTATCTCAGCTATCTGCCAATCTCCCATTCCCACCACCCTTCTGAGTAATACCCCTCCCCACCTTCTCACTATATAGAAGGATCTGGCAACTTCTGTTTCAGTGTATCTGAAGAAGTGTGCATGCACACGAAAGCTCATACCAAGAACTAACTTAGTTGATCTTTAAGGTGCTACTGGAAGGAATTTTTTTATCTTGTTTATGTTGTTTTTCAGGGAGTGGGCCGCCAGAGAGCGATGGGGAAGAAATTGGGTTTTGATGTTACTGTTGCTGTCACATTGTGTATTTTGTGTTTTTACACTGCAAACCACCCTGTGATCCTTGGTTGGCATATAAATTTAATGAATAAATAAAAATAAAAAGGCACATATTGGTGGAAATAGCCTGCATTGTACAGCAGAAAAGTGCTTTGGGGGAAAATGTTTGCATACAAATATATGCCTATTTGGACTTGGGCTGGGTGTTCATCAGTATGCGGATGATACCCAGCTCTACCTCTCTTTTAAATCGGAACCAATGAAGGCAGTGAAGGTCCTATATGAGTGCCTGGAGGCGGTTGGAGGGTGGATGGCAGAAAACAGATTGAGGTTGAATCCTGACAAGACAGAAGTACTGTTTTGGGGGGTCAGGGGTTGGGCGGAGGTGGGGGACTCCCTGGTCCTGAATTGGGCAACTGTGCCCCTGAAGGACCAGGTGCGCAGCCTGGGAGTCATTCTGGACTCACAGCTGTCCATGGAGGCACAGGTCAATTCTGTGTCCAGGGCAGCTGTTTACCAGCTCCATCTGGTACGCAGGATGAGACCCTCCCTGCCCGCAGACTGTCTCACCAGAGTGGTGCATGCTCTGGTTATCTCCCGCTTGGACTACTGCAATGTGCTCTACGTGGGGCTACCTTTGAAGGTGACCCGGAAACTGCAACTAATCCAGAATGCGGCAGCTAGACTGGGGACTGGGAGTGGCCGCCGAGGCCATATAACACTGGCCCTAAAATTTAAAATGTTGGTGCTGACCTTTAAAGCCCAAACGGCCTCAGCCCAGTATACCTGAAGAAGCGTCTCCACCCCATCACTCAGCCTGGACACTGAGGTCCATCTCCGAGGGCCTTCTGGCGGTTCCCTCACTGCAAGAAGTGAGGTTACAGGGAACCAGGCAGGGGGCCTTCTCGGTAGTGGCCCCCGCCCTGTGGAACACCCTCCCATCAGATATCAAGGAAATAAACAACTATCTGACTTTCAGAAGACATCTGAAGGCAGCCCTGTTTAGGGAAGTTTTTAAAGTTTGATGTTTTATCATGTTTTTAATATTCTGTTGGGAGCTGCCCAGAATGACAGGGGAAACCCAGCCAGATGGGTGGGGTATAAATAATAAGTTGTTGTTGTTATTAGGAGAAATTCGCACAGCAATACTGCTTAATTTTCATGAAGACTTTTTAAAATAATAATAACAAGCAAACAAACAATAAAAAACAGCTAATAATAGTAATTGCAAACTGATGTGGCAGTGTAGAAAAGTGAACTTAAGGGGGAGGACTGAGAGATTGACAGGAACCAGAACAGGCAAGTCCACCTTTGCCTCCTCCTGTATTCCCTTTTCTCTCCAGAAGACTATTCACACAGTGCATAGTTAAACTATGGAACTCCCTCCCACAGGAGTTAGTAACGGTCACTGACCTGAGTGTCTTCAAAGAGGATTAGAAGAATTCATGGAGGAGAGGGCTGTTGATGGCAACTAACCTTGATGGCTGTGCTCTACCTCTGCGATTGGAGACAGCCACACTTCTGAAACCCAGTTGCTGGGAACCACAGGAGGGGAGCGTTGGTCTTGTGTTCAAATCCTGCTTGTGGGTTTCCTAGAAGAGTCATCTGGTCGGCTCCTGGGAGAACACGATGCTGGACTAGATGGACTGCTGGCCTGGTCCAGTACGTTCTACTGATGTTCTTGTGCAAGACTGGTAGGCTTGGGTTGACCCTGCCCAGGCTCCATCCTTGCTCGTGAGGAATGGCATGCATTGGAAGGAAGGGAGAATTTCCTCACACAGCTCCATTCTCTTTTGGACCTGCCTCCCAGGTGAAGCGCTACAGAGAACAAGGGGAAGCCATCCTTCTGGATCAGGCCTTTGCTTACCTGGAAAACCCCCGAACCTGTTTGAGAGATGGAGCCATCAGGCTGTTAGGCAAGTTATGTTTATTATGAAATTATTGGGCGGTCATTCATTAGTAATGCACATGGTGCTTCAGACACTGTCTCTGGGAAACAACAGCAGCAGAGGACAGTTCCCTGCCCTTAAAAACTTCCAGATCACCTGCTTATTAAGTGTGGCGCTGCCCAGGGAATTTTTAGAAACCCCAAAATACTGTGTGTTTTTTTTAAAATGGATAATGTGATTTGTGAGATTGGACCCATCACATCATAAAGCAGGTGAAGTCACACCGAAGTTGGTCTGCCATCTTTTATTCAAAATGGCGCCTGGGATCCCAGTGTCCACAAAAACCGCCGCACCCGCCTCAAGAGCTCTCACAGCGAGTTTGGCGGCAATATCTTGAGAGCTGGCCATACTTATGCCAAACAAGGAAGTACAGTCAAGGCAAAGTCACATTTGGGGCCGCCATCTTGATTCAAAATGGTGCCTGGAACCTAAACCCCGCACCTCAGGAACCCTCTTGTCAGGTTTGGTATCCCAAGAGGTGTCAGGATGCCTAGAAAACAGGCAACGTACAAACCATTTCCCAAAACATATAGTAGATTCATCCTGATATATTTGCAGGGTGGTTGGCTATTTAATAAGTGCTTGTTCTGAATTGTTTGTGAGGTGGTTAGATGACATTGGGTCAACGCAGCTGATCTCCCACACCTTCCAGTGCACTTTTCCTTACTGCAGAAAGTCCAGTATTTTGGGGAGGAGGGTTTGTTGCACAAATACTGTAGCTGCACAACCTGAATTTACCAAGCACCAGAGGATGAAGGGACAGAAAATGCAGTCTCACATTCTTAGCCTTAGGTTTTAGCTGGAGATGAATGATGGAATTGTAGTGTTGGGAGAAGCCAAGGGGTCATTTGGTTCAACCACCTGCAAGGCAGGAATCAGAAGGGCAGGATGAAGTGAAAGAACAAGTTTTCGACAGTCATGTACAGCTTCCATTTGCCCTGTCAGTGGCTATCCTAAACGAGTCCATGCTGAGCCAAGCCGTTAATTTTTCACTTGCCTCTAGAGCGAGTTAGGGGCAGAATGTGCCAGGGAATGGGAAAAATGCTGCCATTTCCAAAATGGCGTGGCTAAGCGTTGTGACTTCTCCTAACTGAACCCGCTACCTTTGGCCTGCGGAGACATGTGCTCTGCCATTGGGCTACTGCAATTCCCTTGGTGGTGCTGGAATAGGGAGCCAGGAGTCGGCTCCCCTAAACTGCGTTCACCCTGTAAAAAGGTAAAGGTAAAAGGACCCCTGGCCATTACGTCCAGTCGTGACTGACTCTGGGGTTGTGGCGCTCATCTTGCTTTATTGGCCGATGGAGCTGGCGTACAGCTTCTGGGTCGTGTAGCCAGCATGACTAAGCCGCTTCTGGTGAACCAGAGCAGCGCACGGAAACGCCATTTACCTTCCCGCCGGAGCGGTACCTATTTATCTACTTGCACTTTGATGTGTTTTTGAACTGCTAGGTTGGCAGGAGCAGGGACCGAGCAACGGGAGCTCACCCTGTTGTGGGGATTCGAACCACTGACCTCCTGATCAGCAAGCCCTAGGCTCTGTGGTTTAACCCACAGTGCCACCCGTGCCCCTGCGTTCACCCTGTAGCCCCTGGCAAAACCTGTTGCTGGCATCTCTCCCTGCTTCAACATTTGTTCAACATTTGTTTGTCATTCGGGGAGTGGCAGCCCTTTCTGACCAAGCACACGGCGGGCATTTCTATCCCTAGAAATCATCGCTCAGGAGTCAAAGCACCAAGGAACAGTAAATGCCATTGCGACCGGTGAGTAGCAATGATGTTTGGGTGCCCCTGCCCTGCCCAGTTCTGGCTCTGCCGCCTCCTTTTCTGACTCTACTTTCTTCTTTTTTGCAATGGATTTATACTCCACCTTTTTTTCTCGACGGAGTTCAAGGGGGGGGGGTTGTGGTGGTCCCCCTCCTCAATTAATCATGACAACGGCCCTGTGAAGTACAGTAGGTTAGGCTGAGAGTGGGTGGCTGGCCCAAGGTCTCTTGAGAAGAAGACTGGGGGGGGGGGCAATGACATGGACATCATGTGCACAGGATGGTGCGAGGAGCCGGGGGGGGGGGAGGCCAAATGCCGCAACAGTACGGATTGTTCTCAACATTGAGGGGACCTGGCTCCCTGTTATGTACTGAGTTGGTATATTTCACTCCCCCCAAAAATTGTATTGGGGGGCCCAAGGGAACCTGGCCCCCTTAGAGTTGGTATCTATCCTTTGTATGCGTGGTCTTCATTGCAGGAAGTTTCCTTATCCACCTTTTCACAACTAGGTCCCAGGATGGGTTACAGCAATGTAACCAAGTAGTTATAAATAAAAGGAAAAGTTTTTCAGTTATAAAACTGTGCATATTTCTTTAGTGCCTTGATGGAATTATTTTATTGTGCATCTTGATTATGAGTGTATGTGCATATCTATACAGTGGTACCTCTGGATGCAAACGGCATCCGTTCTGGAGCCCCAGAAGCGAACGCAACCCGCGTCCGCGCATCTGCGCATGCGTGGGTCGCGATTTACTGCTTCCACACATGTGCGTGACATCATTTTGAGCGTCTGCACATGTGCAAGTGGCGAAACCCGGAAGTAATGCGCTCTGTTGCTTCTGGGTCGCCGCGGATCGCAACCCGAAAAGGCTTAACCTGAAGGGACTTCAACCCGAAGTAGGGCTGTATCTAGATAGATATATCATGGCTTAACACTTGTAAACTGTTTAGAAGCCACCTTGGCAACCAAGATGTGTGTAAATGAGCAAATAATGCTAATAATTCTAAAAATATATTTAAAAAACAAAAACAAAAAAGGAAGCAGTGAAAGCGTCTCTCTGTGGCTGTTCTCTGTGTTTTCCTTTCCCTCCTCACTTAGTCCTGGATCTTGTGAAAGTGGAAAATAAATCATCCCACCTCAAAATGGCGGTATCCGACATAGCGGAGGCCTTGGGGCAAGAGGAGCACTCTTCAGGAAACTTCCTGGGAAGATGCGTCAGCAGACTCAGAAGGATCTGGAAGAGATAGAAGCTTTTCCTCTGGAAAGGGGTGGGGGGAAAGGTAAATTTGGACTAACTGTTGCTGGCAGCCATCTTTTTTAAAATAAAAACAAAAAAATAATTTTTTTATTGGTTTTTAGACAAATGCAATAACAATAACCATTAAACATCCAGCAAGTGTTTGTTCTAGCCATTGACTTTAGACACAAGCTCACACATTCAGTGGACAAACCTATTACTTAAAGTAAGCTCCCCACAGAGAAGGCTGAGCAGCTGTTATAGTAAGGTCTTGTTATTCCTTTATTTCCTTGATTTTGATCCCGCCCTTCTTCCCAGAGGAGCCCAGGAGGGCAAACGGAACAATTTAACAAACGAATATTTTAAAAACAGCCTGGCAGACAGCAAGTGGTGAATTCCTGAATGAGCTACGCAGGAGCGCCTAGTCTGGCATCTGCTCATGTTGGTTTTTGCAGCCTCTCCTTCCGCAGACCTTGGGGGGGAAAGGAGCTTTGTAGACTCCAGTGTAGTGGTTCTCCCCTTCAGCCATGCCTGCAGAGTGGGTTAGGCTGGTTTTGCAGACAGTCCCTCTCGAGGGCTGAACCCCATCAGGACTCGCCACCGTACAGTTTTGACCACCACCTTTCAACCCAAGCATCCCCTCTCCCCTACAATCCCGGCTTCCCAGCAATCGACTGAAAAGGCAGGGGAGCTCAAGGTCTGGAGGGGAAGGGACCAAACAACGTCCCACGGAGTGGTCCACATACAATGTCCTTTTCTCCTGTAAACTCAGGTACCTGTGTCTTCTACTCCTGCTCGCCTGCCCCACCAGACCTTGTTCAGCCATGACTTGTCTCCATCTCAACCTTGACTCACCCAAGCTATCTTCCATCCCAGGCCTGCTCCGCCAGAAACCAGCTCCATCTCAATCCAGTAGCCACCACCACAGGTTTGTTGCTGTTGTTTTGCCAGGACCGACTCCCTTTTTTCCACTTCCTGGGCTTTCACCAGGCCAGTTGTTCCTTGATGCCTGCCTTGGCGCTTGGGTTTGAATCATGCGTCTGATCCTGCCTACGGAGTCCGGATCCACTTCCACCCCAAATTTCTACTGGGTGTTTTAATCTCTGCCTTCTTTGGGTTCCTCTCCCCAACAACACCTCATAAAACTCCCTGACTTTGCTCTACTTACAGAACAGGTTTCTCTTCATCTAGCCCAGGCGAGAAATCGGCCATTGTTCTCTCTAAGAACTTTGCTCAAAAAGCATTTGTGTTTTTTGTCCTCTGTGGCGTCTCAATTCCAATGAAATTTCTGGGATATGCTTATTGTGAAGACAAAGCTTTTCATCCTCAAATCCCTCCATTATTTTATGTATTCATGTGTGTACTGCAGTATTGATGTCCGGCCTTTCAGTACCAAGGCACGTTCAAGGTGGCCTACAAAATAAATGATGTGAAATTAAGCCGAAGTGTAGTCTCTGGTTTTATGTGCTGGCACGTCCCAGCATGTGACCTCTGTTGCTCCATCTTCACCACCCAGTGGTCTCCTGCAACCTCAGAAGACTCTGCCCTCCTTCTCTCGCCACAAGGCCTTTGGCACAACTCCTGTAGCAAAGTTTAATGATGTGTAGCTGAAATGGTTATGCGTTCTTCCCATTTACTAGGGATGGTGGAGGAATTCGCTTTGGATTTTAACATGAACCACATATTCACCCTCCACAGAATTGTGTGATGTAATTCTCTAGGCAAATATTTTGGAGGGAGGAATGTATATTACGGGAAAGTGCCCCCCCCAATGCATCTATTAATGAACATCACATAAAAAATGTGTCACATAGGGAGAAAATGCTTGCAAAAATGTGTATATTAGGCAATACAGTGGTACCTCGGGATGCGAATGGGATCCGTTCCGGAGCCCCGTTCGCATCCTGAATGCAACGTAGGCTGTGATAGCGTGTCTGCGCGTGCGGCGTTTTGCCGCTTCCGTGCATGCGCGTGGCATCATTTTGAGCGTCTATGCATGTGCGAGCAGCGAAACCCGGAAGTAACGCGCTCCGTTACTTCCGGGTTGCCGCAGAGCGCAATTCGAACGTGCTCAACCCGAAGCACATTCAACCCAAGGTATGACTGTATTGCATTAGAAATATTAGGGGAAATTCACACTAAGATGTGGACTGGAGGTTTTTAAGCAGAGTCATGGATGCATTAAGATTCCTGCATTGCAGGGGGTTGGACTAGATGATCCTTGGGGTTCCCTTCCCGCTCTACGATTCTATGATTCTACGAAGATGCTGGTGAATTTTCATGAGGGCTTTTTCCCTTTTTCAAATAAAATCGCACACTGGCCTGGAAAGGTGGAGTTAAGAATCTAAGACTGGAAAGAACGAGAAACCAAAATTGGCCACTCTGTCCATCCCTATCCTTGCCCCCAGGTTCTCCTCATGCTAAGGGCCTTGATCCTTCCCAGCATTACGACTGGGATAATAACTGCAGACAGAAGTAACAAGGTGTTGAAGGCATTTTATTCAGCAAAGTTGATCATTTCAGCCTTAACGGATTTGGAAGCCGTTTCCCCATTCAGCTCCTGCATAAAACAGAGGAGCAAAAAGGAGTCCGGTGGGAGAATCATTGACGTTGATCTGCAGCAAAACAAGGTCTGGAGGAGGAGGAGGAGGAGATCTCAATCTGGAAGGTAAAGAAAGTGGGAGCATCATTATCTGCTTCTAAAGAAACGTCATAATCTCTGCCTTGTGACAGGTAACATGGTGATGTTGACTAACTGGAGAAAGGCAATTGATTCTATTTCTGATTCTCAGATTTTTTAGGGAAATCTTTGCCTATTCCCCTGTGTGTTGCTGATGACCCTGGTATGTGCCAATTTGCACAGTTTTGGCAAGGTTTACGGTGCCCCCATGAACCCTGGAACGCTCTTCCCTTTGCAAAAGAAGACCAGGAAGCTGTACTTCAAGAAAGTTTCCCCTCCTCACCCCTCTTTTCACCAAAGAACCCCAGATAAAGTTTCTAAGGAACTGAATATAGGCCGAGGTGAATATCTGAGAATAGCAACCCTGAGATGGCAACTGCTGAGTGCTGTATTATGCTAACGAAGTCTCCTTGCTTAGGGGATCTTTTGCCCTTTCACAGCTCCTCCCTGTTCATTTCGGGGGGGGGGGTGTTATCCTTATGCCCAGCTTGCGAGCAGCCCCAGGGCACTTGTCTGACTAGACAGAGCTTGGTCTCGACTAGCAGAGCAAATCTTACATTCTTTGGGAATTGATATACAATGAATTTGGGGGGGGGGGGGAATGTTTAAAATAACATTTGTCAAAAAACCAGAAGCCTTTGTATTAAGAATTACAGGTGCCGACATCCCAAAAGACCAGAAAAGACTGTTTATGTATGCAACAGCAGCTGCAAGGATGCTGCTAGCCCAAGGGTGGAAGGAACCAACAGTCTCTATCAAGGAAGAATGGCAAGCCAAACTGCTGGACTACACAGAAATGGCAAAACTGACTGGGAGACTCAGGAATGAAGAAGATAATGACTTTAAAAAAGAATGGGGAAAATTCACAACTTATTTAGGAGACCATTGTAAACAAATAAAAACGTTAACTGGACTTTAAAAATAACTTGTAAAGAAACGAAAGGCATGGATAACTTAGGGAGATGAAAACTGAATGATATGTAGGTTTAGAAAAAAAGTATTTTAAGGACCCATGCAGGGGACGGGAGGGAAATCACGAGATTCAGAGCACCTCATATATGGATATGTTAAAAGTTTTTTCTTTTCATTATTTTAAATTTGTTCTTGCAAAAAAATATTTCAAATAAAAGGTTCTTAACAAGCCTAGGTAAAAAGGTGCTTTGCCCTTAAATAAGTTGGACTGCATTGCTTCTCCACAAAAGCTTTTTCTCACTGAGTGCAAACATTCTGTGTACTTGGAAGCAAGAAAAATGCCATGCATGAAGCACAGGTTATGTGCAAAAATGTGCACGCACACCAAATCCCCTGTATTCTTGCACACCTCACCCATTCTTACCTCTTTCTTCCTCTGATTTGCTGTCCACCTTCTCTTCCGATGAAGTCGCTGCTGTTAAAAAAATAAGATCAAACACTGGTTTGTGCCAACGCCATGCAATATATCCACCTGATTTGTATGTTGGTGACAGCAGAGGGTTCACCAACAGAAATAAGAATCAGCTGGAGCCCAGGCCCCACATATTGGAGAACGCTGGTCTTCTCTGCAGAGCCACACATGAACCCAGTGCATTCAGTAGGGCAGGGCTAGCCAGCATAATGGTGCCCTCCAGTCCATCTGGAGGGCGCTATGTTGACTACCCCTGCATTGGGGCCTTTAACTCATGCAGAGAACCATGTCTGGTTTGGAGGGAGGAAAATGAAGGATCAACTTCACCCATAAAAAAATCTCTGGCTGTCAGGGGATGGTCTGGATATGAAGATTGGGGAATGCAGTCACAGGTGGATCAACTCCACTCAGAAGAGGAGGGGGAATATTTGTGTGCCCCCCGCCTCCAGCGTTTTCAGAAGCAGAGAGAGAGGCAGACACAGACTTAGAAGCTGAACAGATTAGGGAGGAGTTACCCAACTACGGGATAATGACAAGGGAGCCAGAAGGGAGGGGGCAGCTGGGAGACACATCAGTTGAAAGTATGGGGGAACCACCCCTCGCAATGGACTCGGGGGTCCAAACGTATCAGAGAAGGGTTGTCTGTGCTTGCAGCATGATGCTGTAATAAAAGGACTGTAAATCTATCAATTGATGCTTTTGAATTCTGGTGCTGGAAGAGACTCTTGAGAGTCCCATGGACTGCAAGAAGATCCAACCTCTCCATTCTGAAGGAAATCAGCCCTGAGTGCTCACTGGAAGGACAGATCCTGAAGCGGAGGCTCCAATACTTTGGCCACCTCATGAGAAGAGAAGACTCCTTGGAAAAGACCCTGATGTTGGGAAAGATTGAGGGCACAAGAAGAAGGGGATGACAGAGGACGAGATGGTTGGACAGTGTTCTCGAAGCTACAAACATGAGTCTGACCAAACTGCGGGAGGCAGTGGAAGACAGGAGTGCCTGGCGTGCTCTGGTCCAGGGGGTCACGAAGAGTCGGACACAACTAAACGACTAAACAACAACAAAATCTATCAACTGCTCATTAATTCTTAGCTGTGAGCTACTGAAGGGAGAGGGGAACTTCCACGCTTGACACCGGCTGACCTTGGGCAGCTCAGAGTCGCTCAGCCTCCTTGGGCTGTCGTGAGGACAAAACGATGTTGTGCACTGACATGCTTTGTTGATATCCTTTATGTTTATGTCATTGTTTATGCTTGTTCTTTGTGCTGGTGCAGGAAAACTTAAAAACTATGCATGAGAGAGAGAGAACCCCCCCCTCAAAAAAATTTGCACACATCTAAACATGTGTGCAATCCATTTTGCATCCTGTGGATATGGCAGAATGAATGAACGCCGTCTGCTATTGATCCCAAGGACTCTGTCCCTGCCTTGCAAAGTTCGAGTGCTCACCCCGGATTGGAGGCCTGTATCCGTCACAGCCGATCTTTGGCCTTTTCTGGCTGTACTTATCACAGAACTGGAGGCTTCCGGTCTGGTTACAGCACCAGTCATATAATTTCAACTCTTCGTCTGCAGACAGGAATTGCGAGAAAGAAAGGAAAGGAAAGGAACTTATCAGAGCCTGATTTGGAAATATTTCAGACCAAGAGCCTGACTTGGACAGAAGGTGGGAGATTCTGCTGGGAGATTCATAAGGTTATCAATGACCACTAGTCACAATGGCCGTTTTCTACCTCACAGTCAGAGGCTCTATGCCGCACAATATCCTTTGCTGGAAATGGCAAGAGGGCAGAGTGCCCGTGCGCTCAATTCCTGCTTGGTGGTCTCCCACAAAGATCTGGCTGGCCACTGTGAGAACAGGATGCTAGACTACATGGACCATTGGCCAGATCCAGTAGGGCTTCTCTTGTGTTCTTTCATCGTCTACTAGTTAGGGATGCAAACACTTGCGTTCTACTGTGGGATAACCAGCTTCATGGAACCAACTTGCTAGCGCATGAAGGGGTTAATACTATAGAGTAAGCTCTACTGCCAGGCTTAGCTAAGTCCACTCCCTCTCACCTTGGAAGGAACTAGACAATCAAGCCTTTGTTTCCCTTCCAGTCTCCCTGATGAACTCAGCTCTCACAAGCCATTCTTGGGTTCCTATGCCCATAATTTAGGAACTTTTACCACTTTCTGACTAGGTCAGGTTTTAGTGCCTGTGCAACTTTTCTGACTGATGTATGGAAAAGCACATGAACCTGACCTTTGAAGAGTTTGTAAGTAAAACAGTTTTTAAACTTGCAAAACGTGTGGTCTTTTCCTATGCTGGGGGAAGAGGGAAGTTTTGGAGCTCACAAAGGCATAGTTTAAAGGTCTAACAACCTATAGTTCCACACTTTGTGATTTTAAATCTCTGCTGGGGTTCTCTCACCATAGAGTACTTGCCCTAAACCTGGAGCTTGTCACCCAGGGAATCCTCCATTTATATATATATATATATTTCCCCCTCCCCCTGCACCAACACCTACAACCTCTTGTTAACTTGATAACTTGTGGGTATCTTCAGGCAGATAACCGTTGCACAGCCTCCAAATTACAGCTTACCGCTGTTGGGGGAGCTTCTCGAACCCTTCCAGACTCTTTCCTGGTGACCTTCCACAAGTTGGTTTTTGCTGTTATAAAGACACCGGACCCCGGCACCGTACTTGTTTGGGGCAGAGGAATACAGCATGGTTAAGCGAGAGTCCGGCAAACCTGCAAAGGTTAAAGATGTTAGTTCTGTGTTGCAGATCTTCGGGGGGAGGGCGGGTGTGCAGGAAAAGAAAGGCACCCTTCTTAAACCCTTCAAATTTCCCCAGCTGAAAAGACCCCTCTTGTACACCTCTATCCTTACACCGTGGATCACTGCTTCAAACATCCCCCAACTCCATTATTACACAACACGGATAGGCCATACCTTTAGGTATATTGGGCCTTGGCCCAATATACCTGAAGGAGCGTCTCCACCCCCATCGTTCTGCCCGGACGCTGAGGTCCAGCTCCAAGGGCCTTCTGACGGTTCCCTCCCTGAGAGATGTGAGGTTACAGGGAACCAGGCAGAGGGCCTTCTTGGTAGTGGTGCCCGCCCTGTGGAATGCCCTCCCATCAGATGTCAAGGAAATAAACAACTATCCGACCTTTAGAAGACATCTTAAGGCAGCATTGTTTAGGGAAGATTTTTATGTTTGATTCTATTTTGAATCGTCTGCTGGGAACCGCCCAGAGTGGCTGGGGAAACCCAGCCAGATGGGCCAGGTTTAAATAATAAATTATTATTATTATTATTATCTACAAGGCAGGAGGACCCATGTAGGGGCATCAGAAATTATGACAATGCAGAGAGAAATGGATGGGCATGCAAAGCTGCTGTAAAGGTAAAGGGACCCCTGACCATTAGGTCCAGTCTTGACCAACTCTGGGGTTGCGGCGCTCATCTCGCTTTACTGGCCGAGGGAGCCGGCATACAGCTTCCGAGTCATGTGGCCAGCATGACTAAGCCGCTTCTGGAGAACCAGAGCAGCGCACAGAAACGCTGTTTACCTTCCCGTACCTATTTATCTACTTGCACTTTGACGTGCTTTCGAACAGCTAGGTTGGCAGGAGCAGGGACCGAGCAATGGGAGCTCACCCTGTCGCGGGGGTTCGAACTGCCGACCTTCTGATCGGCAAGTCCTAGGCTCTGTGGTTTAACCCACAACATCCCTAAAGCTGCCTTACACCAAGCCGAAACACTGGTCCATCTCACTCATCATTGTCTACAGTGGTTCTCCAAGGTTTCTTGCATTTTGCAGGGGTGGACGCTGCACAAAAACGTGCTTCGCCATGGAGCTATGGGGTCGACGTCATTTGAGCCACACAGCAACCAAACTGGAGAGCTGCTTTCAATGCATTCAGTGGTCCGAGACTGGCTTAAATCCAAGCACTGTGTCCGAGTCACAGAGCCGACCACACACCTTTTTTGCTGCGGGAGAAGCGATCGTCCGACAGCCCCTGTTGCAGAGAGCAAGGGCAGGGAGGCAGGGCCTTGTTCCAGGCAGATGGCTGTCCCTCATGGCTAAGCCAGTCGAGGCACCGCTGCCTGTAGTTCACCCGGATGCGGCTGTCCAGCTTGTATACCCAGAGACCACGAACACCTGGAAGGAGGGTGCAAGAAAACGGGAGGGAAATCAAGGGCGCGAAGCTTAATTTACTTATGGTACATCCCCGCCTAGCTGCCCTAAATCTATCAAGTTCCTTCCAGATCTCTGCTATCATTCTGGTATAACATAACGGAATAATCCAAGTGTGTGTTGGGAGTCCCACCCTGACCTGGACAACAAATTTAGTGAGAAGCTTTTAACCGAAAAGTTTCAGAAGAGGCCAGCCAAAATGATCAAGGGGGTAAAGGAATTCCGCTTCGAGGAACAGTTGCAGCATTGGGGGCTTTTGGGTTTAAGGAAAAAGTGAATGAAAGAAGACAAAATAGAAGTTAACGAAATGATGCAAAAGTTTTTCCCCCTCTCTCTCACGATGCTAAAACTCGTGGACACCCAAGGAAGCTGAATGTTGGAAGGACAGAGAAAAGGAAGTTCTCCATCATGCAGCTTGAGCGTTTGCCTTCGGGGCATCTTTTGGGACAATGTGGGGACAGGATGGTGGACTAGGTGGGCCATTGAAATGATCCAGAATGCTCTCCTTGTGTTCCTAAAGGCCAGTGGTTGCAACTCTCCACCCCAATGCTAGAACAAGACAACAAAACCACATTTGAAAGAGGCCGTTTAGAACAGGGGCCAGCAACCTTTTTCAGCCGTGGGCCGGTCCACCGTCTCTCAGACAATGTGGTGGGCCGGAGTATTTTTTTTTGGGGGGGGGGGGAAATGAAGGAATTCCTATGCCCCACAAATAACCCAGAGGTACATTTTCTACTCATGTAAAACACGCTGATTCCCGGACCATCCGGAGGCCAAATTTAGAAGGCAATTGGGCTGCATCCGGCCCCCGGGCCTTGGTTTAGAAGCTTCTAGTTTTCAAACCCTCTAAGTGTATTTTCCAGGGACAGTCCCGGATTTACAGAAGCCGTTCCAGTTTCTGATTTGGTCCCAGAATGTCCCGCTTTTCCTTAGGACATCCCTATTTTCATCTGAGAAAAGTCGGAGGACATATGTGTTGGAAGCCACTCAGAGGTGGCTGGGACAACCCAGTCAGTTGGGCAGGGTATAAATAATAAATTGGCTATGATGATGTTGATGGAATAGAACATCCCTATTTTCATCAGAGAAATGTTGGAGGGTATGAGTTTTGCTTTCTGCGAGGACAAAGGGGCTTTCAGACCCCTGGCAGGATATCGGGGGGGGGGGGTGGGCTTCTGAGCAACCTTCAGGGGGCCACATGTCAGTTGTGGTCAGTTGTGATTTATCAGCTACTTTAAAATGAGGCTGCGTTTTAAATTGCATTTTAACCTGTATTTTAAACTGGTTTTTTTCCCCTCCCTTCTCTTTTTCCCCTATTATGTTTTTACTGTGATTTTATTGGTGTTAGCCGCCCTGAGCCCAGCTCTGGCCAGGGAGGGCGGGGTATAAATAAAATTTTATTATTATTATTATTATTATTATTATTATTATTATTAGTGGGGCCGGAGGCATAGGTGTGTGGAGCAATGCAAGTATCTTGCTTCTCTTGAAACCCTTTGCAGTCTCACAGGTGGACAAGAATCTGGGTTTTTTGTGCTAGTGGGTTTCTTGCGATGCGTCGACCGTACCTGTGTTGTAGCCCTCGGCTTGATCTGGCCGGTATTTCTCAGCTGGCGTTTTAGTCATCAGGTCATCGTTTTTAAAAAATCCGTCACCACTGTGGGAGAAAATAAGAAGAAAGCGGATTTTTTATCTTTCCAAGGACACACAACATTTTCCCTTCTCAGACCAGGAGATCGTTCAGATCTCAAGTAGCTGAATGCAAACCGTTCAGAGAAGAGGCCATCCCCGCATTACATTTTGGGAGAGCTAGCGTTCCACATGCTTCACATCTCACAGTAGTCATAAGCAACTCATCCACCCCCTTCGCTGTTTGTAAAGGTGTAAAAAGCAGCAGTTGGGATCACGGCTGGATTTAGGTTTGGTGAAGCCCTAAGATACTGAAGGTAATGGGGCCCTTTATATGTCCAGCTGTCCTTTGTCAACAACAAATTGTCACTGTTTTTGTGTTGAATATATGCTATATGGTGATTTATGGATCTAATAGGTATCTAAAGCCATTTGCACATAACAAAATATGTATTTTATCAAAGTAATTGTTGAACTTACCTTATACTTTGGAAATGTACATCCAGCTTTTTTTCCCTTTAAATGTTTTGGGGCCCCCCAAGAGAGAGGGACCCTAAGCTATAGCTTGTTTAGCTTATACGTAAATCCGGCACCGGTTGGGACTTTTGACAAGAAATTGGTGAATATGTAGTTTGGCCCCATGATTTCAAGTCCCCTCTTCTCTCTCTCTCTCTCTCTCTCTCTCTCTCTCTCTCTCTCTCTGTCACACACACACACACACACACACACACACACACACACATATATATATATATATATATATATATATATGTAAAGGGACCCCTGGCCATTAGGTCCAGTCCTGGCCGACTCTGGGGTTGCGGCGCTCATCTCGTTTATTGGCCGAGGGAGCCAGCGTACAGCTTCCGGGTCATGTGGCCAGCATGACTAAGCCGCTTCTGGCGAACCAGAGCAGCGCACGGAAACTCCGTTTACCTTCCCGCCGGAGCAGTACCTGTTTATCTACTTGCACTTTGTGTTTTCGAACTGCTAGGTTGTCAGGAGCAGGGACCGAGCAATGGGAGCTCACCCCATCGCGGGAATTTGAACCACCGACCTTCTGATCAGCAAGTCCTAGGCTCTGTGGTTTAACCCACAGCACCACCTGCGTCCCATATATTAATTGGCAAATCTGAAAATTTCCCATTCAGTGCAGTGGAGGAAGCAAGTTCCAGGTGTACATTCCTTTGCTCTCTCAAGTGGCTGCCACTATCCAAAACATACCCATATTTCAACATGCACAGATCTCTGAATCATGGCAACAGGGGTTTGACCATCAGTGACAAATCCTCCTATTCCTGGCTCGCCTACCCATGTCCTTTGGTTAACTGCACATACCTGGTCCACCCGATCAGCACATTTGCAGGAGCGATTCTTCTGTAATCCCATTGCATTCCACCGTTTTGATAAAGGAACAGTGCGTATGTTCTGTATCCATCAGTGGTTAGGATGGCTTGGTAAGTGTTGGTCTGGAAGATACATAAGTAAGAGGTGAGACAGTTTTCCCACCATACTATTCAGGTGCACATTCAAGGCTCAGGAAGCACTTTTCTTAAAGTGGCGTTTCTTATTCTACCTTCACAAATAAAAAAGGAACAGGGAAGTCTATGCATATTAAGCAGCCACCACAAGTCAAATGCAAATTGCTGCTTTAAAAAAAGTTCTCTCCATCTCCTTTCGACATATGGAGGGTACCATGTTGGCTAATCCTGCTCAAGAATGACTCTTTTTTTGTGTGTGAAATCTCAAAAGAAAAGAAAGAAAAAGAAAAAGAAAAATGAACGAGGTTTTGAGCTATTTTTTAGGAAATTTGCCAAAAAATCAACACTGGCTGCCATACGACCAGGTTTTCCCAGGCATTTTAACCAATTTTTGAAATTTCCACCCAGATGCTATTTTCAACAGACGAATCTGTGATATGTCCAGAAAATCCCAGGCGTATGGCAGCCCCATGAAATATAAGAGGTGATATGTCCCACAGAAGAGGGAGCAAGCTTGTTTTCTGCTGCTCCAGAGGGCAGGATCTGAAGCAAAGGATTCCAGTTACAGGAAGGGAGATTCAGACTCAACATCAGGCAGAATGTTCTGACTGTAAGAGCTGTTGGACATTGGAACCGTCAGTGGAATGGAGTCCCTTTCATATAGGGTCTAAGGTCCCTTTGCACCCCCCCCAATAAAATATTTGAGGGGGCTGCTCCCCCAAGTTGATGGGCATCAGCATGGAGTAGTAGTAGTAGTATTATTGTTATTGTTATTGTTATTGGTTTTTATTGATTTATTGGTTTGTTTGTTGCTTGTATAGGATATCTTGTTTTTTAATGTTTGGTGTTTTGTTGTGTTTTATTTGTTGCAAGCCGCCCAGAGTGTCTTGGGGAAACCCAGCCAAATGGGCGGGATGTAAATTAAAAATTATTATTAATTATTGGTGGAAGAAGATTGGAAGAAATTTAAAGACTATCTACAGAAATATTGTAAAATTAATGAATGATAGAATGATGCTGGATAGCAACTAAGGGGTTTCCAGCTGTAATGATCTAAGAGAATATGAAAAAAGGGTTATAAATGGGTTAAAATCTAATGGTAAGGATTTGCTGAACCAATAAATTAAAGTGGAATACAAAAAAGGGAGGTATGAGGAGGTCTGGGAAATAAGTTAAAAGAAAATAAGTAAAAGAAAAAATGTATGTTTTTAACTGTTTTTATTTTGTATTTTTCTTTTTTCTTTTTCATTTTTACTGTTATATTTCAAAAAAATTAATAAATATTTTATTTAAAAAATATTATTAATTATTATTATTCAAATGGCATACACACACCCCCACCCCCAATATTTTATTCAAATTGGCACCCTTGCTCCTTCCTTGGAGATTTTAAAGCAGAGGCTGGAGGGATGCTTTAGATGAGATTCCCGCATTGCAGCGGGCTGGACTGGATGACCCTTGGGGTCCCTTCCAACTCTGCAATTCTAGGATTCTACAAAATAATGAAACAAGATGCCACGGAATATATTTGCAAGGCTCCTTAAAATAAGGCACTTCATTAAAAAGCGTTACTTGGGTCTTTCTTAGAATACCAAAGTACAGTGATCGCAGTGTTCTATTGCTGGAGACAACTCACTCTGCCGTTCTGTCCCTGTGCTGGGTAAGGTTGCGCTTTCACCCAGGTGATCTTGAGCGTCCAGGTGGCTGAATAGGAACACTTCAAATATTGCTGAATCTTTGCTTCCACATCACGGACAACAGGGTGTTTTGCAGAGGTCTGGGTAACATATTCCTGCATGCAACAGAGGAGTGTATTACAGATGGGAATCTCACACACACATTTAAACTTATGCCATGGAAATAACACACAAGGACACATGTAGCTCCAGAACCACTTCTGAAGTTACAGAACACTTATGAGCATCTTAGTACAGTGGTACCTTGGTTTAAGAACAGCTTCGTTTATGAACAACTTGGATTAGAGACGCTGCAAATCCGGAAGTAGGTGTTTTGGTTTGTGAACTTTGCCTTGGATTAAGAACATGTTCCGCTTCCTGTTGAGTGTGTTCCTTTTGTAAACTGAGTCCCCCACTGCTATGGGAAAGCACACCTTGGTTTAAGAACGCTTTGGTTTAAGAACGGACTTCCAGAGCAGATTAAGTTCATAAACCAAGGTACCACTGTATAGATATAATAGATAAAGGTAAAAGTAAAGGGATCCCTGACCATTAGGTCCAGTCGTGGACGACTCTGGGGTTGTGGCGCTCATCTCACTTTACTGGCCAAGAGAGTTGGCATACAGCTTCCAGGTCATGTGGCCAGCAGGACTAAGCCACTTCTGGCGAACCACAGCAGCGCACGGAAACGCCGTTTACCTTCCCACTGGAGTGGTACCTATTTATCTACTTGCACTTTGACGTGCTTTCGAACTGCTAGGTGGGCAGGAGCAGGGACCGAGCAACGGGAGCTCACCCCGTCGTGGGGATTCGAACCACCAACCTTCTGATCGGCAAGTCCTAAGCTCTGCGGTTTAATCCACAGCGCCACCCGTGTCCCCATATAGATATAATAAACCACCCCAAATACTCACCTGGTAAAAGATGGTTCCTTTGCCTCTGGAGAAATCGGCATTGTCCCAAAACACGGCTATCATTGGTACTTTCTCACGGCCATTAAATCCTTTCGGGGGTGGGTTAGGATAGCTGGAAATATCTTTATCAGAAGCTGGGAAAATTATTTGTCCATTGTCTGTGAACTAAATGAAGGAGAGGTGCAAATGAAGACCAGCAAGATGCAGCAAAGTAGATGAAGTTCTGCTTTCAGAATTGGGTTTTTCTGGCAAATTCTAATTGTAAATGTGTCTCAAATGTAAACTTTCATTCTGATTGTTGCTTACATTTTCCCTGTGAAGCACCATGGGCATTCGTGAAAGTTGCCTGATTGTGGCCTAGTTGATCCAAATAGTGTAGATGTATCAAAAGTATTCCCATCAACCACAGCTTGGACCACAGGAAATGTTGCTTATATAAATTTGTGCTACTGAGACCAGGGATGCACACAGGCAGTTGCAATGCTAAGAAGCATCTCAGCCTAGAATGCCAATTTTTGTGTGTGTTTAGTATGTACCAGTTTATCCAAACTTGGGTCCACAAACCCCCCTGGTGCTACAAAGGTTAAACGGGCAATATATATCTGACAAGGTAAGCAATCTCCCACACCCCTTAAAATATTCTAGCAGTCCTTCCAGGTTCCAAGTGGCAGCCAAGCAAATTTGCCAGAGTGCCAAGGAGTGTGGGGTCATCCTGCTTCACGTCTGCCCATCCAGACCCTCTGCCTCTTTGAAAGACATGGCAGAAATAAATGGGGAAGGTAGGTGTTATGTACTGAGTTGAATAGGATCCAAAATGCAGCAGTCTGATTGGTCCTAGAACAATAGGATTCAGAATGCAGCAGTCTGATTGGTCCTAGAACAATAGGGTCCAGAATGCAGCAGTCTGATTGGTCCACAGGAGCCACCCAGTCCAGCTCCAGGTGGAAGTGAATCCGCAACCTGATTGGCCTACAGGTGAATCCCAGAATTAGCCAATCACATGGGGCCCATTGTGTAAACGATGTATATAAAGCAGACATTCTGGCAGAACTTCCATTCCTCCTCACCACCATGAGCTGAATAAAGAGCATGAAATCCACTCTCGACTCCCAGTATATTTCATAAAGACTCACATAGAGGGAGCTGCGCAGCGTTTTTCCCAGTGGGATTCCAATCTCGGGCCTGAACAGAGGCGAATTGAAATCCACTTTCCTTTGGACGTATTCCTTGTCGTTCGCACTTGCTCCGTATGGGAAGAGGGACGCCGCTGCACATCAAAACACAAGAACATTACAAGGTGGATCTTCCGACGAGTCCTTCCCATCCCTCCAGAGTCTACCTGCCTCCTGTATTCTGGCCCTCACCTGTGACTACAACCATGTCTATCTCTCTGAGACTGAACAAGACAATTGGTAATATCATCCAGACTCTGTGAGCAGCCTGCTCCCCCCTGCAAGAGAGGGGCCCCCAAGATTTGGGGGAGCAGCAGGAGGGACTGTAAAGTGGGGAGAGGACCCGGGTCTTGTTGGCAATATATTGTGGTGTTTTTCTATTTTGTTAGACGCCGCTCAGAGTGGCTGGGGCAACCCGGTCAGACGGGGGGGATGCAAATAATAAAATCATTATCATTATAAGTAACAGGATGCCACACATTGTAAGAAGCATGGAACTACCACCAGTGGGAGGGTCTTTCCTGTCACCTCTGCTATAAAACAATGCACTGGTTGGTGACACCATTGCACTGGGCATCTCCCCAATTCTGTGAACTGCATTCAACTAAGTCACACAAGGACTAATAATAATAATAATAATAATAATAATAATAATAATAATATATTTTATTTATACCCCGCCCTCGCCATCCAGAGCCGGGCTCAGGGCGGCTAGCACCAATAAAATTACAATAAAGCATAATGGGGGGACGACAAACAAACAAACAAATAAACACCCCCCACTTTATTAAAATATGCGTTAAAATACAATTTAAAATGCAGATTCATTTTAATAGCAATGGGGCTTTTCACCCTTCTTCTCCTTCTCCCACACACATGCCCCCCCCAAATTGACTTGGGAGGGGGTATCAGGAGATCTCCTGGAACAGCACACAGGGGGAGGAGAGGGCAGATCGTCCCATCAGGAAAGCAAATGCTTATACTGGCAAAGTGATCTGCTTAGTGCTCCATTGAATCCCCCCTAGCAGGCTGTTTGTCAAATACTACTCCTGCTCAGAGTAAATCCATTGGAAATGACAGGTGTGACTTGTGTCCATTAATTTTAATGAATGTACTCTGGGCATAACTCGGTTGACTACAACCCTATGCCTCCTGGAATTCTCCAGCTGTTGGGTTGAGATGCGCAGCTGGATCACGCAGCCTTGGCCTAATGCTACCACTGTGCACATGTACAGTAAAAAAATAAATAAATACATGGCATTAAGAAGTGAGTCCCCAAATTTATGGTTGGGCTAAAGACAGGTCCCTGGTCTTGTAAAGGCTGAAGACAACTGTCTTAGCTCATCACAGAGACAAGTGTTTGCAGGAGGCTGGACTAAATGACTATTGGGCTCCCTTCCAACTCCTCCGCTCTATGATTTTATGATTCCAGTTTATCACAAGGAGATATTAAATGCACTCACCTGGTGATGATACAGGAGCTGGAACTGCAGAGATGCGGCCTGACTTTCCTGAGTTTCCATTGGCAGTTCCTGCTTTCCCGTCCTTGGAATTCTGGGGCCTTGAATTGGGCTTCTTTGTCTTGCCTTCTGAAGATTTAGTATCTCCTGCGGTGGCAAGCGGGACCTCTGGTGCGACTTTGCTCACGCCAGCAGCCGGCTTTTTCTGCGTGGGGGAAGGAGACAGGGATGAGATGCCGGAACTGGTTGAAGACCCCGACTTTGTGGGCTTAGAAACTGGAGAGCTGCTGCTGGACGTTCCAAGGGCAGAGCTGGGTGCTTTCCCTGTGGAGGAGGATGCTTTGCTGTTGCCAGATGTGTCTTTGCCCACACCGACAGCTGGCTTACTCTGGGCGGAGGAAGGAGGCAGGGATGAGATGCCGGAACCAGCGGGAGATGATGGCTTCATGGGCGGTTTTCCTAAAACTATGGGCTTAACACTTCCTGGGTCTTCAGACTTGGAGGACAGAGGAGACGTCCCTCCTTTGATCTCAGGGCCTGATTCTGCCCCAGAAGGCAGTTTCAGGGTATTCGCTGGACTCAGTTGTGTGCTAGACAGGGAAGAACTTGTTCCACCAGCAGTGGATGTGGTGGCTGGACCCTTGTCAGCTGCCAAAACCGAGCTGTCTGCATCGCCTCTCCCTTCGGACGCCGTGGAAGAGCTCAAAAGCCCATTGGGTGAGGGTCTGGATTCTTGGGTCTCTGAATCAGAGGGGAAAGAGTCTGTTTTGCCTGCTTCTACGCCAGCTGGTGCCTCCTCTACCTTCTGAGAAGATGTGCCATCAGCAATGACATTTCCTGTGCCTTTGACATATGAGTTGGCGGGTCCAGAGGGCAGTGTGTTACTGGGGGGTGATAAGGCAGATGGAGATTCCTCTCTATTCAAGGACCCAGGACCAGTCCCCAAATCTCCTCTTAGAATCTCTGCGCTGACTTCTGCCCCTGGCGAGGAAGAATCTGACCCAGCCAGGACATCACTGTTAGAAGGAGCAGGCTGTCCACTTACAGACTTTTCCGAACTTCCTGTGTTATCAAGACCTGCCATGTTGTCACTAACATCTCCACTCCCTGGAGGTGGCTGTGAAGACTCTGTGATGCCAGAGACTTGGTTTGCCCCTACATTGGTGGCCAAGCTCTCATCAGAATATGCAGAAGCAGAAGGCAAGGTTCCTCCTGAAGCTTTGTCGATCACAGAAGAGGGTTGAGGGAAAGATTCTGCCCCAGTTATTGACCCAGATTTCTCTTCTAGCTGCTCTGCTACGTTTTCTGGGCTCAGGACTGTCTCTGTGGAAGAGGTGGATCCCTTGGTGGCTGTAGATCCCAAACTGGCAGTTTCCACCCCTCCAGTGGGAAGGGAAGATTCTCCATCACCAAGTCCTCCAGAAACGTCTTCACTTGTCAATGTTCCTGGGGATTGTGATTCTGTGGACAATGGATTAAATGATGCTTCCTTCCCACTCATGCCCTCCTCAGAAGCTCCTGCTGTAGCTGCACTGTCCACAGATGGTTGAGATCCTGCATCTGTTGCTGTCCCCATGCTGTGTGTTTCCAACCCTTCAGTAGGGAGGGAGGAATCTCCATCGCCAAGTCCTCCAGAAACCTCATTGCTTGCAGATGTCCCAGAAGATTGTGATGCTGTGGACAATGCATCCAAAGATGGCTTCTTCCCGTTCACAGTGGAAGTGTCTTCCGATTCTCCTCCTTCCTCAGAAGCTAAATCCCCGGCTGTATCTGCATTGTCCACAGATGGTTGAGATCCTGCATTTGTTGCTGTCCCCAAGCTGGGCGTTTCTACCTCTTCAGTTGACAGAGAGTCTGATGGTGACTCTGCAGCCAATGGAGCTGATGATGGTTCCTTCTCATTGGACACTATTGTTGCTGCATCATCTAGTGATGGTTGGGATGCCTTGCTTGCTGCTGACTCTGAGCCAGCTGTTTCCACCCCTTCAATGGTGAGGGAGGAATCTCCATCACCAAGTCCTTCAGAAGCCTCATTGCTTGCAGATGTTTCAGAAGATTGTGAGGCTGTGGGCAATGCATGCAAAGATGGCTCTTTCCCACTCACAGGAGAAATGTCTTCTGATACTCCTCCCTCCTCAGAAGCTACACCCTCTGCTGCACCATCTGGTGATGATTGAGATCCTGTGTCAGCTGCTGACTCCAAAATAGGTGTTTCCACATCTTCAGGGAGGGTGGAAGATTCTCCAAGCCCTCCAGAAACATCTTCACTTGTAGGTGTTCCAGAGGATTGTGAATCTGGTGCCAATGGGGCCAAAGAGGATTTATTTTCACTTATTATGGATTCTCCTCCCTCCTCAGAAGCTACAGCCCCTGTTTCCACATCTTCAGGGAGGGTGGAAGATTCTCCAAGCCCTCCAGAAACTTCTTCACTTGTTCCAGGGGGTTGTATTTCTGTTGATGTTGGGACCAAAGAGGATTCTTCTCCCTCCTCAGAAGCTACAGCCCCTGCTGTTGCTCCACTATCTACAGATGGTTGAGATCCTGTGTCAGTTGCTGGCCCCAAGCTGGGCATTTCCACCCCTTCAGTCGACAGAGAGTCTGACTGTGGCTTTGCAGCCAATGGAGCCAATGATGGTTCCTCCCCATTGGACACTCCTGCATTAACTAGTAGTGGTTGAGATCCTTCCCCTGCTGCCTTCTCAAAGCTGGCAGGATCCACCCACTCAGTGGAGAGGGAAGGTCTTCCTTCAACAAGTCCTTCAGAAACCTCTTCACCTGCAGATGTTTTTGGTGGTTCTCCAACCAATGAACCCAAAGGCGTTTCCTGCTCACTTGCAGCAGAAGAGTTTTCCCACTGTTCTATACCTTCAGAAGCTCCAGGTCCTGCAGAATCTTGAGATGGTTGAGATCCTGCACTGGCTTCTGATTCAGAGATGGCAGTTTCCACGCCTTCGGTGGAGGCAGTTGCTGATTGTAACTCTGTGGCCAAGGGAGACAACGATGGTTCCTTTCCACTTTCAGCGGAGGTGTCTTCTGATTCTTCTCCCTCCTCATAAGTGACAGGTCCTGCTCTCACTGCATCATCTGGAGACAGAGTAGGCTCCTCGCTATCGACTGATGGTGATCCATCCATTTGCACCTCTTCAGCGGAAGAAGAGGAAACTGGTGGCTTTGAGGCTGACGGAGCCAAGTATGTTTCCTTGCTGCCGACACTGGAAGAGCCTTCAGATGGTTCTGCTCCCTCATCTGTTGCTGTTGCAGCATCTTCTGGAGAGAGTTGAGACTCCTTACTACCTTCCAAGTCTGAGTCAGTAGCCACTATCCCATCATTGGAGGGGGAGGCCGATGGTGACCCCATGTCTATTGGAACCAAATCCAATCCTTTCTTACTAAAAGTATCTTCCAATCCCTGGGCCTCCTCAGAAGTTGCAGAGCCTGGATTTAATGCAACATCTGGAGACAGCTGATAGGAGACTGGAGAGCTAGTGGACCCACTAGGCTCAGCTCCTAATGGCTCAAAAACAACGGACGGGGGGGATTCTTCACTTGGGGTGACTAAGGGAGATTCTTCTCCTGAGGCTGTGTTTCCTACTAATGTCTCGTCATCCTCTACAGGCGGTTGACTTGGGGTTTCTCCATCAGCCACAGCTCCTGGTGGTCCTGCAGGCAGCTCTGATTTTTCAGTGGGGCCAATTTCTGCATCTGAAAGTGGGAGATCCATTCCAGCTTGGCCCCCGCTGTTGGTTGTCCCAGCTACTTCAACGAATCCAGTGCTGCCCTCACCATCCCTGCTACCTTCTAAAACATCAGTGCCTTGGGGGGAAGGACCAAGGTTGGCAGAAGGTGGGCTTGAGGAGGCTTCGCCTTCTTCGTCTTCCACACTGAAGGACCCAGAAGAAGATGCAGAAGAGGGGTTTTTTCCTGATGACTCTTGAGCTTCCTTTGCTTTCCCACCACTCTCAGGAAGGGGTGTAAGATCTCCAGATTCTGCATCTGTCAACTCCGCAGAGCTTGGTGGACTGTTCTCTTCTGCACTTCCTGGACCTAGCTGTGGCTCTGGGGGCTGAGTGTTGACTTCGTCCAGAAAGCTGCTGCTATCTGAAGGGGATTCCTCATCAACTGCTGTCTTTGAGGTGGCTCCTACTGTCTCTTCTCTGGAGGGTAAGGCTGATACCTTGCCTAGGTCTTCAGAAACATTTCCATCCTCAGCAGCCTCTGTTTCTGCAGGAGCCAATTCAGGCTCTGTGGTGGACACTGGGGAAAGAGATGCTTCCTCCCTGTTCACAGCACCAGGATGTCCTAGTTCCTCTGGCCCCGTGGTGACCTCTGAGCCTGCCCCCATGTCATTTTCTGGGGGTAGGTGGGAGGAAGGTGGAGAGCCAGGTGGTCCATTTGATAGAGCTTCCATTGCATCTGTAGCAGAGGGACCAGAAGGTGACTCATCAGGAGATGTGGAGGGGAAGGTGGTTTGTCCTCCCGATGGATCTGTTACCACCATGTCCTCTGCAGGTGACAGATCTGAAGATTCTTCAGTGTCCAAAATCTCTGATCTTCCCACAGGTGGGATAAGCTCCATGCTGGAGAGTGGGGAGTCTGCATCGCTCTGGCCTTCGCTGCTCGTCTGTGTGACAGCATCAGTTGTGGCTGATCCTGATACAACATCTGGTTCTGTGGCTGCCTCACTGCCTTCAGGAGAAGAACCAACCTTTCCAGGTGTTTCGCTGGGGGAGATCTCTCCCTCCTCCTTCTGAGAAGGTGTAACGCTAAGAGACATAGGAGAGGGTGTTTCTTCAGATGACCCCTGAGCTTCGGGTGCTGTTTCATCCTCCAGGAGAGAAGGAGGGGATGTTTTGGTGTCGGGCAAAGTCCCTGGTACCTTCTCTGCTACCCCAGCTGAACTATCTGTTTCCACACCAGGATTCAAGGGGGAGGCTGCCCCACTGGCAAGGTCTGTAGAAACTTCTTCTCCAGCAGGGACATCTGTTCCTGAAGAAGCTGGTCCTTGCTCTGGAGACACTGAAGCAAAAGATGCTTCCTTGTTGCTGTCTGGGCTTCCAGAACCTTCCTCTGCCTCTTCGTTAGTTGTGGAAGATGCCTGGTTCTCACCATCCTCAGGGAACTGTGAAGCAGAATCCGACCCCAATGGGAGTCCAGCAGGAGAAGACCCTTCCATCCTCAGTGAAGGTTCAGAGGGAGCATCACTGGGAGATAAAATGCCGGGTGGACTGTCTAGCGTGGACTCATCTCCTGGAAGGGAACTGGACGATTCTGCACTCAGCAGGTCTTCTGATTCTCCAGTGGGCACATCGGCCGTGTTTTCAGGGCCAACTTCTGGGCCTGCAGAGGAAGGAACTGCAGTTGCCTCTGTATCACTTTCAGGCTCTCCTGCAGACAGAGAGCTATCTGCATCGCCCCTTCCTTCTCCAGGAGCAGATTCTACATCCAGAGCAGCTTCATCAGCAGAAGGCAGTTGAGTGGAAACTGCAACAAGCTCACCGGGTTCTGATGACTCCGCAGTTGTGTCATCAGACAGCAACGAACCAGATGGGGGCAATTCTGGTGGTGGCGTCACAGCATCTCCCTCTGGAGGTGGTGGAGGAGAGCTTCCATCAGCAGGAGCAGCTTCTTCTTCTTTCACAGGCAGCTCTTCTGTGTGGCTGGAAGGGTCTGCTCCTGGGCTCAAGGACGGGGCTGCAGCCTCACTGCCAGCATCTGGAGAAAGCTCTGGAGTCTCCTCATCTGCTTCTGGGATGACGTTTGGTGTTTCCTTCCACGAAGCTACAGTGGGGTTGAGCTGGAAACCCACGTCGCTTCCCCTGGTGTCCACATCCATTGCCTCCTCGTCTCCAGCAGCTGGTGGCGGAAAATTCATTTCGCTGTTTGCCCCTTCCTCGGAGGGAGATGCCCGTATCCCTTCACCGCCGGTTGCGCTGAGAAGAGATGTGCTTGTTGTGCTGGGCTCCAACTCCATGAGAAGCTCTGTTCCTCCAGGCTGCTCAGAGGGAGAAGCAGGAAGCAAGATGGGTGCTGTGGATGTTTCTTCAGTCCTCTCTGCGGGGGAATCAGCGTCCTCTTCTTCTTTAGAAAGCAAGGTGACTGGTGTGGCTGCTTCCTTAGACACCACTGCAGCTGTTTTAGCTGTCACTTCTTCCAAAGAAGAGTTCGTCCTGGCCGGGAAGACGGCCTTTTCTTCGGCATGGACTTCTGTCTTTTCCTTGGCGTTCCCTCCTGCAGGTGTGATTCCTGGTTTCTTGGGACCATCGGTGGAAGAGGCCACGTTTCCTGCAAGAGTGGAGGCCAACGGAGAACCTGGCCTTTCTTCCTCCACGGGACTGGAAGAGTTCGCTGAGCTAATAGAACTCAGGTTTCCTTCTGGGTTCCCAAGGAGAGGGCTAGAAGTATAGAATTCTGTGGCTTGGATTTCCTCCGTGAAGACAGGCGGCTCTGTGGTCGTAAGCATGGTGGGCTCAAAATAGTCACTGTCTGTGCCCCAGGAAAGGCCATCACTGGTGGTGGTGAAGTCGCCCAGGTCTCCTTCTTCCCATTCTGTGGGAACTGGGACGGCAACTGTTTTCCCAGGCGCTGCAAGGAGTTGACAAAAGTAAGATGGAAAGTTACACGTTTGCATCAACAAAGGACTTGTCTGTCATTCAACATTACTTTGTAAAACAGTTAGAGGTTCCAGACCCTACAAGTGTCCCTATTTTCCAGGGACCGTCCTGGATTTACAGAAGCCGTTCTGGTTTCTGATTTAATCCTGGAATGTCCCGCTTTTCCTTAGGACGTCCCTATTTTCATCAGAGAAATGGGAGGGGTATGGAGTTATGTGACCCCTGAGTCAAGGAGATAAGGAACTATACAACCTTTAGAAGACACCTGAAGGCAGCCCTGTATATGGATTTTTTTTAATGATTTATTATGTGTGTGTTTTGATAATATTTATTGATTTTTCAATTATAATCCAATGATAGCCTCATTATAACAATGCCAATTTACAATACAATTACTAATATCAATCATTCAAATACCAAATTATATGGTTTAGATCAGGTGGTTCCCCCATGTCCTAGAATTGATGATTTGGTGATTTTCTTTATTTCTTCATAACAAAATCTTATTGATTTCAATGACATTCCAGTCGTAATAATAAGCCCTTATACAACAGCTGCAATATTTATAACTTCTATTCCTGTTGATACATTAAATGATTTATAAGACTACAAGTGAGGATCTCACACTGTATCATTGTTCTTCCTGTGTATGACATTTATTCTGTCCATGATGTTGCTTCCTGTCCTTGTAAAACGTTATGTCTAACTTTTCCTGGTTGTTGCTGTTGTCCATCATGCCTTGAGTGGGGCTGATATCCATTTATTATTTTTTATCTATGTTGGAAGCTGTGCAGTGTGGCTGTAGCAGCCAATTCAGATGGGTGGGGTATAATAATAATAATAATAATAATAATAATAATAATAATAATAATAATAATAATAGAATAGGACGTCCCTATTTTCATCAGAGAAATACTGGAGGATATGTGGTTTTTATTTTCAGATTCAATTTAAATGCAGCTTCCATTTAGCTCAGAGGTTTCCGAGGATGAAACTGCTATGAAACTAATGAAGTTTTAGCTTCAGGGCCCTTAATCCCAAAGAGGCCAAATAATAATAATAATAATAATAATAATAATAATAATAATAATAATAATAATTTATTTATACCCCGCCCCCCAATCTGGCTGGGTTTCCCCAGCCACTCTGGGCGGCTTCCAACAAAATATTAAAATACAGTAGTCCATCAAACATTAAAAGCTTCCCTAAACAGAAGCAACTATAGTCTACACCGCTTAAAATTTTTGGGTCTAGCGTACCCAATTTGAGTTGCAACTGTTTGAATCAAATTGATTACCGTATTTTTTGTCCCATAGGAAGTACCGGCCCATAGGACACACCTAGTTTTTTGGGGGGGAAATAAAGGGAATTCCCCCCCCTTTATTTCCCCCCCAAAACCAGGTCGGGGAACAGCGGGATGGCGGCGCTGCGCCTCCCCGCTGTCCCCCGAGCTTGTGGGGCTGCCCGATGTCTGCCCGAAGCGCGGGGCGCTCTGCTTCAGGGTGCCCCACGCGCCGGGCAGCAGGCTGCTATCCGCAGCCTAGGGAGCGCAACCCCTCTCGCTCTCCAAGCTTCAGCGAAAGCCTGCATTCGCCCCATAGGACGCACATAGATTTCCCCTTCATTTTTGGAGGGGGAAAAGTGCGTCCTATAGGGTGAAAAATACGGCAATTTCTTGGTTGTATATATTCCGACAATCCCAAAATCTGAGAGTCATTAGCATAGATGATGCAAAGGTGTGGCGATTCTGTCGTGGGACGACCCCATTGAGGAAGATAACAGCGATAACCCCGACTCCATTTCTGGTTGCGAAGGGGCCCCCATGACAATCCAAGCTTCAGGGTCCCGCAAATGTAGGTGTGTCACTGGCGGTTCCCAGATTTTTGTCAGGTAAACACCCCCTGGGTTCCATACTCAACCCCAATGTCCCCTACCCCATGGAAATAGCATTATTCCAAACAGCAGTTCGCATGTCCCACTGATGAAGACAATAACACAATCAAATTAAACAATTAATTGCATGGCTATTTAAAATACAGTCCAAACCACTGAGTGCAATTAATTCAACAAAACAGATGAACTTGATCCAGAGACACCAGCTTTTCAAATTCTGGTAGTCATTTACACCCCTAGGTAATCCCACTTCCCCCTTTGGGACCCACTTGTTGTTAAAGTCATTCAATGTTACATAAAATGGTGTATAATTGTAATTGCATTTAAGTTACTGTGAAAAACATGATCATATGATGAAGGCTTGTGTTTTTCCATAGCAACGGTGGGATGGGCTAGATTTTTATGACTGAGTCATGGGTTTTTGGATAGGATTCCCAAGGACACAAAACTGTTTTTTTCCAAGGACACACAGATCTCCCTGGGCATTGGCCAAAATTCAAGCAAGCTGTGAATTATTATTATTATTATTATTATTATTATTATTATTATTATTATTATTATTATTATTATACTGCTCTTTCTCTGAAAATCTCAGGGTGGTGGTTCACAAGATAAAAATACAGGATAAAAAGAGGACTCAGATTTCTTTTGATTTTTAGCTGGAATACTGGTTTTGGGCAAAGATATGTTATTGAGGCTCATACTGGGATCAATCTATGTAAGAATGGAAATAAACAACCGAGACGATATATCGTTCATTGTTTTTGCAATGCTTAAACCACGTATCTGCAAGGGAAGCTGTAAAACTCTTTTCTTTTGTGATGAGAATTTATTTTTACACAGAAGGTGATGATCCTTAGTGGGTTGTGCAAAGTGCTTTTATGAATAATTTTTGCCAGAGGTTAGGTGGCACAAGGGATGTGTTTATGGCAGTGGCTTGAAAATATTTGGGGACTGCTTGCTTATACCGAATCAGACCCATGGCCTTGCTGGCCCTAATAGGACTAATTTAGCCAGCTACCCCTGGTGATCATCTAATGTTTGTTGGATGGATTTCCCCCCTAAATTGATTTTTGAATTCTGAATTTATTGTTATTCACATTTTAGACTGTATTTTATGCTGTTTTTTTGTTGCATCAATTAAGTGTTTTAAATTTGTTGTTAGCCACCCTGAACCCGGTTTTCTGAACCAGGAAGGGCGGGGTATAAATAAAATTTTTTTTTTATTTATTATGGACCAACCAGCTCAGTAGTGTATACCGAGTGTATGATTCGTACTTTGCAGGGGGTTGGACTAGATGACCCTCGGGGGTCCCTTCCAACTCTGCAATTCTATGAAATCACAAATTATGAAAACTAAAAGAGCAGGAGAAAAAACAACAACAGACAAACACCCACAATGAGTACCTGAAGCAACACCAGCACCAGAATCACAATCTTGTTCAGAAAGGAAAGTTTCCAATTGCCGGCAAAACACAGATACAGAGGAAGATTGCCTCCTATTCTTATTACCTTAATATGGTGGGACATGGTATAACCTGACTTCATTTTATCTTTGCAATAATCTTAGCTTCCCTTCTGACAGTGTATCATCGCAAGAGCTGCTTCCCTGAACAAAGTTGGCGATACACATTCATTTTCAGTCAAAACGTTAATCGTCAATTAGACTCTTCCGAACCCTGGAATACGGATGGATGAGACCTGCCAATCTCAGCTTCTCATTTTTCCAATCTTGAATTCCGCTCTCCAGATTTCCACAGCAGTTTGTGATTTCAACCTCATGAAAACTCATCAGTGCAGTTTGCCCTGAGAGATATGTTATATGCATTTCTATGTACGCTTTCCTCTGATATATGTACTTTTGTGCACATCACGTGGTTGGAGGACGGCATTGCGGATATCGGAGAAGTGTGAATTCTGCAAGATAATTGTGTTCCACTTCGCGTCTTGGTTCGAGAAGTGAAGTTTAGGTGCTTTCTTGTTAAAATGCAAACAGAATCAAGTTTTTTCCTCCAGCCCCCCCTCAGGCAGCAGTCCCTTGCCTGACTTTCTCCCCAGTCCAAGTCCATTTTCTCCACCTATTTCTATATCAAGTTCCCTAAGTAACTCATAAGGGTTACTTGGGGGAAGGAGGAGAAGAGAGTGTCGTGCTGTTGCTCTTAGGCATCTTCTGTTTACTACACAGCCACTGGGTTGAACAACTTCCACCCAAACCAGTGCTTTTCCACAGTGATGCAGAACACTGAAGCTGTCAAGAGGAACGTGGCACACACTTTGCCAAAAGAATACAAAATTAGCAGGAATTAATGAAAATAATTCTGAGGTCGTAGTACACCCCCAAACCGCAGCTATGTATTTTTAATGAAAGGTGGATTCAGACTGCCACTGCTTTGTAGCAGGGAATCAAGCGCAAAGCAAATATGACTTTTTTTTAAAAAAGCAACAGACTGTTTGCTGGTAGGAAAGTGACAGTGAATGCACCAGAAAGTGTGGGATGGAGAAACGCAAGCAAACCAGGATGAATGCTCAATGCATCCCTGTATAAAAAGGTAAAGAGACCCCTGACCATTAGGTCCAGTCGTGACCGACTCTGGGGTTGTGGCACTCATCTTGCTATATCGGCTGAGGGAGCCGGTATACAGCTTCTGGGTCATGTGGCCAGCATGACTAAGCCGCTTCTGGCGAACCAGAGCAGCACATGGAAACGCCGTTTACCTTCCTGCCGGAGCGGTACCTATTTATCTACTTGCACTTTGACGTGCTTTCAAACTGCTAGGTTGGCAGGAGCAGGGACCGAGCAATGGGAGCTCACCCCGTTGCGGGGATTCGAACCGCCGACCTTCTGATCTGCAAGTCCTAGGCTCTGTGGTTTAACCCACAGCACCACCCGTGTCCCTTGCATTCCTTATAATCACCCCATAAACAAACCAGAATGAATGTGCAGTAAAGATCGGACATAGTCTAGACACTATCCTCTGCATAGGCTTTGTGCAAGCGAATCCAGTGGATGCCGACTAAACAGGAGTCCAAAGAAATTTGGGAGTGAAAGCGGGGAAAGGCAGCAGTGGCGTAGCGTGGGGGGTGCAGGGGGGGCCGGCCGCACCGGGCGCAACATCTGGGGGTTAGGGTTAGGGGGCGCAAATCCACGGGTTAGGGGGCGCAAAATCCTTTCCTTGCCCCGGGTGCTGACAACCCACGCTACGCCACTGAAAGGCAGCACCAGTACAGCAGAACCTGTGGCCTGTTATTGCTGGTGTGTGGATGCAAGCAGAAAGCTCTCCTCTTCGTCCAGAGGAAAATGTTTCACTCTGCATCACCAGCTTAATATCCACCTCTTGATCCTAATTGGAGTAGATTCACAGAGAGCAGCCAAAAAAAGAATAAACTTACCGCACAGAAGCCATGCCCAGAAACCTGCCAGGGCCCAAAGCATCCCTCTCTGTCTCCCCATTTGCCCAGCAAATCGAATTTGTTAAAGGGGGCTAAGTCCTTTGGCAGGACTTGCGTGGACTGCCTCTCAGGAGATTCCAGTCATTTATAGGATGTGCGTGCGTGGGCTGGAAGCCCTTGACCACTCCCATTCTCCCCCCCCCCTTTTGCAGGAAGGCTGGAAGGGGCTGAATTTAATAAGCCAACCTCCTCCCCCTCAACCCCCCCCCACCACCTGCAAGACCTTCACTTCCCAGTCATATGCAATGCATATCAACCAAATGACACTGTGCCACAAACAAAGAGCTGGAACAAACCAGGTGCGCCTTGCTAAAGGTGCCTGCAAGAGACAGAATATGTAATATGAAGTCAGACAGCTGAAATGCAATTGCTCTTAACAACAAGCCCCTGGGAAATGGGGGAGCGGGAGCACCTCTTGAATTTGGCGAGATGTCTGAGTAATGCCCAAATAGTGTCTTCGGCTAGCATCTTGTTTTTTTTAAGAAAAACACATTATTTTCTCACACGTTGTTTAGTCGTTTAGTCGTGTCCGCCTCTTCGTGACCCCCTGGACCAGAGCACGCCAGGCACTCCTGTCTTCCACTGCCTCCTGCAGTTTGGTCAAACTCATGCTGGTAGCTTCAAGAACACTGTCCAACCAACTCGTCCTCTGTCGTCCCCTTCTCCTTGTGCCCTCCATCTTTCCCAACACCAGGGTCTTTTCCAGGGAGTCTTCTCTTCTCCTGAGGTGGCCAAAGTCTTGGAGCCTCAGCTTCAGGATCTGTCCTTCCAGTGAGCACTCAGGGCTGATTTCCTTCAGAATGGAGAGGTTTGATCTTCTTGCAGTCCATGGGACTCTCAAGAGTCTCCTCCAGCACCATAATTCAAAAGCATCAATTCTTCTGCGATCAGCCTTCTTTATGGCCCAGCTCTTTCTCACACATAAGGAACATCATTTAAACTACAATAAACAACAACAGTAGCACACCTAGTCCGTTTCTTGGGGAAACACAAAACAGCAGCTTAAAGTTAGACCCACATCAAAGACTCTAATCGTGTAAGTTTCTGCAGATGTTTCTGTGGATCTGGGGAGTCTGCCTCGGTTGATTGTCGTGTCTCATACGGGAGATGAATGGATGGCAGGTGTTGTAGAAGGATCGAGGCCTCGTCCTGACCTGGCAGGTCAGTTTCTCGGTCAGAGCAATGGGCCACATCTGAGCACACATGAGTCTATTGACAAGCCTGTGGCAGAGCTGGCATATTGGGAGCTGGCACGGCACATTTCCCTCTCTCCTCATGGATTTCTAAGTGCCTCAACATGTGTGGGTTAATGCCTGCTGATATAACATCAATTTGCCTCTTGAGAAGGACATGAAATGCCCGTTGCTGCAGACCACGAGAAGGAAAGAGTTCTTGTGCTCGGATTGGCCACTGTGAGAACAGGGTGCTGGACTAAGTGGGCCTGATCCTGCAGGATTGTGCCAGAGAAGTCAGTCTGCTCATGGTCCATAAGCACCTAGAAGTGGCAAACACATCCCTCGTTGGTGCTGGAGCTTTCCATCACAGACAGGCGTCACTTAGGGACTCTTTGTGCTGACTTGTGTGTCAGGCCTCAGAAGAACAAAGGAAGCTGCCTTATATGCAAGCCATAGAATCACAGAATGATAGACCTGGAAGGGACCTCGAGGATCATCTAGCCCAACCCTCTCCAATGCGATAATATGCAGCTGCCCGGTACGGGGATCGAACCTGCAACCTTGGCGTTATCAGCACCACACTCTAACCAACTGAGCTATCCAGGAAGGATATAGTCCCGATGCAGCAATAATCTCACCTGATGTAAAGGTGGAGAAGAAAAAAGCTTGCCTTAATTGCAACCCAGCCAGATGGGCGGCATAGAAATAATAAATTATTATATTATTATAATGGACAGCTTTTGTAATTCCGGGATGTCCCAGTTGACACGGGACAGCTGAGATGGGCTTTTGGTTTGATCCAGCAGCTGGGCTCTTCTTCGCTTCTTTTGCCCCACTTGTGGGGGCCTTCCCAGAGATGTGGGGTTGGTGTGAAATGGGGTGTTGGATCATTCTGGAACACCCTTTGGCCCTGATCCAGCAGGGACTCTTCCTGCATTCTTAAGGAACCCGTGAGCAGGGGCAGACTTTGGTAACATGGAGCCCTGAGCGAGGACCAAATCGGGTGCTCCCCCTAAATATTTCTTATTCCCCAGTTTACTCGGAGAGACAAGGCCCCTGTGATTCTGGACAAACAGAAACAATAGAGCATGTGCTTCTCCATTGACATCTGTATTATAGAGACATCCGTATTCGCCTCATCTCCCCACTACTCCATCAGTACCCAGGGCGCACGGGACAATTCTATACCTCCTTGCTGCTTTGAGGTACCAACCCTGCCACAATGTACAGTGTTGCCAGGTTCTGCTCAGCAATGTTCAAAACTTGTTGGCTGATGACCTGCACCACAAACTAGATATAATAATAATAATAATAATAATAATAATAATAATAATAATAATAATTTATTTATACCCCGCCCATCTGGCTGGGCCTCCCCAGCCACTCTGGGCGGCTTCCATAAAAACCAAAAATACAGTAAAATATCACACGTTAAAAACTTCCCTGAACAGGGCTGCCTTAAGATGTCTTCTGAATGTCAGGTAGTTGTTTATCGCTTTGACATCAGATGGGAGGGCGTTCCACAGGGCGGGCGCCACTACCAAGAAGGCCCTCTGCCTGGTTCCCTGTAACTTGGCTTCTTGCAGTGAGGGAACCGCCAGAAGGCCCTTGGCGCTGGACCTCAGTGTCCGGGCAGAATGATGGGGGTGGAGATGCTCCTTCAGGTATACTGGACCGAGGCCGTTTAGGGCTTTAAAGGTCAGCACCAACACTTTGAATTGTGCTCGGAAACGTACTGGGAGCCAATGTAGGTAATGAACAGTCATATTGGAGTGCTTTGTAAATTGATAGCTATAGTCTTTTATGTACTAACCTTTTATGCTCTTCCACATCCGTTTAATGCTCCTAACCCTTCTCTTCGCTTCTTTTCTGTTCTAACAGTCTTTTATATATACCTTCTGTTTTAATAATCTTAGCTTTCCAAAACGGTATACAGATTTTAAATGATTGTACCCAAACCTACTTATGCTGGTCTATGACCATAAAAAAGATTTGATTGAATGCTTATTCCCACAATAACTCGGGGTTTTTTATTTCTTTAATATTTTGCGCCCCCTGAGCCCTGCCCTAAATCCGTCGCTGCCATGAGATGCTTCCAAGCAATCCAGTAGCCAAAGGTCTCCTAAGGTAAAGGTAAAGGGACCCCTGACCTTTAGGTCCAGTTGTGACCGACTCTGGGGTTGCAGTGCTCATCTCGCTTTATTGGCCAAGGGAGCTGGCGTACAGCTTCCGGGTCATGTGGCCAGCATGACTAAGCCACTTCTGGCAAACCGGAGCAGCGCACGGAAATGCCGTTTACCTTCCCGCTGGAGTGGTACCTATTTATCTACTTGCACTTTGACGTGCTTCCGAACTGCTAGGTTGGCAGGAGCAAGGACCGAGCAACGGGAGCTCACCCCGTCGTGGGGATTCAAACCGCAGACCTTCTGATCAGCAAGGTAGGGGTTGGCAAAACCAGTGCCCCAGTCAGGGGCACTAAAATCACCTATCAGACTCTGGGTTGTATGACACATATGTGTACCCCACTATTATGGAAAGGTCAAATTCAGAAGCTTCTCATCCTTCTTACACCACATCACAAAGGTGTGCAATTTTTCCTCCCTTCCTCCTCACCTTACCCTAACTCAGGACGCTTCAAGTACTTGGGTCTCGTAAAATGTAATAATTTCTAATTTGGCTAGTGGGGTAAAGTGATTTTCTGTGTGTGCGCGCGCCAAGGGACCCTCGGCGCACCTCTGCCGATAACTCCCCGGGATGTGGTTTCCAAACAGCTAGAACAGGCGTGGCATTTTGCTGCAGGACCCTTGAGAATCCCCAAAACGCAGAAGGGGGTCCGGGAAGACCAGCTTGGCATGTATGCCAGCCGCCAGCCGCTCCTGCTTGCAAGCATCGCCCACTCCAAGAGGGCGAGGAATGTTCAATGGGCCTCTGGTCACACTTGAGGAGCCACGGAGATATAAACATGCTAATTCCGCCGGTGCCCACACGGCCCATTAACTCTGCTGATGAGGTCACAGACCGTGGGTCATTAAGGGCTCTCCACTCAGCTGGAACAAACGCCTTGGCCGCGTCTTGCGAAGGGAAAGAGAGGGCATTATGTCACCAGCCAGGAAAAGGCAGCATCACTGATAACAGGCACACCTTGTGAGCGGGACAAACGTCACAGCAGCACCTCGCTGCTATCAAAAGAATTTTGCAAGGTTTAGATCGATGGAGATTGTTATGTACTGAGCTGAATCCTAGATCAATAGGATCCAGAATGCAGCGGTCTGATTGGTCCACAGGAGCCACCCGATCCAGCGTCAGGTGGAAGTGAATCAGCAACCTGATTGGCCTGCAGGAGCAGCCAATCAGGCTCCTGGATGAAGTGAATCGACAACCTGATTGGTCTACAGGAGCAGCCCGGAATTAGCCAATCACGCGGGGCCCATTGTGTAAATAATGTATATATAGCTAGACATTTTGGGGAAAGTTTCATTCATTGCTACTATGAGCTGAATAAAGAGCATGAAATTCACACTCGACTCCGAGTATATTTCAGAGATATTCCTGGCTTTTCAAATGTTGAATCCCAGCTTACACCCGCGTTCAAGGCTCATAAATTGCCCCTTTTCCTTTGAGGTCCCCCACCTCTGCTCTAAGCTGCCGGAGAATAGAACAGGCCAATTTCCTTTTCCTTCATTCTCTTCTCCTGGTCTTCAATTTCCATTTTCCAGCTCACACTCCGCAGGAACCCACTGTTTGAGTGGGGTGTGG
This sequence comes from Podarcis liolepis, assembly GCF_965112155.1. Classification (NCBI taxonomy): domain Eukaryota; kingdom Metazoa; phylum Chordata; class Lepidosauria; order Squamata; family Lacertidae; genus Podarcis; species Podarcis liolepis. Next base: position 100,260,200 of record NC_139556.1, on the reverse strand, counting down.
ATGGGTTAATAATAATAATAATAATAATAATAATAATAATAATAATTTATTATTTATACCCCAACCATCTGGATGGGTTTGCCCAGTCACTCTGGGTGGCCCCCAACAGAATATTAAAAACATGAAAAACATGAAAAACATCAAAAATAAAAACTTTCCTAAACAGGACTGCCTTCAGATGTCTTCTAGAGTCAGATAGTTGTTTATTTCCTTGACATCTGATGGGAGGGCGTTCCACAGGGCGGGCACCACCACCGAAGGCCCTCTGCCTGGTTCCCTGTAACCTCACTTCTCGCAGAGAGGGAACCGCCAGAAGGCCCTCGGTGCTGGATCTCAGTGTCCGGGCTGAGCAAGCGGGGTGGAGATGCTCCTTCGGGTATACTCTGAACATCATCATCATGCAATAAAACATCAAACATTAAAAGCTTCCCTGTACAGGGCTGCCTTCAGATGTCCTCTAAGAGTCAGATAGTTGTTTATTTCCTTGACATCTGATGGGAGGGCATTCCACAGGGCGGGCGCCACCACCGAAAAGGCCCTCTGCCTGGTTCCCTGTAACTTCACTTCTTGCAGGGAGGGAACCGCCAGAAGGCCCTCAGCGCTTGACCTCAGTGTGCATGTTTTAGAGCCAGACCAGAAGGCTGGGAGAATTCTCCTGAAGGATGGCAGAGAAGATTCTTACTAGGGGGCACCTTCATTGGTTAAATGCAAGTCTCCAATTTATTTTCACCTAGCGCCAGATTGGTTTATTTGTTTGTCATATTCTATGGGGGCGGGGGAGCGATTCATAACAACTTACAACAGGAAAATGCACCTGAATGCAATTCATAACCAATATGCCATTTAAAAACAGCAATAAAATGTGCCTCTTTTGCTCTCTTTGATAGAATTTGGCTTTTCAAAACTGGTTCATGAAAGAACTGAATAAATAATAATAATAATAATAATAATAATAATAATAATAATAATAATAATAATAATAATTTTATTATTTGTACCCTGCCCATCTGACTAGGTTTCCCTAGCCACTCTGGGCAGCTTCCAGCATATATAAAAACATAATAAAACAGCAAATCTTAAAAACGGCTGCCTTCAGATGTTTCCTAAATGTGATATAATTTCTCATCTTCTTGCCATCTGATGGGAGGGTGCCACTACCAAGAAGGCCCTCTGCCTGGTTCACTGTAGCTTCACATCTTGCAGTGAGGTTAACACCAGAAGACCCTTGGAGCTGGACCTGAGTGTCCGGGCTGGACGATGGGGGTGGAGAGGCTCCTTCAGGTATACAAGGCCCAGACTGTTTAGGGCTTTAAAGGTCGGCACCAACACTTTGAATTGTGCTCGGAAACATATGGGAAGGAAAAGACCCCATAGCTGTTGATTGAGACAATGAATCTAGGTCCACAGCCCGCAAGCATGTGAGTTTCCCTAGGGAAAATATATCCCATGCAGATATTCCCCTGCCTCTTCCCCATGGAAAACCGTGGGCATCCCATGAGTTGAGGACCTTCTGTGATGATCCTCATTGATTCAGTTTGGGAAACCTCTCTCAGATATCTTCCCCGAACTTCTTTTCGAAATCTGGAGCTACCACCACAAAGCATTTGACTTTCCTCCAAGGTGACATTTAACCAAATTCAGCTGCACAAAGGTCTATTAGGCTGATTTTACCAAGCTGATTAAAGAGTTAATAGGTGACTAAGCTGTTATGCAACCTGGCATTTGGCGAGGGGGGGGGCACAGGAGCGGAGGATTGCCTTCAAGCCCTCCAAACAGCTTTCCAAATTAATGAACTGGATACTTGCGGTGGCGTCACAGAGTTAGCAAACTCCTGAAGCGTTGAGCAGGACACTAATGGCCTGAGGTGTTAGAAGGATTTCTAATAAGGAAGAAATTACAAGATGGGACACTGAGCTCTTTGCAGTCCTCCTGAGGCGACTCTTAATGGGTCAGCTGCTCCACACCTGCAATTGTCACAAAAGCGTCTCCCTTTGATGGCTTCTAGGGTTGAGGGACGAGTTCGATTCAGTTTGAATTTCCATGCGAAACTACCTAATTTGCAGTCCCTGAAATGCAGCTGCCTTTCAAAATCTGCACCGCTCCTAAATTCTCAAACAAAAAAGTGTGCACTTTTTATTTTTATTTTTTTTATTAAAAGTAAGATTCTGGCGTTTGATATGTGAGGCAACATGTGCAGGTGCTATTTTCCTCATTAGTTTCGCCAGAAACTACCGTATTTTTAGCTCTATAAGACTGTGATAGGAATTTTATGGTCTTAAATATATAGTAATGTTCATAACTGCACATACATAGATCAACACAGGAAAGCCATCCTGGAACCATTTTGATTCCTAAACTGAGCAAATGTTTCTCTGCAAGGTTAAACTGGAAAAGCCTCCCCATTGTCTGTTTCCTCACAAATCCTGTCTCAAAGATATGAATAAGGTGTGAGCCTGTGACCTGGCCCAGGAAATAAATATTTTAGCACTACAAAAGAATGGCCAGGCTCCCCAGAAATCCAATCAAGCAACCTGCTAGACAGGAGATAAACAAGGAGAAGAGAAAAACAACATTTAAATTTCTGTGATGTAGGTGGGATGTATCTGAGGGGTGGTCTTAGGTTACACCCCTTCTGTGATGTATGCATAATGTTTCTGGGGGTGGTCCTGATCTAGAGAAGGGGAATTTCAAAAGTCTTTATAAGGCCTTGCAGGCCATTGTTCTGGGTCCTCTTCCTCTCCTGCGTGTGAGGGGAGTACCCTGTTGCAACAGATCAATAAAGATCAAGCTTACTAGCTGCTTTGCTTCTCAATATTCTCTGGTTGGCCTCTGTTATTTTCTCCTACCAATAGGGAACCTATGTAAGGACTCTATATGGGCTCTTGGATACCCCATAAGGGAAAAGGGCATATTTTTATTTACAACAAGACTCACTTTTTCCCTCCTAAAAAGTAAGGGGAAATGTGTGTGTGTGTTATGGAGCGAATGCAGGCTACGCTGCTATCACAGAAGCCAGAACAGCAAGAGGGATCGCTGCTTTCACTGCGCAGCGATCCCTCTTGCTGTTCTGGCTTCTGAGATTCAGAATATTTTTTTTCTTGTTTTCCTCCTCCAAAAACTAGGTGCGTCTTGTGGTCTGGTGCGTCTTATAGAGCGGAAAATATGGTAGCTTTCCCTCACATTTCAGCATTTTGGCCAATGGAAAGAGTCACAGCAGTGACTGACATTTAAGAGAAGGGATCTAGTCAATTTGAGATCTTGCTATTTAGGAAAAAGGATCTAGCCAATTCGAGGCAAGGGTGTGGTTGTTTCTGAAGGACCAGCACAACATAGCACCCAAAACAACCAGTACAGTACATTAAAGATAAGGGGCTTGCCTCAGGACCCCTGGTGAATTCATGGCAGGAGTGAAATTTGAGCCAACGACCTTCCGGGTACGTAGCTCAGTCTCTTCACCGCAGTGCTATGCCAACCCTCTGGCCCATTTGCAGATAAGCATAAGGAGCAAACTTTGCAAGCAAGGGGTCTGCACTTAGAGATATCCATTTGCATGTGATGGAAAAACAGAATCAGTTCACACTCTTGTATCAGAACTGGAGCTCAGCTGCTACAGAATCTCTCCTTCTCCTTTAGTGGGGCTCATTCTGCCTTCATTTCCGATCAGCCAGCGGCTGCCGTGAGTCTTTTAGAGCTTTACTTCATCTGGTCTATCCATTTCACACTGAAGGCAGCGCAGGGGAAGTTGGCGTTCAGGTCGTGACTCAGCTGGAGAGGAAAAGACAAACGCAGGGGTGGGGGTGGGGAAATGAATAAGATATATGAATTCATGTTAAGGATACAGTCATGCCTCATGTTACGTTTGCTTCATGTTACGTTCTTTCAGGTTATGTCCCGCGGTGAACTGGAAGTACCGGAAAGGGTTACTTCCGGGTTTCGTCGCTCACGCATGCGCAGATGCACAAAATAACGTCATGCGCAGAAGCACTGAATTGTGACCCGCACGTGCACAGACGTGCTGCTGCGGGTTGCGCTCTTTTCATGTTGCGAACTGGCCTTTTGAACGGATCCCATTCGCAACCAGAGGTACTACTGTACAGTGGTACCTCAGGTTACATACGCTTCGGGTTACATATGCTTCAGGTTACAGACTCCGCTAACCCAGAAATAGTGCTTCAGGTTAAGAACTTTGCTTCAGGATGAGAACAGAAATTGTGCTCCGGCGGCACGGCGGCAGCAGGAGGCCCCTTTAGCTAAAGTGGTCTTCAGGTTAAGAACAGTTTCAGGTTAAGAACAGACCCCCAAAACGTATTAAGTACTTAACCCGAGGTACCACTGTATCGGAATTTAAAGATGACGTGGTGAGTTCAGGGTGGGGTGGGGTTCAGTCTGGATGAGGCCCTGAATTCTTTCCACCTACTGGGATCCTATAACCAGTCAGGTTACAATATAACAGAGGAGTTTACTGAATGGGTCAGACAAATTTCTTTGTAAGACAACGAACTTAGCTGGCCACTTATGAGTCCTCATCAGCACCCCAAAAGAATTAGCTAAATTGAGAGAGCTTCAACTAAGGGCTGATCTTCATGCAGGAAAAAAAAATGCTATAAATAAGTCAGAAATTAAATCATTACAACAAAAGGGGGAAAAGCGCTATGTAAAAAACACATTAAAAATTTTTTGCTCTCTGGTGCTATCTGGTTTTGCATGTTTATAACGCGGATGTCAGGGAACTGACATCGGAGCGAGAGGCGAAGGGGAGGCTCCCAGATGATGCTGGCGAAGGACCCAGCAGCAGGGGGAGAAACAGCTCAGTAGAGGGGGAAGCCAATCAGCGCAACACCGGGGATGAAGGGGGGCAGACGGGGGAATTGGAGAGAGGGCTCCAGGACTCTTCACTGGACATCAGCGAGGAGAGCCCAGGTCCTCCGCTGCCCACGCCCTCCCTGTGCAGAAGACTCCCGCGCAGTGAGAGGAGGAGGAGACTGGGTGTCAAACAACTTTTATGTTGGAAGAGGTTCAAGAAACGCCCGCTGACGGATTCTGCCAGTGATTGAGGCAGCCACGATGAGAAAGGGCTGTGCAGTCAGAAAGGTTTAACAAGGCAAATTAACCGAGAAAGGCACCAGTTTACGCATGAGTAACTCATACCTATTACAGCATCCAAAACTTTTTTTGACCAATGTAGCTGAGCCCTAAGTGATGGCTTCTGCCAGGCTATTGAGTGGCCCTTTTCTCCACCCCGCTCAGCCAGCTGCTAGGTAAGCGGGCAATAGCCAGAGTGGTATGCAAACGGAGCTGGAAGCAGCCTGGAAGCTGGAGAAACAGCAACCTGCTTGCTCTGTGATGGATCCAAAGCTGTCACTAATAGCAAAGCAAGCTCTGTTGGGGTGTTAATACTGTGAGCCCCTCTCTCTGATCACCAGTGTCGAAGCAATGGTTCTTCAACATCAACTTTGTTGGACTGGTCACGTTGTTCGGTTACCTGATTATCACCTTCCAAAGCAACTGCTCTATTCCAAACTTAAAAACGGAAAGTGGAATGGTGGTGGTCAACAAAAGAGGTTTAAAGACTCTCTCAAGGCAAATCTTAAAAAATATAGTATAAACACCGACAACCGGGAAACACTGGCCTGTGAGCGCTCCAGTTGGAGAACAGCCTTTACCAAAGGTGTCATGGGCTTTGAAGACCCTCGAACTCAGGACGCAAGGGAGAAACGTGCTAAGAGGAAGGCACGCTTGGCAAACCCTCACCATGATCAATTCCCACCTGGAAACCAATGTCCCCATTATGGAAGGACGTGTGGATCCAGAATTGGCCTCCACAGTCACTTACGGACTCATTGTTAAAACCGTGTTTATGGAAGACAATCTTACTCGGCTACGAGTGATCACCAAAGAAAGAAGAATACATCCTGTAATCTTTTGGCTTGGATGTGATCCCTTACTTTAAAATTGCTTACATCCCACAGATATTTTGAGACTGTTTAATAATAATAATGGCAATAAAAAGCCCTACAAAGTCAGTGGCCATTGGCCACTCAGATTCAGACTAAATCTTTCAGAAAACATTATCACATTATTACTAAGAGAAGGAATGATGACTGATCCAAACAGAGCTGATATTATGGTTACCAAGCCCTTAAAATCGCTCCATGTTAAATCAGAAGTTGCCTGGAGGACTCCGTACAATAACAATGAACCCTCACCTTGTTCAAAACCATCTCTTGGGTTGTGGGGTCAGAGATATTCAGGGAAGTGGTCAAGCCCATTGACAAGATGACCTGGGTCCCACCTGCCAGAGGAGAAAATCACACACAAACCACATTTGTTCCTTTTTTGCATCAGTTCAGCCACAAGTCCCAGAATTAGCAGACAGGAAGAAAAACCTTTTCTCCACATCATGTGTCTTTGTATAAATGCCTGCCATTTAATTACAGTGGTGCCTCGCAAGAAGAAATTAATCCATTCCGCGAGTCTCTTCGTCTTGCAGTTTTTTCGTCTTGCGAAGCACGGCTATTAGCGGCTTAGCGGCTTTAAGAAAAAGGAAACAAACTCGCAAGAACTCGCAAGACATTTCGTCTTGTGAAGCAAGCCCATAGGGAAATTCGTCTTGCGGAACGACTCAAAAAACGGAAAACTCTTTCGTCTAGCGAGTTTTTCGTCTTGCGAGGCATTCGTCTTGCGAGGTACCACTGTACTTTATTTATTTATGATATTTATATCCTGCTTTTCACGACGGAAGGCATTCAACTACCCCACGTCCCGTCAGGGCAAGGAAGCAGTAAGAGAAATTGCAAAGTCAGGTGAGATTTAGGAAGAGCGACACAGGATGCTTCAGTCCCTGGATGACAAGAGCTTACCTGTATCTGGAGGTAGAGAAGGGCAGGAAGGCCTTGGCGGGGGCCTCTTGGTTCCACCTGGAGCTGCGGAAGGAGCTGAAGGAGCCACAAGAAGACAAGTCAGCTCTTTCCTTGCAAAAGATCCAGCCTCTCCCACCTAAGTTGGCCCCATCACCCAGCCCAGGCCCTGCTGAGACTAGGGAGAGGGGCTGCTTGTGGGGAAGATGAGTAGACCCTTCTCTGTGGTACCACCCCAGTTGTGAGACTCTCTCCCATGCAGAACTAATAATAATAATAATAATAATAATAATAATAATAATAATAATAATAATAATAATGTATGTGTTTGTTAATATATTATAAGTTGCTTTGAGTTACTTACCTTGGTAAAAAAGATTAATAATAATAATAACAAAACAACAACAACAACAATTTTGATAAAAACCAGATGTAGTCTGACCCCTGTTTATGTTCTGTGCAAGGTGAATGTTCAATAAACCCACTTCTTAGGGTTAGGATAATGCGAGCCTTATTTGTTTGTTTGTTAAATTTATATACCGCAGAGTATATATGATCCCAGGGCAGTTATCTCAGCCTACAGATACTTGCATTCCTTCCAGCTCTGCCGCCTAGCTCAAAATGCATACGCTTCAGGTTACAGACGCTTCAGGTTACAGACTCCGCTAACCCAGAAATTGTACCTCGAGTTAAGAACTTTGCTTCAGGATGAGAACAGAAATCGGTGGCAGCGGGAGGCCCCATTAGCGAAAGTGGTACCTCAGGTTAAGAACAGTTTGAGGTAAAAAACGGACCTCCAGAACGAATTAAGTTCTTAACCTGAGGTACCACTGTACTTGTGTGCCTAGGAGCCAACTCCCAGGGGCCGAAGTCCCTTCACACACCCCCAAATGCTTGAGGGGGCTTCCGCTCCCAAGGGTTGATGGTCACTGCCATTAAAATGGTGTGTGTGAGCCACATCATGTGATGAATTCTGTTGGGCAGAACTTAGCTGCCCCCCAATATTGTATTCAAGTCGGCCCCCCTGCTTGTGTGAGTCTTCCTTGTTCAGATGAATGTCAAAGTCAGAATGCTTACCTGGTGCTGAAATTGGAAGCTTAATAATTTTGGTCACCTTTGTTGACGATGTGGTGGTGCCAGTTGCCCTTGTGACATTTGTGGTTAGTGTGGTAGCTTGCCGTGAGGTGGTGGGTTTCCCTATTGTCTTTGGTGCTGTAGTGGTTTTGAGCAGTGAAATGGTGGAAGAAGCAACTGTTGAAGTGACCCTGGCAGTTTTACTGGTGGTAGATGAAGCTTCACCTCTGGAGGTGGTTGCGAAGGTCATCTGTGGTCCTGAGGTGAGGGCAGGGGAACTTCCAGTTGTGGTTGTGAGCTTAGTTGTGGTTGATGTGGTCTGTTTTGGCGATGTGACAACAGGGATGCCACCTTCACCCTTGGTTGCAGCTAGCGATGGGGAGAGGAGTGCTGTCGAAGTGGCTTGATAACTTTGGATAAAAGTTGTGAGCTCAGAGGTGGTTTCACCAGGATGGGAAGAAGGAGCTGTTGTTGGGGTGGAGGTTCCTTCTGCAGATGTGGCTTTTTCTGGACTGTGGGATGCCAGCAGTGTTGACCTATTGTCTTCTACTGCAGTGCTGATGAACATAGTTGGTTGTTGGCTGAGTGTTACGTCTGGAACAGTGCTCCTGGACCTCGCTGTTTGACCTGTAATTTCAGTTGATGGGGTGGTGGAAGAGAGGCCTGTTGACGTGGTCTCTTCTGGTGGTGTGCCAGCAGTGGTGGTACTTTCATCCGTGGTCTTAGCTAGTGATTCTGTTGGAGTGACTGCACTTCTTTGGATAAAAGATGTAGGATCAACGCTCGTTTCACCAGGATAAGAAGGATGAACTGTTTTGGGGATGGTGGTTCCTTCTGCAAATGTGGCTTCTTCTGTGCCGTAGGATACTGGCAGCGTTGAGCTATTGTCTTCTACTGCACTGCTAATGGAGGTGGTGATCTCTTCTGTCGTGCTGAAAGTCACAACTGCTGGAGTGCCGGTTTCAGATGTCGTTTCAGTTGGTGAGAGAGAACTGTGTGCTGCAACAGTTGTGAGCTGAGCTGTGGATTTACCTGGAGAGGAAGACGGACTGGAGACTGACAAAGTGTTGAGCCTTGTGGCAGTCACAGCAGTTTCGGATGTGGAGGGCTCAGCTGCCATGGCTGGCAATGTGCTTAGCAATGAGGTGGTGGGTTGGGCTGCTGAGCTTGCCTTTGGTGCTGTAGTAGTGAGACTGGGGCTGCTTGTTGTGGTTTGGAGCAGTGAAATAGTGGAAGAAGCAACTGTTGAAGTGACCTTGGCAGTTTTACTGGTGGTAGATAAAGCTTCACCTCTGGAGGTAGTTGTGAAGGTCATCTGCGGTCCTGAGGTGAGGGCAGGAGAGCTTCCAGTTGTGGCTGTGAGCTCAGTTGTGGTTGATGTGGTCTGTTTTGGCGATGTGACAACAGGGATACTACCTTCACCCTTGGTTGCAGCTAGTGATGGGGAGAGGAGTGCTGTCGAAGTGGCTTGATAACTTTGGATAAAAGTTGTGAGCTCAGAGGTGGTTTCACCAGGATGGGAAGAAGGAACTGTTGTTGGGGTGGAGGTTCCTTCTGCAGATGTGGCTTTTTCTGGACTGTGGGATGCCAGCAGTGTTGGCCTATTGTCTTCTACTGCGATGCTGATGAACATTGGTTGGTTTTTGGCTGGTTTTTGGCTGAGTGTTACTTCTGGAGCAGTACTACTGGACCTCGCTGTTTGACCTGTGATTTCAGTTGATGGGGTGGTGGAAGAGAGTCCTGTTGACGTGGTCCCTTCTGACAGTGTGCCAGTAGTGGTGGTACTTTCATCCGTGGTCTTAGCTAGTGATTCTGTTGGAGTGACTGCACTTCTTTGGATAAAAGGTGTGAGGTCAGTGCTCATTTCACCAGGATAGGATGAAGGATGAACTGTTGTTGGGGTGGCAGTTTTTTCTGCAGGGCTGATGGTCACTTCTGAAAAAGCAGTGGTGGTCTCCTCCGCTGAAGTCAGTTCTCTACGCTTTGTGGTTTTGAATGTGGTTATGTCTTGAGGAGCTAGCGATTGGGATCTTGAGCTAGTTTCTACTATCATAGTGCTGGTGGCTTCTGGGATTTCGGGTGTAGGGCTGCTAGCCACATCACCTAAAGCACCAGGGCTGGTGGCCATTCCAGATGTTGAACTGCCAGTGGCAACTGTCCGAGGTGAGTTGGTGTGGGACTGCAGGGCTGCAGAAGGGAATGTGGATGGAGGGGGAACAGTTGAGAGTGTGGATGCAAGGGCTGTGGAGGTGACGTCTACAGTGGAGCTGAAGATCGGTGGATGTTCTGTGGAAGAGACAGGTGCCTGCATGGATCTTTCTGCTCCAGTGCTGGTGATGGCAATGCTTCTGGCTGTGGTTATGGTATGCAAAGTAGCAACAGAGTCTGTGATGGGCATGGCTTTGTCTTGAGAGGCTGAAGATAGGACTGTAGGGCTTGTTTCTTCTTCCAAAGTAGTAGAATCTGTGATTCCAGCTTCTGAAGTGCCAGTGATAGCTGTCGAATCATGCAGTGAAGAGAAGAGGAACGTTGGTTGTTGGCTGAGTGTTGGCTCAGTGCTACTGGACCTCGTTGGGGTGGTGGAAGAGAGGCCTGTTGACGTGGTCTCTTCTGGCGGTGTACCAGCAGTGGTGGTACTTTCATCCGTGGTCTTAGCTAGTGATGGGGAAATGAACTCTGTTGAAGCGGCTGCACTTCTTTGGATAAAAGGTGTGGGCTCAGTGCTCGTTCCACCAGGATAGGATGAAGCATGAACTGTTGCTGGGGTGGCGGTTTCTTCTGCAGATGTGGCTTCTTCTGAACTGTAGGATACTGCCAGCGTTGAGCTACTGTCTTCTACTGCAGTGCTGATGGAGGTGGAGGAGTCAGCTACTGTGGTGACATCCGTGGTTGGCAGTGTGCTTAGCAATGGGACAGTGGTGGATTGAGTTGCTGAGCTTGCCTTTGGTGCTGTAGTAGTGAGACTGGGGCTGGTTGTGGTTTGTGAAATGGTGGGAGCAACAGAATTGGAAGTGACTTTGGCCGTAGTGTTGATGGTAGGAGAGCCTTCACCTGCGAAGGTGGAATGAGAAGTTACCAGGGTGAACCTGGATGGCCTAGTATTGGTAGAATAGCTTCCAGGTGTGGGTACAGCTGGTGAGGGGACTGGTAATTCTTCTGTGGACATTTTTGCTTGGGAATGGGTGGTTTCTTCTGCAGGGCTGACAGTCCCTTCTGAAATAGCAGTGGTGGTCTCCTCAGCTGTGATCCGAACAGCGCTTTTACCTGAAGAGGATGATGGGTCAGGACTTGGGGCAATCCCTGCTGTTGAGGGGTGTGTGGTGGAACTGCTTAGCAATGGAACAGTGGATTTCTCTGTTGCATTTGTCTGTGGTGCGGAGGTGAGACTGGAGCTCGTTGTGAAGGCAGAGTGAACTGTGGCTGCACCTGGGGAGGAAGAGAAGTGAGATCGAGTTCTGCACTGTGGCACAGAAAGAGCTCGCCTTCTCCAGAAACTGAAAATTTCTTTTAGAATTCCATACTTGGCTAGACAGACAAAAATTCTGACATGGGATATGGCAACATCCTTCACACAGTTTGCACCCCAGCTCAGCAGCCTTTTTAAAAAAGATTGTTTTCTTCTGAAAATATTTATGGATTATAAGCATCCCTTTGTATCTCTCACTGGGCTCCCCTGTAGTGTAGCACCTCTCTCCCTTCCTTTAAAACTCCCCTTAAAACCCACATTTCCCTGCACGGACTTTGGCTTATCCTCAGAATCATCAATCCCTCAGTGTCTCCCCGTTTGTCTGCCTTAAACTGTGAGCTCCTTCTGAGTAGACAGCTGTTTGTGTACTTCCTATGAAACGCTCATGGTTGTATACTGACTTGTTTAATGCTAATCATAAAGATTTCTGCTAGCATAGCTTGGGAACGAGTGCAGCTCAGGGTTGGAGCATCTGCTTTGCATTCAGGAGGTCCCAGGATCAATCCCTGGTGTCCCCAGGAAGATCTCCGAGGGATCCCAATCTGCAACCTGGAGAGCCAGTGTAGGCAGTATTGAGTCTCATGGATCAATTGCTCTCTTAATATAAAGAAGCCCCCTATCTTCTTAGTTCAGTTGTGCTACAGCTACTATTGTTCTTAGGCCATTTGCTGGATCCCAAGGTCAGCAACCAGGGACGCGGGTGGCGCTGTGGGTTAAACCACAGAGCCTAGGACTTGCCGATCAGAAGGTTGGCAGTTCGAATCCCCATGACAGGGTGAGCTCCCGTTGCTCGGTCCCTGCTCCTGCCAACCTAGCAGTTTGAAAGCACGTCAAGTGCAAGTAGATAAATAGGTACCGCTCTGGTGGGAAGATAAACGGCGTTTCCGTGCGCTGCTCTGGTTCATCAGAAGTGGCTTAGTCCTGCTGGCCACATGACCCAGAAGCTGTACGCCGGCTCCCTGGGCCAATAAAGGGAGATGAGCGCTGCAACCCCAGAGTCGGCCACGACTGGACCTAATTGGTCAGGGGTCCCTTTACCTTTAAGGTCAGCAACCAGCTGAATGCGAGGGACGCTATTAGGAAGGGATGATAGAGAGCCCCTGGACTACACCTGGGTTATCCTGCTTGGATTTCAGCTACTGCTCCATCCGCACACCACACTTGTCTCTACACTGGCAACTGTGCAACAGGTGGACAAGTGGACATCTCAGGTGGGGGCAGATTTGGCCCCGGGCTTCCAATGGCTTACCCTCAATTTGCATGCCTTCCCTCCTCGCCAGAGAACAACTAGAGAAGAAACCGATATGAAACTGACATGCACCCAACTGTTCAAAAGAGATTCCTGAAGCAGGCCTTAGAGGCAAGCCTTAGAATCCATGCCAAAAAGAGAAAGCAGCAGCAGCAGTTTCGACACTGCGCAGGGTCCAAAGTACCCTGGGGCTTTGCCTGTTACAACACTCCAGCGTATTTCAACAGCTCCCAGGAAAGGAAAGGAAAATACAACCGTGGTGCTATTCAGTTCCCAAAGTGGCTAAAATCCCTAGGGAGCATGGCGCAGTGGAAGTAAAATATGCCACAGACAGAACTGAGCCAGGAAGATGGTTCTGTTGTGAACTGGTTTCTTCTCTGCCTATTTTAGCTGCATTGCTGTCCCTGCAGAAGCATGTCATGCCCCTTCTAGCTGAAAGTTAGGAGCTACTCCTCGTGGTACAAGGGACAAGCTGCCTAGTTTTTCTCTGATCTTGAGTAAACACAAACTGGAACGTGTCCAGAGGAGGGCAACCAAAATGGTCCAAGGCCTGGAAACGATGCCTTATGAGGAACGGCTAAGGGAGCTGGGCATGTTTAGCCTGGAGAAGAGGAGGTTAAGGGGTGATATGATAGCCATGTTCAAATATATGAAAGGATGTCACATAGAGGAGGGAGAAAGGTTGTTTTCTGCTGCTCCAGAGAAGCGGACATGGAGCAATGGATCCAAACTACAAGAAAGAAGATTCCACCTAAACATTAGGAAGAACTTCCTGACAGTAAGAGCTGTTTGACAGTGGAATTTGCTGCCAAGGAGTGTGGTGGAGTCTCCTCCTTTGGAGGTCTTTAAGCAGAGGCTTGACAACCATATGTCAGGAGTGCTCTGATGGTGTTTCCTGCTTGGCAGGGGGTTGGACTCGATGGCCCTTGTGGTCTCTTCCAACTCTATGATTCTATGATTCTATGATTCTAATTCTGCGCCCATGTTTTTACACGAGCCACAAAAACACACATTTCCATTCCTACGGTTTTTGCTTTCTTTGGCCAAGGGTTATTAACAGCTGATTCGTGTATGAACCAACACAAGGATTTGGCTGGTTCTGGAACTCCAGCTTCCCTCCAAAGCCACCTTTCTTCCCCCCCCCCCCCAACACGTTGCTATGCATTAGTCAGTGAGACTTGGCAGCAGTCACTCACCATGGGTCCAGGTGCAGCAGGGAAGACACAGTAGTAAAAGGGGCACCACAGGGAAATGATAGCAGCCCATTCCGGCAGTGCTTCTTGCCTGCCCTTCCAATCTGGGACCAGCAGCCCGGTCCGCTCTGTGTGTTGTAAGTCCACAAGTGGTGCTTCGAGAAATCCCTGCTGTTGGTTTACTTCCTTGGCATGGTTTCCTGGTTTGAAAGACAGTTGGAGGGTGGAGCGCCCAAAACCTGCTCCCTTTTTTTTGCTCCAAAGCCTTTGAATAGCTCTCTCACTGTAAGAGCTGTTTGACAGCGGAACGGACTCCCATGGAAAGTGGGTTTTTAAGCAGGGGGCTGGACTGGATGATCCTTAGGGGTCCCTGGTCCAACTCTACAATTCTACGATTATATCGTAGGGAATTGTCATTTTTAATAATAATAATAATAATAATAATAATAGTAAATTTTATTTATACCCTGCCCTCCCCGGCCAGAGCCGGGCTCAGGGCAGCTAACACCAGTAAAATTACAGTAAAAACATAATAGGAAAGAAAACCCCAATTTAAAATACAGGTTAAAATGCAATTTAAAATGCAGCCTCGTTTTAAAAGTAGCCCATGGATCAAAAGCATAAGGGGAAGGAAACAGAAGGGTCAGACTGAGTCCAAACCAAAGGGCAGGCGGAACAGCTCCGTCTTGCAGGCCCTGCGGAAAGATGTCAAGTCCCGCAGGGCCCTAGTCTCTTGTGACAGAGCGTTCCACCAAGTCAGGGCCAGTACTGAAAAGGCCCTGGCCCTAGTTGAGATCAATCTAACCTCCTTGAGGCTTGGGACCTCCAAAGTATTGTTACTTGTGGACTTTAAGGTCCTCTGTGGGGCATACCAGGAGAGGCGGTCCTGTAGGTACGAGGGTCCTAGGCCACATAGGGCTTTAAAGGTCAAAACCAGCACCTTAAACCTGACCCTGTACTCCACCGGGAGCCAGTGCAGTTGGTAAAGCACTGGATGAATGTGATCCCGTGGCAAGGACCCCGTAAGGAGCCTTGCTGCGGCATTCTGCACCCGCTGGAGTTTCTGGGTCAGTCTCAAGGGCAGCCCCACGTAGAGCGAGTTACAATAATCAAGCCTGGAGGTGACCGTCACATGGATCACAGTGGCCAGATCAGGGCGAGAAAGGTAAGGGACCAACTGCTTAATATGGCGGAGATGGAATCCAATTTGAAGATCAAGCACAGCAAATGCCTAGCTTAAGCATGGCCAGGAAGCCTCAGAGGTTGTCCTGGTGGAGCAGCTGGTCGCTGAAAATTAGAGACACCAGTGTTTGTGTCTGTCTAAATGCCATATCATCTCACTGGAAGCCAGTCCCCTAAATCCAGATCTGTATGGAGGGGCATTGTTATGTACTGAAGTTCTCACCCTGGGCCAGCAGGGGGATATTGTAGATAGTTTTCACTCAGGTCCACTTATGCAAATAAGGGATTGAAAGTGATATTCAGTGATTGGATAGTTACGGAAAGTGGTTACAGTTGCGTTGTACTGGAGCTCTATATAAGCAGGCTGGCTGAACCCTTCAGTTCAGTTCTGTTCTGGCCTGTGAATAAACAAGAGCTGTTTGAAGAATCGCTGTGTCATCTGATATGTTCACCCACAACTTAACAGGCATTAGCAGCAGTGGTTGCTCGGTGCTGAGAGGAAATCATTGAAAAACACGCTTAGAAGCCACTTTGCCTTGTTTTTACCGTTTAAGGGCAAAATCTTATAGAACTGCTCACACAAGCAGTGGTGGTGTTTATTGTTTTATTAAGATTTTTTTTCTTCATTGAATGCACACTCTGTTTCAGAACAACTGTATTAGGGTAAATCATACTGCAAAAAAAATATGTATTAGGCAAAAGCGCATTCAAAAATGTGTATATGAGAAAATAGCACTCAAATGCTGATTAATTTGCATGAGGATTAATTTGCAAACTGATGTCGAAATGTGGAGAATTGAAGACTGGAAAAATGAGAAAACATAAATGCTATAAGGCGTATTGTCAACATCTTCCCATATTGCTGAATTCCAAATCCAGAGCCCAGACTTGTGTCTTCAGCTGACAGATACGTCAGCCCTGTCTCTGCTGGGACCTCTTTGCCATTTAGCAGGCTCAGCTGATCTTAAGCTCCGAGTTTCAGGAGATTAATTCTTCACATTAATTCTGTCACTCAAAAACGGAACCCAAGTCCTATTTGATTAGAGCAGAGAGATTAGCAGTGATGAATCTCCTGAGCTGGCCTGACAGGAGACAAATCTCTTGAAATCTAACCAGGTCTCCAGGGACAAAATTCCTCACTAAGTTGTCGATAGGCAGAACTGGAGTTTTGGTTCAGAAGGGGGGTGGGTGGATTGTGGTGTGCATAGAAGGAAAAGCCCCAGTACTGGATCAGACCCAGGCCATGCAAATCCTCAGCCCCACCCTCTTTTGTCAAATTGGCAGGTAAAAGCAGGCCAAAAGCCTGTGGAAAACAGAGGCTGTTTTGTCGGAAGTCTTTCTAGCTATTGGCTGAGAGAGTGCCAGGTTTAGTTGGTTGCTGCCATTGACTCAGATGGTGGGGAGATATGTTCATGGACATTCTAAATTCTCAGAAGTTTAAGGGGAGAAATTGTCAATACAGATGGGACAGATGGGGCTGGTGCCAGGAAGGAGAGGAGAGGAGGTAACAGGATCAGTAGTCTTCTTCTTCTGCGATCCCTTGTTTGTTGTTGTTGTTGTTTAGTCGTCTCCGGCTCTTCGTGACCCCATGGACCAGAGCACACCAGGCACTCCTGTCTTCCACTGCCTCCCGCAGTTTGGTCAAACTCATGCTGGTAGCTTCAAGAACACTGCCCCACCATCTCATCCTCTGCCGTCCCCTTCTCCTTGTGCCCTCCATCTTTCCCAACATCAGGGTCTTTTCCAGGGAGTCTTCTCTTCTCATGAGGTGGCCAAAGTACTGGAGCCTCAGCTTCAGGATCTGTCCTTCCAGTGAGCACTCAGGGCTGATTTCCTTCAGAATGGAGAGGTTTGATCTTCTTGCAGTCCATGGGGCTCTCAAGAGACTCCTCCAGCACCAGAATTCAAAAGCATCAATTCTTCGGCGATCAGCCTTGTCTTCCATAAACACAGTTTTAACAATGAGTTCGTAAGTGACTGTGGAGGCCAGTTCTGGATCCACACGTCCTTCCACAGTGGGGACATAGGTTTCCAGGCAGGAGTTGATCATGGTGTGGATTTGCCAAGCGTGCCTTCCTCTTAGCACATTTCTCCCTTGTGTTCTGAGTTCGAGTGTCTTCAAAGCCCATGACACCTTTGGTAAAGGCTGTTCTCCAATTGGATGGGCTTTGTGGCTTTAAAGAAACTCTGTGCATCATGAGTGTCGGCTACGCTTAGCAGAGGATCAGTAGTCAGGTATTAGCGATATGAAAGGGTGTATGTTACAATACTAGGTCTAGATGATGTTTAAGTAAGATGCTGAATAGCCAATAGATACAACTATGCACTACTCAGAGCCGAGCCATTGAAATGAATGGGCCCAACTTAGTCATATTTATTAATTTACATGGGACTACTCTGAGTAAAGGGACGCGGGTGGCGCTGTGGGTTCAACCTCAGAGCCTAGGACTTGCCGATCAGAAGGTTGGCAGTTTGAATCCCCACAACGGGGTGAGCTCCCATTGCTCGGTCCCAGTTCGAAAGAACGTCAAAGTGCAAGTAGATAAATAGGTACCGCTCCGGCGGGAAGGTAAACAGCGTTTCCGTGCGCTGCTTTGGTTCGCCAGAAACGGCTTAGTTATGCTGACCACATGACCCGAAAGCTGTACACCGACTCCCTCAGTCAGTAAAGCAAGATAAGTGCCGCAACCCCAGAGTCGGTCACGACTGGACCTAATGGTCAGGGGTCCCTTTACCTCTACCTTTACTCTGAGTAAAACCCAGTTACATACTATCCTGTGAATTTCTGCAGGTCCTTATTCGGTTTATTATTTATGGTTTACATGCAGAACAAAACTGACTGAAACACCAAAGTAAAACAAGCAGATATTACAAGCCACAACGTCCCAAGTGGATTTGCTCATCGTTGGGAAAATGGCTTCCCCAAAAAACACTTTCCCAAGCAGACCCAAACAGGAAGGCCCTTTCCATGCAAGGGTGCCACCTTGAATAAAATATGGGGGGCAGGGGGGACCTCCATGATCTGTCACAAGATGTGGTGCAAGCACACCCTTTGAATGGCAATGCCCATCAACTTGGGGGGACCGACCCCTTCAAATATTTTATGGGGGGCCCCAAAGGGACCTCAGCCCCAGAAGTTGGCTCCTGTTGTCTGTGTGTGTGTCTGTGCGCATGTACCAGTTCCCAATTTCAAAATGGCCTTCCTGGTTACACTGTGTTTTCAGCAAGGCCTCGGCTGTTAGACTAATGAGCAAAACCTGCACGGCTGGGATTTCCCCTCTTTGGAGTTTGTTTTTAGAGACCTCACTTCCTCCCCCCCCCCCCCCCCCCGCTCAGTTCCAGTTCATGCACAAAAGGCCAACCTTTACTGTAAATCGTGCCCCTGTGCCAGGTTCCTCATTCCAGAGATGGGAGGCATTACGGGCATGGGTGAATATCCACCTCCTTGCCAGGCAGTCTGTTTACAATACTTATTTATCACAGCGGATCAGCAGATCTGTAGAATAATCAACTGATACAATGTCCAACGCCACAGCACCTTCGAAATCACGCCATCGTATGCCATGTGGTGGCTGTTTAATTGTTTGTCTTAGCATGGTTAGCCTCTGACTACACAGTGTGTGTGTGTGTGTGTGTGTGTGTGTGTGTGTGAGCCCATCGTTGCCACTCTCCCACAAACACCAATATTTCAGACAATGGGATATGGGGTGGCAACTTGGTTGAAATAAAAAAATTAAGATCTTATATATATAATAAATGTTCATGGATTTGCCAGGCAAACACGTACATAAATGTATGGGCCACATGTTTGAGGCAGCACAGAACGGCAGCCCTGGAGCCATTTTGGCTCCCAAACTGACCAGATGTTTTCTCTGCAAGGTCAAAGGAAAATGGAAAAGCCTCCCCATTGTCTTTTCATTCACAAATCCTGTCTTAAGGGTATGTCTGTGTATGACTAGGGTGAGCCTGTGACCTGGCTCAGGAACTAAGTATTTGTCACTACAAAAGACTGGCCAGGCTCCCCAGGGTATCCAATCAAGTAAGCATTAACAGGTAACCTGCCAGACAGGAGGTAAACAATGCACTCAGATTTCTGTTGTAGACTGCCCTTTCTGTGATGTAGGTATGATGTGTCTGGGGGGTGGTCTTGAGCTACACTCCTTCTGTGGTGTATGATATTTCTGGGGGTGGTCTTGGACTCCAGGGCGGGCAATTTAAAATGTCTATATAAGGGCGGGCACACCTTTGTTCGGGGTCCTCCTCCTTTCCTGCGTGTGAGGGGAGCACCCTGTTGCAACAGATCAATAAAGATCAGGCTTACTAGCTGCTTTGCTTCTCAATATTCTCTGGATGGCCTCTGTTATATTGTCCAACCAGAGAATATACAACGGACTCTCTAAGGGCTTTTGCGTCCCGCATAAGGGAATAAGGGCAGATTTTTGTTTATTACACGGCCCACAAATTCCTTCCACTTCCTCTTGTTGAAAACATTGCAGTGGTGCGGATCCTCCAGGTGTTTTGGGATTCCAGCTCCCAGCAGCCCTGAAGTGTCCTCCCTGGGACACAAGCCTGGGCAGTCCACAACGAAGGCAGTCTGCGTCCAAAGGAAAGCAGAGCAAGATGTTTAGCACCAGCTTGGCTGCAGGAGTTGCAGGAAGGAGGCGAACAAGGCGCCCCCCCCCCCCATCTTAGGGCCTCCATTCTGGATTTGTGTAACCCCGTTTTTTCTCAACCTTTTTTCCGACCATGGCCCCCTTCTGACCTTGTTTCCTTCTTGTGCCCCCCGCCCCGTCCTTCCGGTAGAAAGGTAGCTATTTTGTTTGCAAACAGAACATGTTTTATTCATAATTTCTATAATTATATTGAGATTAAAAAATTAAGGTTATATATATATATATACGTGTGTGTGTGTGTGTGTATGTTTATAAATGTACCAACCAAGCACATACATAGATGTGTGGACCACAGGTCTGGAGCAGCACAGGAGGACCGCCCTGAAACCATTTTGACTCCCAAACTGACCAAATGTTTTCTCTGCGAGGAGGGAGGGGGTGAGGGAACCTTCCCATTGTCTCAGGAATTGGGAAATCTCCATCTCAAAGGAATGGCCAGACTACCAGGAAAGGCAATCAGATAAGGCATTTTCAGATAACTTGGCAGGCAGGAAAAAACAACAACATTCAAATTTCTGTTGTAGACCACCTTTTCTGTGATGTAGGTATGATGTTTGTGGGGGGTGGTCTTGGCTTACACCCCTTCTGTGATGTATGTATGATGTATGGAGGGGTGGTCTGGAGCTCCAGGGCAGGGAATTTAAAATGTCTATATAAGGGCGGACACACCTTGGTTCTGGGTCCTCCTCCTTTCTTGCGTGTGAAGGGGGCACCCTGTTGCAACAGAATCAATAAAGATCAGGCTTACGAGCTGCTTTGCTTCTCAATATTCTCTGGTTGGCCTCTGTTCTTTTCTCCGACCAATGGAGAACCTGCAAAGGACTCTAAGGGAATAAGGGCAGATTTTGTTTATTACAATATAAATTATATAATTTTATCTGTGGCCCCCCTGGAATATCTGGGGGAGCAGGGGGCCACATGGCCCCCGGTTGAGAAACACTGGTGTAGAATCTACCCCTTAGCCTTTTCTTCCTGAAGATGCCCTGCGAGTTTTCCTTCTTCTATCTGGACTACCTTCCCAGGTGGACAAGCCCCATTTGCCCCTCACTGCTACCGGTAGCCACAGGCCTACTGCCCGGGGCATGGGCGATTTATGTTCGGGGGGGGGGGGTTGGCAGGACACCCACCAG
Organism: Podarcis liolepis; assembly: GCF_965112155.1. Lineage (NCBI taxonomy): Eukaryota > Metazoa > Chordata > Lepidosauria > Squamata > Lacertidae > Podarcis > Podarcis liolepis. The sequence goes on along the minus strand of NC_139556.1, from coordinate 100,239,376 downwards.
ACGCTATCCTCTGTCTTGCTCTGTGCAGCAGATTCAGAATGAAATTTCTCAACAACAGCGGTTTTAAATTACTTTCTTTTGACCTCAAGTGCTCAGAAAAACCTGTCAAAATCTTTCTACCATTTTTAATTTTACTTAAGTATTTTTATTTATTTACTTGGTTGGGGGGGACAGCTGCCCCCCTGCCCCCGCCCATGCCGGGGGAGGGGATGAATGGAGGGTGGTGGTGTTGTAAACAAAAATTGCCCTTTTCCCTTATGGAGTCCTTACACAGGTTCCCTATTGGTAGGAGAGAATAACAGAGGCCAACCAGAGAATATCGAGAAGCAAAGCAGCTAGTAAGCCTGATCTTTATTGATCTGTTGCAACAGGGTGCTCCCCTCACCCGCAGGAGAGGAGGAGGAACCCCGAAAAATGGTGCGCAAGGCCTTATAAAGACTTTTGAAATTGCCACCCTGTAGATCAAGACCACCCCCAGAAACATCATACATACATCACAGAAGGAGTGTAACCTAAGACCACCCCTCAGATACATCATACCTACATCACAGAAAAGGCGGTCTACAACAGAAATTTGAATGTTGTTTTTCTCCTGTCCTTGTTTATCTCCTGTCTGGCAGGTTACTTGATTGGATACCCTGTGGAGCCTGGCCAGTCTTTTGTAGTGATAAATACTTAGTTCCTGGGCCAAGTCACAGGCTCACACCCTATTCATATCTTAAATGTGCCCTTAAGACAGGATTTGTGAGGAAAGAGACAATGGGAGGTTTCCCACTTTGACCTTGCAGAGAAAACATTGGCTCGGTTTAGGAATCAAAATGGTTCCAGGTCGGTCTTCCTGTGCTGATCTATGTATGTGCTTGGTTGGCACGCTTATGAACATTACCATATATCTAAGACCATAAGATTCCTATTGTAGCCTTTCCTGAAGGAGCGTCTCCACCCCCATCGTTCAGCCCGGACACTGAGATCCAGTGCCGAGGGCCTTCTGGCGGTTCCCTCATTGCGAGAAGTGAGGCTACAGGGAACCAGGCAGAGGGCCTTCTCGGTAGTGGCGCCCGCCCTGTGTAACGCCCTCCCATCAGATGTCAAAGAGATAAACAACTACCTGACATTCAGAAGACATCTTAAGGCAGCCCTGTTCAGGGAAGTTTTTAATATGTAACGCTGTACTGTTTTTAACACTGATTGGGAGCCGCCCAGAGTGGCTGGGGAAACTCAGCCAGATGGGCGGGGTATAAATAAAAAATTATTATTATTATTATTATTATTATTATTATTATTATTATTATTATTATTATTATTTCCTATTGTAACCTGTTCCTTCACTATCACAGTGGCGACAAGCCCCGGCGGCCAAGGACCACCAACCTGCTGCAGACTACCTATAAGGACACCCTCTTTCTTTTTGGGGGGAGCTGGAGTGGCGCCCCCCTCCTGCGAGATGCGCCCATCGCTTGGAGGAAAAGCAAGCGAGATTCTGGCGCCCTCCCGCCCCGCCACGTGCTTCAGGCAACAGCGCGTGACGTCAGAGGCCCGCGAGCGTAAAAATGTTGCAACGTTCCATCCGCCGGGCGATTCATTCACAAAAGTGAGTCTGCCGCCCCGAGCCGGGAAAGCGAGGCTGCGGCGGCCCCTGGCGGGTTTCCGCTTCCCCGATGCTGGGAGGAGGAGGAGAAGCGGCCGCGGGAGGGGCTTCCCGGAGCCCAGCCCGCCTCTGTCCCCGCCCAGCCGCCGCCGCCGCGTTGTGTAAGCGGGGCCTGGCGCGCCAGCGGAGGAAGCCCACGCGGAGAGCTCGGCGCCCGGTGAGTGCCGGCGAGGGGGGCCGCTCGCAGCCCCGGACCATGCCCCCTTCCAGGGCGGGTCTTGCCGCCGCAGCCCCCCCCCGTTCCGTGGCTGCACAGCATAACTTGTCCTGTTGTGACACTACTTTGCAGGGCCCTTGTGCGAATGAAGGGGGCAAGGAAGGCATGTTCTGTTACACCCCCCCCCCCAAAAAAAGTGTGGCCAGGATAATAGGGGCTTAGCATTCTCCCCTTTCTCCCCCAGCCTCAATTCCAGGGAACTCCCCCCACCCCCGTCAAATCTTACAGGCCATAATAATAATAATAATAATAATAATAAATTGAGGGAAAATAACAGAGCAAAGGAGGAATTGAAGCATAGCTGTCAACTTTCAGATTTGAAAATAAGGGATCAGCAGCCTCACCTGTCCCGGGGACAGTCTACGGGATATCTAACAATCCGGGATAGCAGCGAGAAGCAGCTGGAAACGGCACTGGAATAAGGGAATTTCCCACAAAAAAAGGGAAGGTTGACAGCTATGGATTGAAGGGGAAAGAGGCAGAGATCAGGAGAGAGAAAAAGACAGGAGGAAAACGGAGGCGCCTTGCAAAGGATGGGATGATACAAAGGTTATCCATCCATTGTTTCTTCTCCTTTTTCAGAAGCAGTTCCTTAGTCTGGTCCATGGGCCGGACTGCACAAATCATTCGGGTTGCCCTGCAGGCTCCTTGGCTTCAGCGATAGCAACGCAAAGCCTCGAAAGCGCAGAGGGAGCACTCCCTCCACGCTCCGGAGGCTTCACGTTGCTTTCGCTGAAGCCTGGAGAGCGAGAGGGGTCGGTACGCACCGACCCCTCTCGCTCTCCAGGCTTCAGGGACAGCCGCCTGAAGCCTTTGGAGCACAGCGGGAACTCGCGCTGCGCTCCGCAGGCTTCGGGTTCCTTTTGCTGAAGCCGGGAGAGCAAGACTCTCCCGGCTTCAGCAGAGAGGGAGAGCTGCGCAGCGCCCCTTCAGCCAAGCGGGAGGAGAAATGGAAGGGGCTCTGTTTCTCCTGCTGTTTTGCTGAAGGGGCGCTGAGCAGAGACGGGGAGGATTCCCCCCCCCCTCTAAAACAAGGTGCGTCCTATGGTCGGGTGCATCCTATGGAGCGAAAAATACAGTACCTGAAGGGCCAGGTATTTCTTTATTTTATTGCTGCATTTCTGTCCCACATTTTCTCCCTAGGAGCTCCAGGTGATGCACGGGGTTCTGACTTTTCTTTTTCGAATCTCTGTGAGGTGGGTCAGGCTGTGAGGAAACGATCTTCGTGGCCGAATGGGGATTTGAACCCAGGTCTCTCCCAGGTCGTAGTCAGCACTCTAACCGCCACACCAACATGGGCTCTAGTCAGAGACGGCTGGAATGGAGGCCCCCATAGCCTGATCCACCAATGATGTTCTTATGTGCTTCCTTGCAGGCTGCTTCTTCCTTCCAACCTGCTCCCCGGAAGGGTCATCGCTTGCGTCTCTCACCATTCCGGCCCTGCCTGGGTCTCGGGGTTGGTGCGCAACCTCTCTGCAGTCCCCGGGGCGCAACCAGCCATGTCCCAGAAGAGGAGAAAGCGGAAACCAGCCGAGTCTATGCAGGAAGGGGCAGAAGAGGGAGCATTATTCCCTGATGGGTTGGAGAGCAACGGGAGGTTGGCATCCGGGGCACCGCCTGCTGCTAAAAAGGCGGCTGGGGAAGGGGATGTGGGAGGCAGAGACTCTGCTGCCCTGGCCGAGGCCGTCAAGCAAGCCCGCCTGGACGCAGCGCCCTCCGTCACAGAGTTCAAGTACAACAAGAAGCGCGTCCGTCTCATCTCGCAAGATCCCGATCTCAAGGAAGATGCCCGGGGCATCCTCTACTGGATGTCGCGAGATCAGAGAGTGCAAGGTGAGAGCTTGGTCGGGGCCTGGGATCCACAATCTGTCCTGGCTTATTTTGGGGTGGGTGGGTCTTCGAGGGCCTTCTGGCGGTTCCTTCCCTGCAAGAAGCAAAGTTACAGTGAACCAGGCAGAGGGCCTTCTTGGTGGTGGCACCCGCCCTGTGAAACGCCCTCCCATCAGATGTCAAGGAAATAAACAACTATCTGACTTTTAGAAGGCATCCGAAGGCAGCCCTGTTTAGGGAAGTTTTTAATGTTTGATGCTTTAGTGTATTTTTAATATTTTGTTGGAAGCCACCCAGAGCGGCTGGGGAAACCCGGCCAGAAGGGCGGGGTACAAATAACAAATTATTATTATTATTTTTATTATTATTATTATTATTATTATTATTATTATGCAGAGCCTAGGACTTGCCGATCAGAAGGTCGGTGGTTCGAATCCCCACAACGGGGTGAGCTCCCGTTGCTCAATCCCTGCTCCTGCCAACCTAGCAGTTAGAAAACACGTCAAAGTGCAAGTAGTTTTCCCGCTCCAGCGGCTTAGTCCTGCTGGCCACATGACCCAGAAGCTGTACGCCGGCTCCCTCGGCCAATAAAGCGAGATGAGCGCCACAACTAGTCAGTCACTACTGGATCTAATGGTCAGGGGTCCCTTTACCTTTACCCCAGCCCGAGCCCCAGCCTCCTCTTCCCCTCTGTGTATTTGGTGGGATGGAGTGGCTGGGGGTGAAGGCTGGCAAAACACTGGGGAAAAGCATCCTTGCCATGTATAAAGCAATTGCATTGTGGCAAATTCAGATGTGCCGTCTCCCTTCCTGATACAGCCACGCCCCTTCTAAGATTATACAACCTTTCCAAGTTACACAATAATTTTATACTTATGCAATTATACAGTAATAACAACTATAGGGGTGCGTTGCAATAATTAATGCAGGTCTTTCTGTGTTGACTTTCGGCTAGATCTAATATTTTTTGTGCAAACAGGGTCTTTTTTTTGTAAAGTTTATTTATTTATTTATTTCATTTTATAATGTGTATGAATCATAACAGAACAACAGACTCTCCTTCCTTGGAGGTTTTTCAGCAGAGTTTGGATGGCCATCTGTCATGGATGCTTTAGCTGAGATTCCTGATTTGCCAGGGGTTGGACTAGATGACTCTAGGGGTCCCTTCCAACTCTGCAATTCTATGATTCTAACACTGGATGAAAATAAAAAAATTAGGACTATAAAATAGGGATGTGGGTTAAAAGGACCAAGTCACAAGTATCAGAGTATCAGGGGCAGCTGATTCAAGGGAGTGCTGCAGTATTTGCTTTCTGGGTGACTTTCCTGTGAATGGAGCGGACGTTGCACACAATTCCCTTGAAGCTGAAGCACCTTTCACTTTCAGTGTTTAGATTGGGAGCATAACTTATGGTCTGTGTGTGTGGTTTGGGAGCTGCACGGTCAGGGGAAAAACAATGCTGTCCAGGGCTGTAAAGACTGCGGAGAGAATAATTGGGTGCACTCTTCCCACCTTGGATCAAATCTACGCTTCCAGGTGTCACAAGAAAGCTGCAGAGATAGCGCAGGATAGTGCGCACCCCGGAAATGATCTCTTTCAGCTTCTGCCTACAGGGTTATAAAGACTAGGACTAGCCGCCTGAGAAACAGTTTCTATCCAAAAGCGACTTTGGTATTAAACACAGTGTAAGGTAGTCTCTATGGGAGTATATTGTATTTAATTATGGGGTATCAGAGTTTTTAGGGGTTAACCAGGCTGGGATAGCTAGGATAGCAGGCTTGTCGGTTTTTGAATGTCCAATGTAGATTTTTTCAATTTCGTTGTTCTGTATGGGACAATGACAATAAAGATAATGTATTGTATGGTGACTAAAAGTATCCCCCATTCATGCTGATTCGGCAGCCCTAGGATGCTGGAGAGAGGGACCCCCTGAGACCCTGCTGCAGAAATAGGAACAGGTCTCCAGTCCCCTGGGGAGGAAGAGAATCTCTATTTTTATTTATTTATTGGTTGAATTTATATACCGCCCTATACCTGGAGATCTCAGGGCAGTTCACAAAAAAGATCACAGTACATAAAATAAAAATAAAAACAATAACCCAATAATAACCCCTCAAAGAGCCACATTTTAAAAGGGTATAGCGTGTTGATCAGGTCTGCCACAGGCCTGGTTAAACAGAACGTTTTTGCCTGGCACCTAAAGATGTATAATGAAGGCGCCAGGCGAACTTCCCTGGGGAGAGCATTCCACAGACAGGGAGCCACTGCAGAGAAGGCCCCGTTCTCGTGTTGCCACCCTCCGGACCTCTTGAGGAGGAGGCACACGAAGGAGGGCCTCAGAAGATGTTCTCAGGGTCCGGGTAGGTTCATATGGAAAGAGGCGCTCCTTGAGGTATTGCGGTCCTGAGCCACACTGTATGCCACCAGGTATGCCCTGCCTTGCCTTCAGAACCGGGGCACTTGCTCCCATCAAGCTGGCGCAGAGGTTTGGAGAAGCCCAAACGCCGCATGTCTATTGCACTCCCTACCCTCCCAGCCGCTGACCATCTGTTGCAGAGCCGTTCCTTTAAGTTTTTCCCTGCTCTTTCTCTCTCCAGATAACTGGGCCTTTCTCTATGCCCAGCGACTGGCCCTGAAACAGAAGTTGCCGCTGCATGTCTGCTTCTGCCTGGTGCCCAAGTTCCTGGAGGCTACTATCCGCCATTTCGGTTTCCTGATCAGAGGCCTCAAGGAAGTGGCCGAGGTACCGCCGTTGTGTCGGGAAGGTGGTGCATCGGTGTCAGAAGTGGTTGTGCACTGGGGACAGGTTCTAGTGGGCAAGCCGCCTGCAGCATGAATTTGGGCACAGCAGCCTTGCCGTATCAGCTTCTTCCCAAATGCCCATCAACTGCAGACAGCATGCCCTGTGGGCAAGGTTGATGGGAGTCTTTGTCCAAATCACCTGAGGGCACTAGGCTGCGGCCAGCTGTCATAGATAAGTCATTCGCAGCTGCGCGCCAGAAGCTGTAAATAGTAACCAAACAATTAAACCCCTGTGTTGCAAACAATTATCAGTAATGTCCAAGGCAACACAATGACCAAGTACAACAATGCAATATCATAACTTTATGACCACTGCTCCATAGGTATTGTTGTTACAGAGGTACCTCGGGTTACATACGCTTCAGGTTACAGACTCCGCTAACCCAGAAATAGTGCTTCAGGTTAAGAACTTTGCTTCAGGATGAGAACAGAAATCGTGCTCCGGCGGCGCGGCAGCAGCAGGAGGCCCCATTAGCTAAAGTGGTGCTTCAGGTTAAGAACAGTTTCAGGTTAAGAACAGACCTCCGGAACAAATTAAGTACTTAACCCGAGGTACCACTGTATACAATTCCATTCACCATATTGTTGTTTAGTCATTTAGTTGTGTCCAACTCTTCGTGACCCCGTGTCTTCCACTGCCTCCCGCAATTTGGTTGAACTCATGTTGGTAGCTTCGAGAACACTGTCCAACCATCTCGTCCTCTGTTGTCCCCTTCTCCTTGAGCCCTCCATCTTTCCCAACATCAGGGTCCTTTCCAGGGAGTCTTCTCTTCTCATGAGGTGGCCAAAGTATTGGAGCCTCAGCTTCAGGATCTGTCCTTCCAGTGAGCACTCAGGGCTGATTTCCTTAAGAATGGAGAGGTTTGATCTTCTTGCAGTCCATGGGACTCTCAAGAGTCTCCTCCAGCACCAGAATTCAAAAGCATCAGTTCTTCGGCGATCGGGCTTCTTTATGGTCCAGCTCTCACTTCCATACATCACTACTGGGAAAACCATAGCTTTACATTCACCATATAGATGGGTTTATGAAGCATATCTGTATCCTTCTGCTGCGCTGAAGAAGAATTGTATGAAACAGTGGGTACATCACTGTTCACTACGTCTGTTTGCGGACCACTCTGGCAGCATTGGACGTCATAAAACAAAGCTTTACGGCTTGTTTTCAGCAGATAAGAATCTGACCCGTTGCTAATAATAATAATAATAATAATAATAATAATAATAATTTATTATTTATACGTCGCCCATCTAGCTGGGTTTCCCCAGCCACTCTGGGCGGCTTCCAAAAGAATATTAAAATCAAACATTAAAAGCTTCCCTAAACAGGGCTGCCTTCAGATGTCTTCTAAAAGCCTGGTAGTTGTTGTTCTCTTTGACATCTGGTGGGAGGGTGTTCCACAGGGAGGGCGCCACTACCGAGAAGGCCCTCTGCCTGGTTCCCTGTAACTTGGCTTCTCGCAGTGAGGGAACCGCCAGAAGACCCTCGGTGCTGGACCTCAGTGTCCGGGTAGAACGATGGAGGTGGAGACGCTCCTTCAGGTATACTGGACCGAGGCCGTTTAGGGCTTTAAAGGTCAGCACCAACACTTTGAATTGTGCTCGGAAACGTACTGGGAGCCAAGGTAGGTCTTTCAAGACCGGTGTTATATGGTCTCGGCGGCCACTCCCAGTCACCAGTCTGGCTGCTGCATTCTGGATTAGTTGTAGTTTCCGGGTCACGCTTCTTTCAGAGACTTGCGTAGTCTACAAAGACTTCCAGAGACTTACAAGACTTAGGTTTATTTGGTTCTATGTTTTCAGGAGAATCCATCAAGAGTGCACATTTTGTGACTTTCAGAGATTTATAAGATTTCTGTTTATTTGGTTTTTCATATTGTTCAATGTTCCGTATAGATTATATAAAGAGTTTATATTGATCTTGCATTGTTGTACTTGGTCATCGTGTTGCCTTGGATATTTCTGGAAGCTGTAAATAGCCTGCGAGCCCAAAGCAGCTGTAGGCAGAGGAGTCTCCCACAGCAGCTATGCCTGATTAACTGCTCTGGCCTTTTCTCTTGGGTCTCTGCGTCAAGTGTGGCTGGATCGTTCACTTACCCGGCAGAGCAACCCATTCTCCAAAGAAAATTGATTTTTGGGTCAATGAAAGAGGCAGCGCTCTGGGCTTTCCTCTTTCCGGTCGAGCGGAGTGCTCAGAACAGAGACTTTTGCAGAAGCACAACAGTGGGACTCCTCTCGCAGCAGAAATATTTCTGTGCTCTTATTCTTTTGCACGCTAAGTCAGCCTTTTGGTGGGTGTTGGTGAAGTGTGCCAACTTCACTTTTTTGATGGGGCAGGGGGGGATGACTTACCCGTATTTTTCGCTCTATAACACGCACCCGACCATAACACGCACATAGTTTTTAGAAGAGGAAAATCCGTAGGCATGCCACCCGTAGGCATTTCCTCCATAACACGCACAGACATTTCCCCTTACTTTCTAGGAGGAAAAAAGGGAGTGTTATGGTGCAAAAAAGACGGTACACTTTCTGTCTGGGAAACCTAGGAGAGCTTTGGAAAAGCTGGGTTTTTATTCGGGGGACGTGGGTAGCGCTCGGGGGACGTGGGTTAAACCACAGAGCCTAGGACTTGCCGATCAGAAGGTCGGCGGTTCGAATCCCTGTGACGGGGTGAGCTCCCGTTCCTCAGTCCCTGCTCCTGCCAACCTAGCAGTTCGAAAGCACGTCAAAGTGCAAATAGATAAATAGGTACCACTCTGGCGGGAAGGTAAAGGGCGTTTCCGTGCGCTGCTCTGGTTCGCCAAAAGCAGATTAGTCCTGCTGGCCACATGACCTGGAAGCTGTACACCGGCTCCCTCGGCCAATAAAGCAAGATGAGCGCTGCAACCTCAGAGTCGGCCACGACTGGACCTAATGGTCAGGGGTCCCTTTTCCTTTACCTTTACTTGCGTTGCCGGGCCGGTGCATGACTGCGGCAGTGCGACAGACTTAAAAGAAACAATTGGTCCCTGAATAGTTGCACTCGTAGCCAAGATAGTCATGACACAGGCTTGTATTTATGCGTGCAACTAAAAATCTGTACCTGTGAGAGCTTTGTTCCTTTTTGATGGACACCATAGCTCAGTGGAAGAGTATGTGCTTGGGATGCAGAAGGTCCCAGATTCAAACCCTGGTGTCTCCAGGTAGGGTTGGGAATGACCCCTGTTTGAAAACCTGGAGAGTCACTGCCAGTCAGTGTTGACAATAATCGACGAGAGAGACCGCTGGTCTAGTATAAGGCAGCTTATAATGTAACCGGCTTCCTATTCAAATTCACCCTTCGTTCAAAACAATGAGGACTGGAAACTTGTATCTTTTAGATACTCAGTGGGGGAGCACATGTGTTGCATGCAGAAGGTTCCAGGTTCAGCCCCTGGCCTCTCCAGGTAGGCCCGGGAGGTGTCCCCTGCCTGAAACCTTGGAGAGCTGCTGCCAGCCAGTGTGGTAAATACTGAGTTAGACTAACTGGTAGTCTATGAGTCGATATCACGAGCTTCCTGTGTGACCAAATATTCTCTGCTTCCTTTTCCCGTCTCCTAGGAGTGCAAGGAACTAAGCATTCCATTCCACCTGCTCATTGGCTTCGCAAAGGACGTGCTGCCCCCCTTTGTGATGACCCACGGCATTGGCGGGGTGGTGACGGACTTCGCCCCCCTCCGCGTCCCCATGCAGTGGGTGCAAGATGTCCAGGCGAGGCTGCCACCTGATGTGCCCTTTGTCCAGGTAGGGAGGCCTGGAGTCTGGCCGCTGGGGTGTGATCTGGGCAGAGCTGCGGGGCAGTGGGGGGTGTCTCCATGGTGACACAGATGTTGTGATTCCAAGGAGCATTTCACCACCTTGCCTGGATTCCTGAGTTCATAACCTCCATCACGTTCACTGAATCTGACAAAGGAAGCTTAATACAGTCATATCTTGGGTTACAGACGCTTCAGATTGCATTTTTTCGGGTTATCGACTGTCAAAACCCAGGAGTATCAGAACGGGTTACTTCTGGGTTTCAGCGGTTGCGCATGCGCAGAAGCACTACATCACTCTTTGCACATGCGCAGAAATGCCGAATCGCGACCCATGCCTACGCAGATGCGCCACTGCAGTTTGCGAACGCTGCGGGTTGCAAATGTGCATCCCGCATGGATTACGTTCGCAACCTGAGAATCCACTGTAATAATAATACCTTTATTGTCAATGTACAACCTGTGTACAATGAAATTAACTGAGCCTAACCGAGCCTGCCTCCCAGCCCACCCAAACATTCAATTTCATTGCACTCTGTGTGCTTATCACACAGCACACCACCTCATAAGTCAGTTGCGCTATGTTATTTTCCGTTCAGCAGCCTAACAGCCCACGGATAGAAGCTATTTTTTAGCCTGTTGGTACGGCTGATTATACTTCTGTATCTCCTGCCCGAGGGTAGAAGATTTAAAAGGTGATGGCCGGGGTGTGAGTCATCCCTGAGAATTTTTCTTGCTCTCCTAAGGCAACGATCCCTTGCGATGTCATCTAGCGGACTCAAGGGACAGCCCATGATATCATGTGCTGTATTCACCACCCTCTGTAGAGACTTTCTGTCCGTGGCTGTCAGGTCAGCATGCCACACTGTGATACAATATGAAAGGACACTTTCTATTGTGGACTGGTAAAAGGAGTTCATCAGTTGTTGTTTAACATTATTCTTTTGTAAGACCCTGAGGAAATAGTGTCTTTCCAAGTGAGGTCCTCACTAAGGTAAACTCCCAGGAATTTAAAGGAGGAGACTCTTCACACAGCCCCCCCCCCCCTGATATATAACAGGGCAGGTTCCCCTCTCTTCCTCTGGAAGTCCAACACCATCTCCTTTGTCTTGCTAATATTTAGGTGCAAGTTATTCTCTAAGCACCATGTAGATACTTTTTGAACCTCCCCCCTGTACACTGTTTCATCTCCGCCTGCAATTAGACCCATTATGGTAGTATCATCTGCAAACTTAATAATTACTGTGGATGGATCAGATGATATACAGTCATATGTGTACAATGAGTACAGGTACTGACTTAGCACACATCCCTGTGCGGTGCCAGTACTAAGCTTCAGGAAGGTAGATGTAACAGTCCCAATCCTCACTGTCTGTGTCTGATCCCTCAAAAAGTCTTTAATCCAGTCACAGATGGTAGTAGAAGAAGCAGCAGCTTCATCCCAGAAAAGCTGATGCCACAATTAATTGGTGGCTGTTAAGAGAAGTTATGGACCAACAGCATCTAGAGGGCACCAGATGGGCAAGGGCTGCTGTAGAAGTTCCTAGGATCCTTCTTTCCCCTCTCTCTACACGTTAACACAAAGGTCCCGCTATTCAAATACAATGCATTCTCAGGAAATCATGTGTTAGGCAGATGTTTGCATAACGAGTCAATGGTTTACATTGATTCCTATGGGGAAATTTCTAATGCGTTCCCAACCACGGAATTTTACCCCCAAATGACGCGAAAACCCAGGAAAACCCTCTGAAACCTTGCAAAAGGCAAATAAAGAAGGAAAACGCTATCTTATTTGTCAGATCTCTCCAGCTCCCTCCCTCCCATCATGGTTTTTGGCAAAATGGCTGCCATGAAGCAGGAAAACACAAAAAGTAAGGTTTGTTCAAGGCTACTGATTCGTTTACAGCACTACATGCAGGTCTAGCTGTTTGGATATCTGAATCTGCGGTGTACATAGCAATTCTAGGAGGCTTGGGTATTAATTCCTTGGGTTTGGATAAGTGAATTTTTGTATAGCGAGTGTTGGGATAGTGGGAGCTGTGTGCAATTGCCGTTTCTCTTGCTTTGCTTCTCCAGGTCGATGCTCACAACATTGTGCCCTGCTGGGTGGCCTCCGACAAGCAGGAGTACGGGGCCAGAACTATCCGCCGGAAAATCCATGACCGGCTGGCTGAGTTTCTCACCGAATTCCCACCTGTCGTCAGGCACCCTTATCCCGCGGAGTTCCAGGCAGAGGTAGCAGTCGATATTGGGAGCAGGGATCTGGGTTGTTTTTTGTGTTTTGATTTTTTGACATTTGTAATTATTGGCAAACTGCTGCAGACATTCCAGCAGGTCTCCCTTAGCCCTTCACTGCAGCTGGGACAGAAAAGCTGTGGAAAGTCTGTAGCTCAGCAGTAGAGCATCTGTTTTGCATGCAGAGGGTGCCAGGTTCAAATCCAGACATCTCCAGGAAGCACTGAGAGAGACACCCTGTCTGAAACCCTGGAGAGCTGCTGGCAGTCAGTGTGGACAGTAGTGAGCTATATGGACCAATGGTCTGACTCAGGGTAAGGGAGCATGCTATGGTGTAAGGGAGCCAGTGTGGTGTAGTGGTTCAGAGCGGGGGACTCGTAATCTGGTGAACCGGGTTCGCTTCCCTGCTCCTCCACATGCAGCTGCTGGGTGACCTTGGGCTAGTCACACTTCTTTGAAGTCTCTCAGCCCCACTCACCTCACAGAGTGTTTGTTGTGGGGGGGGGGGGAGGGAAATGAGATTGTTAGCCGCTTTGAGACTCCTTAAGGGGAGTGAAAGGAAAGGTGGGATATCTAGTCCAAACTACTACTACTACTACTCTTCTTCTTCTTCTTCTTCTTCTTCTTCTTCTATGCTCCTTTGACATTTACAGAAGGCCACAGGTATGCAATACTCACCCCACAAATGCACATTTATTTTTTACCATCTGTATTTTAATAGATTTGCTTTTATCTTGTTTTAACCCTGTTGAAGTTTAATTGCGTACTAACTATTGCCTTGTATATATGTTTAGCTTTCTTGCATTTTTGTAAGCTGTCTCGAGTCCTGGGGGAAAAGACGTGCCAGAACTCATCAATGGACTTCTCCCTTGTTCTCTTAGAATAGCAAAAAAAGCCCTGAATAATAGTATGTATTATTTTTATTCCATAAAATTTACGCGCTGCTTGATTGCTAAAAATCAATCAATCAATCCTCAAAGCAGTTTACAAAAGAACAGTAAAATTATAGGAAACAACAGTTTAAAACTATTTAAAACAGTCAAAGGATTAAAATCAGCAGTAAACTCTATGTGTCTGGGTAAGCCTGTCTGGTCATTCTTATTATTTTATTCTTTGTAGACTGCTTCGAGGTCTATGAAATTAAAGCGGTGCATGAATTTAAGAAATGAAATAAAAATAAGATAAATGAAAAGTCGAATGATGCCCACGCTCCCATGAGCTCTGGGATGTTAAGGATTGCTGGAACGTCCTTGGCCTGGATTGCTGCTCCTTGCTGCCAGCTTTTACCCCTGCTCCTTTTCTGACTCTGCAGCCTGTTGACTGGGACGCCTGCTATGCCAGCCTGCAGGTTGACCGCTCTGTGAAGGAGGTGACCTGGGCACAGCCAGGGACAGCTGCCGGCCTGGCAGTGCTGGAAGAGTTCATCAAGGACCGCCTGAAGTTCTTTGGCACAGACAGGAACAATCCCAACCGGGCGGCTCTGAGCAACCTCTCGCCCTGGTTCCACTTTGGTGAGTGGGGAGCTGGTCCTCTGCAAGGCCTGGGTCAAACCCTTGCAGGGGGTTCAGGGGTGGCCAAACCCTGGCTGGGCTGCAGATCAGCTGTCCGCTCTGCCCAAAAACGTTTAGGGTTGGTAGCAGCCAACCCTAAACAGGGCTGCCTTCAGATGTCTTCTAAAAGTCAGATAGTTGTTTATTTCCTTGGCATCTGATGGGAGGGCGTTCCACAGGGCGGGTGCCACTACCAAGAAAGCCCTCTGCCTGGTTTCGTGTAACTTCGCTTCTCTGAACAGTAACTGCCCTCCCACAGGTCAGATCTCTGTCCAGAGAGCAATCCTGGAGGTTCGCAAGCTCCGTAGCCGGTACAAGGAATCGGCGGAAGCCTTCATTGAAGAGGCCGTGGTGCGGAGGGAGCTGGCGGACAATTTCTGCTACTACAACCCAAATTATGACAAGGTGGAAGGTAAATGGGCTCACCTGTTTTGCCTTTCTCTGCTCCCCAAGGACACCTCTTCTGCGACGCTTGCCTTTACATGTGATATGATAATGCAGGGACACAGGTGGCGCTGTGGTCTAAACCACTGAGCCTCTTGGGCTTGCCGATCAGAAGGTCGGCGGTTTGAATCCCTGCAACGAGGTGAGCTCCTGTTGCTCTGTCCCAGCTTCTGCCAACCTGCCAGTTCGAAAGCACGTCAGTGCAAGTAGATAAATAGGTACCACTGCAGTGGGAAGGTAAATGACATGTCCATGCGCTCTGGCTTCCCTCATGGTGTCCCATTGCACCAGAAGCGGTTTAGTCCTGCTGGCCACATGAACCGGAAAGCTGTCTGTGGACAAACGCCGGCTCCCTTGGCCTGAAAGCAAGATGAGCGCTGCAACCCCATAGTCGCCTTTGACTGGACTTAACTGTCCAGGGGTCCTTTACTTTTTTACCTTTATGATAATGCTGCATTTTAATAGGGCTCAATTACTTTTTAACCATAATCTTTTATGCCTTATACCATTCAAAGGGGCTTATGACTGGGCCAAAACTACGCTGAAGCTGCATGCCAAAGACAAGCGATCTCACCTGTACAAACTGGAACAGCTGGAGGCAGGAAAGACTCACGACCCTCTCTGGAACGCTGCACAGGTAAACCTAAGCTCCAAAGGTGTGTGAGGACCTGTCTTTGGATGGGCATGTGCTGGCTTCTGAGCACATGTCTGTCATGTGCTTGGAAATCTGCTTCTCCCTCTCCAATGATGCTAAAACTCTTTGCAGCAGCAGCACGATCGGAATGGAAGAGTTACACGCTACCTTGTTAAGTGGTACAAATCTCTGCTACTGGATGTTGTGATGGCCGCTGGATTAGATAGCTTCAAAGAGGGATTAGGGATGGAAATTCCCAGGTGTCAAAAAAGTTATTTATGTGTGCCGTTACTGTGGCCCGTGTTTCGTTAGCCCCAAAATGGAAAACAAGCAAGGTCCCAACTAAAGAAGAATGGCAACTAAAGTTGGCAGAATATGCGCAGCTTGCAGATTTTACACACAGAATAAGAGAACAAGAAGAACATACGTTTAGAGAAGATTGGAAAATGTTTATTGAATATATGGGAAATAATTGTGTAGACTTGAAAACGTTGGCAGCATTAAGATAAATTCAGCAGTGTAAATAAGTTTTGATGGATGTAATAATGGAATACTGAATGGCTTAGTTTTTGTAAAATAAGCAGGGATTTATGATATGGAAAATGAACCATGGAAAGAGAAGAAGGGAAGTCGTTGATATTTTAAGGATGTTTAAATGAGTATTTTAAATTCTGAAACAGAAAATTAAATAAAAAATTATATACATAAAAATAAAAATATGTTTAGCCTTAATAACTAAATGGGGAACCTCCACGGTCAGTGGCAGTCTACCTTCTGAAGGGCCGTTTCTGAATGTGTACAGTTGTTTTTATTTCCTGCTTGTGGGGTTAAGAGCATAGGGCCCCACTTCATCCCTGTGACCGTCATTAGTTTTAACTATTTTCATTCTGAATTTAAAACTGTTGTAACCCACTCGGGGAACTGCTCTTGAAGGGCGTGTGAACAATAGTGATGGAACAGGAAGAGGTGATGGAGAACTTCCTTCTCCCCGTGGCCAGCCAGCTGCCCCTATGGGATACCCATAAAGTCCCCCCTTTACTTGCCTTTTATCTAAACCAGTGCGCCCCAGTTTTTCGGGCCACCACCCCTTTGTTCCATAAGCACATCCCCAGCCACTCTGGGTGGCTTCCAAGAACACACCGAAACATCAATAGCTTCCTGATACAGGAAGTCCTATGATCATAGAATCCTAGAGTTGGAGGAGACCACAAGGGCCATCGAGTCCAACCCCCTGCCAAGCAGGAAACACCATCAGAGCACTCCTGACATATGGTTGTCAAGCCTCTGCTTAAAGACCTCCAAAGTAGGAGACTCCACCACACTCCTTGGCAGCAAATTCCACTGTCAAACAGCTCTTACTGTCAGGAAGTTCTTCCTAATGTTTAGGTGGAATCTTCTTTCTTGTAGTTTGGATCCATTGCTGCGTGTCCGCTTCTCTGGAGCAGCAAAAAACAACCTTTCTCCCTCCTCTATGTGACATCCTTTTATATATTTGGACATGGCTATCATATCACCCCTTAACCTCCTCTTCTCCAGGCTAAACATGCCCAGCTCCCTTAACCGTTCCTCATAAGGCATCATTTCCAGGCCTTTGACCATTTTGGTTGCCCTCCTCTGGACACGTTCCAGTTTGTCAGTGTCCTTCTTGAATTGTGGTGCCCAGAACTGGACACAGTACTCCAGGTGAGGTCTGACCAGAGCAGAATACAGTGGCACTATTACTTCCCTTGATCTAGATAGTTTAGCTCTTTGACATCTGATGGGATGGCATTCCGCAGGGCGGGTGGCACTTTCCCAAGAAGGCCTCATCTGTAGCTCATCCACCTTTCCATCCCTCTGCTTCAGCTCCAGATGGTTCATGAAGGCAAGATGCACGGCTTCTTGAGGATGTATTGGGCCAAGAAAATATTGGAGTGGACCACTTCGCCAGAAGAGGCCCTGAAATTCTCCATCTACCTTAATGACC
The DNA here is from genome assembly GCF_965112155.1 of Podarcis liolepis. Classification (NCBI taxonomy): domain Eukaryota; kingdom Metazoa; phylum Chordata; class Lepidosauria; order Squamata; family Lacertidae; genus Podarcis; species Podarcis liolepis. The sequence goes on along the minus strand of NC_139556.1, from coordinate 100,222,279 downwards.
GCTATGAACTGGATGGCCGGGACCCTAGTGGATATGTAGGTCAGTCATGGGAAGAGGTTGGGTGGTTGTATCATAGAGTCAGATCTAGTCCAACCCCCTGCAGAGCAGGAATCACCAGACCTGTGTCTGTATCTGCAGAGAAAGGTGGGAGGAAGAATGCAAAAGCAGAGATCTGTTTGTTCTTTTTTCCCTCCCATCAGGCTGCATGTGGTCTATCTGTGGGATCCACGACCAAGGCTGGCCAGAGCGGGCTGTGTTTGGCAAGATCCGCTACATGAACTATGCTGGCTGCAAGAGGAAGTTTGACGTGGACCAGTTTGAGCGCAAGTACAGCCCTCAAAAGTTCTCCAAGTAATCTTCAAGTGGCTAAAGGGCAAGGCTTGATGTCGCCTTTTTCACAGCGGCTGAGGCCAACTTAACGTTACACACGTTTTACGTAGTGCAAAAAGGCAGGTTTTGCCCACCCTTTTAAGATGTGGAACAAGAAGCAACAGTAGGTCAAGCTGCGTTCCTGAAGCCTCGCGCTCTACCTGCTATGCAATCCCAAAGCCGCGTGCCACACAGCAGACAGGTTTTTACAATGTTTTTGCGTGGCAGAATGGTGGGCAGTGGCAGGAGATGGCAGCCCAGCAAAGCCACAGAGCCTGGAACCTACAAACGAGGAGGCGTTTCACGTTTGACGAAAACAGAGACCGCAAAAGCAGCATGCTTATTAGTGTAGTTTATTATGGACGGCATTTCTGTGGTTAACAGCAGGTGGATATCTGGTTTCAACTCCACCGTTAACTCTTTATAAAGAACTTTCACATACCATTTACAATATGGACAGCAGTCATTCTGCAAAACCGTGGGCATACCAGAAATCGATCACAGCTTCATCAGGGTTGGCCATTTGGCTTCCTAACCATTCCGCTGTGCATTACATTCTCCCTTTGTGTGCTTTCCAGGCATTGCAGAAAGGAGACTGCACAATTATCACGTAAAAGGAAGGGAAAAAAACTCCACAACCTACCACCCCCCTTTTGGAACTTAGATCAGTGCATCTAGAACAGCTTTTGCCAACCTGGTGCCTTCAAGATGTTTTGAGCTTTTCTTTCCTCATCAGCCCCCAGGCAGCAGAACTGTACCGCCTGTGGCTGATGGCAATTGTAGCCCCATAGCTAGATGGAGAGCACCAGGCTGGCAGAAGTCTGTCCTGGAAAATAGCTTTTTTAAAGAGGGCCTTACTGACAAACACAAGAAATGTCATCAACAGAAGTGCTGACAATTATATATATATATATATAAACCCCACCAAATTTCTTCTTAACTGTAAAGGATTGCAGTGTGGATTTACAATCTTTTGAGACTGTTTGTGACACAAGGTTGAGGGCTCGCTCACCTTCGTTTGACGATGGTCACATTTAAAATAAGAAAAAGATACTTAAGCCAGGCTGCCACCGTTTGAGAGAGAAAAAAATCACCAGGATTCCATATGACTTTTCTGTTCATGGCACATTTGGGGGGCAAATAGCCAGGAGGGTGTGATATTCAATAGAGAAGACAAATGTCCAGTGGCTGGGTGGGCACTGATCTGGATTGGACATGTATTTCAGATTCGAGCCCTAAAAACAGGCAAGTTAAGCATGCTTCTTTAAGCACATGATTAGCAGCAAGTGTAGTTGGGCCCTGGAATAAGTAAAAACAATTTTTGAGAGGCAGGGGGGATAGCAAGGGGGAGCTCCAATCCATAAAACAGAGCCATGTACTGTTTTTTGGCAGTCAAGGGAACTGATGTATATAATCAAGATAAAAGATGTTGTTCTTCAACAGTTATCTATGAGAGAGGCTCTTAATTGAAGCAAGTCAGGGCTTCAGAATGCATGAAATACTCCATGCTGTCGCTATTGTGTTTTTAAAACCTTAGATCAGGAATTATTTGGGAAACACTTTCTGTAGAGTTCTGATAGTAACAGGCTACTGTAGGAATTGTGAAGGCACGGGAAATGGGAGGAGTGGTCCCGCAGTTTTCTTTGAGACACAGCAAGTCCTGTCTTTGGGGGTGGGGTGAGGTGGATGGACCGCCCCACTGCCACCTAACACCAATAACCCTCTTGCGACAATACCCAACCCACAAACACCCAAGGCATTCAGTCAACAGGGTGCTTCTGGAGTGCCCCCATCTCCATCTCGCAAGCATCCACCCTGCTGAGTTAACCTGTGTTCCCGGCTCCTTGCTCCTTCACTTCAGCTGGTTCAATCGCCCGTATTCCAGACTGCTAGTTCACCAAACCACCAACTGTTTCTGAACATACCCCAAGTCAATTATTTCAACATTTCCTTTATAAATTCGGGACGTGGGCATACTCTGAGCAAACTACACGTGGAGCTAAAAAAATAACACAGATATTTCAGCCTAGCCAAAAGCAGCAGCAAAAGGCTGAGGCTCTAAGCCAGAGGGCATAAAAAGACTGCCACTGAATTAAGCAAGTGGAAGCCACAGAGCAACACCTTCCAAGGCCGTGTCTGAGCAGAAGTGGGCAACTTCCTGACACTGCACACACTCAAATCTTGTTCTTAGAAAAAGCAAATAGAAGGAAGTCTACCTTTATATAGCATTCTTTAAGTAAATCTTCACAGCATCACCGTGTCATTTTGCACGCATGTCAACTGTATGTCCTGCTTATCTCGGTCAGGGTTTTTCTAGTGTATTATGTATAGTTAAAAAAAAACAGTAGCTAAAATGACACTGCTATCCATCTTTAGAAAATGGGTCTTGCAGTCTAGGCCAGCACAAAAGGACATATGCTGCCTCCTGCAGGAGATTCTGCTGTGTTCTAGCTGAGTGACCTGTGCCAAAAATGCCACCTCCTCCTTCCTCAAGACATCATGCCATTTCTACCTACAGACCACACTGACCCTCACTAACATCCACAAACCAACTGTCCTTTCAGACTGGGCCACTTCAAACGTCCAAGAACCAGCTGACTTTGAAAGTCTGGTCATATTGCAAGGAATACAATCTCCAGCTTCTAGGCAGCAACACAGGAGAGTACTCTGAAGGACCACACCACACAATGTGCTCTGCTAGGAGGTTGTTACGGAACAGCACCATATACAGAATTGGGTACATTGCCATACAGTAGCATCTGATAGGAGAAGGCTGCACTCACAGCCATCAGAGGCCCTCCCATTTTATTCTCCCCCTGCACAGGAACTGCCACATAGAGGAGTCTGGGAGAAGTTTGTGAGCACACACCTAGTCAATAAGGGTGTGAAGTGCTTTCACCATAAGAGGAATACCAGCATCAGCGGGGGGGATGAAGTAGCGTAAAATAATCCTGCCAATCACACAGCACAGGCAGATCCCAAGTTTCTCCACCCCCGCAGGCCATTTTGACAGACAACCCAATGTTGAAAGGGTTCTCTTAAGCGCTCTCAATTGTTTCTTCCTCTGCAGCCTGGCTTTATACCAAAGCCAGACTGCAAAGGGAAGATCCGTGCCAAAAGCAGGGATTGGCTGCACTGCAGAGTTCTGGATCCTGCAGGACTTGCTGCCAGTGCTGCCAGCAAGCCCCACAGGCCAGAGATTCCCCGATGAAAAAGCCTGGAGATTAAGAGACGACATAGACTCTTGGAGATTAAGCAGGGCTGGTGAACATCTCTCTGCTGAGGAACAAGGGAGGGGAAGCAGAGGTGGACAAGAAGGTGCTAGGAGAAAGCGTTGCAAAACAGGAGCAGGGAAGAGACTCTAAAGACTAGTTGGTGTGGAAGAACCCTACTTGATTATAATTGCACAGCCACATTTCAAGTACCAAACTAAAGGAATCTGACAAAGAGGCTCACCTATTAATATGAGGAAAGGAAGTTTTGTTTGTGTCTGAATGAACCCAAGTCATATTCAGTGCAACAGGCCAGCTAACTCCCCTTCAGCCCCTAATTCTAGCAGAATGGCTGGTGGTTAACGAGAGCACCACCTCACCAGCATGCTAGAAGCCTGTCTTCTCCAGTTTAGCACCCCTTTCAGGACTGCAGCTCCCACTGAGCCTAAATATCAGGAGGATGAAGGCTGCTTTAAGCTCTGCTCCTAGAGACCCTGCCATGCTTCTGCAAGAATGAGGAAATGAACTGCAATCTTCAGCACCATTTTCTGCCCCCCATCCTACTAAATAATTGCCCCTTTCCATCATGGTCTGCTTGATCATGAAAGATGACCAGTAATAGGAAATCTCCTGTACCCTAAACAACAAAAGGCACCTACCAATTTACTATCAAAGCCGGGTAAGTCCTAGAGGTTAGGTGTCAAGACAGAAACATAGCAGAAATATCAGCAGGAGAAGCAAATGCGTCGCTGCAAAAGTGTCAGAAATCTTCTCTGATCTAAGGAAGAGCCCAGAGGTTAACTCCCACAATAGGAAAGCCCCAGGCTCTGCCCTATGTAGGCTTTAAACTGGAATCCCTCCCAAATCCAGCATCCTGGAAGGGTACATTTATTTCTGCAAGCTACCAACCCACATTTCCCTTGCAAGGAAAAAGACTTTTTAGGCAAATTGGAAGAAGCGGTGGTAGGGAAGGAAGCAGGAGCTAGGTCCTCTCTAACAGGGTGTTGGGGTGTGTGGGCAGATTATTCTGAGAAGAGTCGTGGGAACCCTGGGTTTGCCAACTATCGCCCCACCCTCCTCAGCTTACCAGCAGGTTTTCTACACCCCCCAGTATTTATTGTAGCTAGGCAGCTCCCGACAAAACAAAAGGGCAGGCTGAATGCCCCTTTCGGTTCTCTGGCTTCCTTCAGGCACAAAAAATTAGGGCCAGATAAATGACATTCAGCAGCAAAAGTATACAGAGTTATAGGCAGTGGTTTTGGCAAAAGAAAAACATGAAAGCTGCCTCTTCTGGCACACAGCAGCCAATACAGAAAATAACAAGTTTCCACGTGGGCCGTTTTCCCTTTAGGAGTGTTTTGGAACTCGGCCAGGAGCTCAGCCACATAAGCCCACCAGCATCACCCACCGGCTTCTCCCAAGTGGCAGGTGGAGAGAAGTTCAGGCGCTCAAGGCAAAGCCAGCTGCTACTTTCTTTGCGGTGGCAGCGAAGCTGGGCTCCGCAGTGCATCGAAGTTGGTGGCGGAAACAGCAAGCAAGTCTCTCTCTCCCTCGTCCTGTGGCTCAGACAGAAGGGAAGCACCAAAACCTACCGAGGCAAGTGCAAAATAACCCTTTGGGGGACTCCCCGCCCCAAAGGCTCCCATCACGTTGGCTTATTAGCTGTGGAAGAGTCAGTCTGAGTTCTCTGTCAGTTCAGTCCCTGGAGGCAGAGGCCACGCACCAAGTCACAGTCTCTCATCTGTCACGTGGCTGCTCCTTCAACGGCCACTGCCTCCTCCTGCTCCTCCTCGTAGTCCGAGATGTCAGCCTCCATGCTCTGCTTGGCCAGCAGCTCCCTCCGCGCTTGCAGCCGCTCGCATTTGGGGCAGGGTCCTGAGCGGAAACACACCTTGTGGTAGCAGGCTCTGCATTCTGCAAGGGGAGAGGGAAATGAGCAACTAGCAAAATCAACTCGGCATCTCAAACACCCAGCCACAGGGGATGTGGCTCCCGTTCTCACCTTCGCACGTCCTGCACTTGTTCAGCTCAAAGGGGAAGAGGATGTCCTCCTCGTTCTGGCAGAACTCGCAGATGAAGCCCTTGGCCTGGCACAGCTGAGGGGGAGAAAAGGAAGAAGCGGAGGGGAGTGAAGGAGAACAGCCCAGCAGAAGCTGCATCCCCACTTCTGAAGGGACAGAGAAGCCCTGGATCTGTAGCATGTGCACACACAGAGAGAGACACAAACTCCCTGCCAAGGAGTCCTTGCCTCACCCTCAAGCAACCTCCCTGGGCATCTGTTTAGCGCTGGGCACTGTAGCTCCACAAAAGTGGCAAGTGATCTCTAACAAGGCTACCTGCCATCTCATTAACTACTATCGCCAAGTTACAGATAGGTAGCCGTGTTGGTCTGCCATAGTCAAAATAAAAAAATTCCTTCCAGTAGCACCTTAAAGACCAACTAAGTTAGTTCTTGGTATGAGCTTTCGTGTGCATGCACACTTCTTCAGATACACTGAAACAGAAGTAGCCAGACCCTTCTATATAGTGAGAAGGTGGGGAGGGGTATTACTCAGAAGGGTGGTGGGAATGGGTGATTGGCAGATAGCTGAGATGAGCCTGTTGACGACTCTTAACGACTGCAATAGGTCTTACAGGAAAAGGCAAGGGGTGAGAAGGTGAAAAATGGCTTAGTCATGTATAATGAGATAAGAATCCAATGTCTTTGTTCAGACCAGGTCTCTCCATGGTTTTAAGTTTGGTAATGAGTTGCAATTCAGCAGCTTCTCTTTCCAGTCTATTTCTGAAATTCCTTTGTAGTAAAACAGCTACTTTGAGATCTTGTATAGAATGTCCTGGGAGATTGAAGTGTTCTCCTACTGGTTTCTCTTCAATCTCCCAGGACATTCTATACAAGATCTCAAAGTAGCTGTTTTACTACAAAGGAATTTCAGAAATAGACTGGAAAGAGAAGCTGCTGAATTGCAACTCATTACCAAACTTAAAACCATGGAGAGACCTGGTCTGAACAAAGACATTGGATTCTTATCTCATTATACATGACTAAGCCATTTTTCACCTTCTCACCCCTTGCCTTTTCCTGTAAGACCTATTGCAGTTGTTAAGGTGCTACTGGAAGGAATTTTTTTATTTTTACCATCGCCAAGGAATCACAAACTCCCCTGTGAAAATCTTGCCTCAGCCATTGAGGGCTTTAGGCAAGCAACTTTGGCCACCCAATCTGCAGCACAGAAATAATTCTGCCGCATCTTAACCAGCTGTTGTTGTGTGTGCCCTTATATATGGGTTACAGGTTGTGAAGGTTGCATTACAGCAAGACTGCGTATGTAATTACATACTGTTGTCTCCAACAATGGCACTGCGCTAGGATTTGCTGTTGTTGCAATCAATCAATTCAATTATAATTTCAGTTTACTACCCAGGGTCCAAGGCTGGTCACAACAATTTATAATTCAGTATTTACAACAGCTGAAATAAATTCCAGTCCCAGGAACAAGGTGGATCCTGAAAATACTTCCCATGAAATACTTCCCAGAGCTAGGATAAAGAGGAGCACCTTCAGAATGCCACAGAAACCATAGAACGAAGGTGCCCAACACACCTCTGTGGGGAGGGAATTCCAATGCCGTAGAGAATGACTTTTCCTGGGCCACCCCCCCCCCATTACCTATTGCAGTCCTCCACACCATACTGTTCTGCAGGGTCCCCATGCCAACACTCCCATGTTCTGGTGGGGGTGAGGGGAGATGTGGGAGAAGCCAGAACAGGTACTGTGTTTCAAATGAGCTTCATCCCAGCTTCAATTTCGCAGTGCATGTGGTTCTCTAGTACAAGAAGTCTACCAAAGTTACCCTCTCGGCTGTGTGCAAGAGCGATCCTAAGTTCCTCTACCGATGTTCCCATAGAGATTGCAGCTCAAGCTGTCTCACTAGGAAGGGTTAAGATCAGCCTCCCTGGCACCCAGACATGCAGCCAGAGCACTGCCTGGGAAAATCCAGGTCTCCCTGCCTGGCTGTTGTGCGAAACTTGACCCAGTGGAGAAACAAATACAATACAAATTGGGAGGACGGGAAGGGGCTGAAAGGGGGGAAAAGTAAAAAGGTTACCCACCATGCATTTCTCAACGTGCTGGGTACCTGCCTTGAGGAGCTCTGTCAAGCAAGGAACGAGCTCCCCCTTCTTGGTGGCACTCAGGTCATTCAAGGAATAGAGGTGGAGGTCCTCTGTCAAATGACCTGGCACGGCGTCAAAGGCATCCAGGAGCCTGCAGGACCAAGTCAGAAATCAGCACCATGACAAAGCAGCCTTGTTCTGTTCTGAATGCTCCCTGCCCTCACTTAGCGAATATTGCAGCCAGACCAGCTGATGCAAGTGAAGGCTGCTGGCAGAGCCCTTTAATAGCTCAAGGCTACACATTTGCCACCTATCATCTCACTACCCTACTGCTCCTTTCCCTTGCAATGGTTATTTTCCATCTGCAAGTTGTATTGCTTTTAATATTTTGTCAGGAGCCGCTCAGAGTGGCTAAGGTCAGAGTGGTTGTTGCTAAGGTTCGTTCCAACAACCCAGCAAGGTCTATGCATCTCTGATGTAGTGTGTGTGTGTGGGGGGGTGTACATTCACATAGTTAGACCCTTGTGTGAATGTCACGCATGACAGTTTGGGCAGCTGAACACTTGCAGGGAATCTGCTGCCGCTCGCAGCTTTCCAACTGACAAATATAGACAGCTGTGCAATCTTCACACGTGACAAGCAGGCACTGGTACACAGTGCGCACCCCTATGCACAGAAGCAGAGGAAATGATCCCACAGCCCCACTGACCAGGTGGAGTCGGGGGACAGTTGCAACAGACATCAAAGTCTTGCTGAAGCCCAGGCCTAGAGGTTAGCAAGGAGCAGAAGAATGCGTCTTCTGCTCAACAATGGGAGGGTGGAGGAGCCTGAAAGACTAAAAGTGAGGTACAGAAGTTCATATGCTGGTGATGGCGGCCCAGGTTCCTTGTGGTTCAAGAGCATGTCCTACAGACGTTCTGTAGGAGGAGATGCAGCTATCTGGGAGGAGTGCACTGGGAGGGGTCCACTACTCTTTCTGCGCCCCCCCTCCACCCGCATTGCTGGGCTTCTGTCGTTTTGCCTGCATCCCACAGCACTTACGCTTTCGCTAGGCGGCAGGTCTTGAACATGTTCTTCATGTGGTACAGCTGGATTCTCAGCAGCTGGAAAAGACCAAGTGGAAGGGAAAACCTCAGGTTGGAAGGCTTCTTTCGTTTTAGAAGTATTAGGTATGTGTGTCACAGCAAGGAGTTGAACAGAAACCCAGGCCCCGGTCTTGGCCCTGCCTCAAAAGGGACTTTGGCGTTTCCCCAGCCCAGTGGGATGCATGGTTAAAAAGGAAGGGGGAAACGAAAAAGGGAAATTAAAAAACAACAACCAGGTGCAAGAGCTAGAAGAAATAACAATCAGACTGCCTCAGGCAGGTTTGGGTATGCTTTGTTGCTTTAGAATCGCCAGTCTGTGTAAGTGGCATGCAAATTCGCTGCATCTGACAGTTTTGGCTTAGGTTACTCATTTCTGTAGTTCTGGGGTGGAGCAGAGTATTCTGCAGGGCGCTGTAGCTCCACACCCCAGAAATCCTGTCCTTTCTGTTGCTCTGAGATTTCACCAGGCTTCAACCACACACTTTCAAGGTGATCTGCACAGCCTTAAGGGTTAGAAACTTTATATAAATGTAAAAAAGCACTGAGATTCTGAGGATGCTGAATCCTGTGCTCAGTAACAGTTGCTGCACACACATGATTCTAGGGGGAAAGCTACTATAAAAAAGCAATTTACATCAATGGAAGGTTTTGAGCAGAGGTTTAAAGAAAGGAAATGAAAACGAAGGGCCTCTGCCAATGTGCTTGGGGCAGGATTTCTATACATACGGTCAAAGTGAGTGGCAGAGGTGCAGGCTTGGCTTTAAAAAATGGAAAAGATGGACCTGGAGGTTTGCACGCTTGGCTCAGATTCAAACAGTAATTTTCTCTCTCAAAAAAAAGGTGTGTGTGTGTGTGTGTGTGTGCAAATTGGCCCCTGCATGTAGAACAATATTTCCAGGGTGGTGGGGAGTGGGAAGTACCCTAAGAGCATGTATCTGCTCCTCTCCCACACATATTGGAACCCAGGGAACTGTGGGATTTGCGGTTCTGAATAGGGATATGTAGCAGAATTCTTTCCCACTGCACACAGGCACAGAAAGCGAAAAAATGCTTATGTAATAATGGCAAATACAATTCAACGTATGCATATTAAATTATTTAGAAGAACTATGTTTCTTTCTTAGGTGCAGGCAAGGAACTTTGCAGGTCCTCATTTGAAACATAAGCTATAAAGTCCCGCCAGGTTACAGAATGTTGTTCTACTTGTTCTTTGCTACAGAATCCCCAAGCTTTCTCACAAATCTACAGTTCCTGAGACAGCTTTGGCAGAAGCCCTGACACTTAAAGCAGGTATAAAAGCTACACTTGCAGGGTAGGGCTGGCCTCACGGGGCACCTCCCACTCAGTCTGCCTTACCCTGACTTGGTTGAGCGGCTTGACCTTGCGGTAGAGGGCAGTGTTGATGTCCTGCACATTGAAGAGGGGGTCGCTCCAGATCTTGCTTAGCAGGTCCTTGGAGAAATTGCTGATGCAATATTTGCTGAAGTCCCACTTGCGCAGGATGCGGCTGGGGATGAGCATCTGAGCGTTTTCATGGCAACACTGGCAGAAGTATTTGCCCAGGTACTCACAGTAGCGCATGCGCTTGATGTAGTCTGAAGGGACAGAGAGAGAGAATGAATGAATGAATGAATGAATGAATGAATGTGTTCAGACTCCTCCTGGGGAACGGGGGCTGAGCCTATCCACAAGTCATCCCGAAAACAAAAGGAAGGTATCCTGCCCAAGGTGCCAGTTTCAACACCCCCAGTGTAGTGCACGTGTACATAAGTATATGTACACATATACATATATACATAAGGGTGGGTGAAACGGATTATAGAGATGAGGTGGAGCGGCTGACAGAGTGGTGCAGAGCTAACAACTTGCTCATAAAAACAAGGAAGACAAAGGAGCTTGTGGTGGACTTCAGGAGACAGAAGAGCAACATCCAGCCACTTTTGATTGATGGGGTCTGTGTGGAGAGGGTAACAACGTTCAGATTTTTGGGCATTGAATTACAAGAGGATCTGTCCTGGAGTGTCAACACAAGGGGGCTTGTGAAGAAGGCACAGCAGAGACTGTACTTTTTGAGAATACTAAGGAAAAACCATCTTCCGCAGAAACTGCTGCTTGCCTTCTATCACTGTGCCATTGAGAGCGTGCTCACTTATGGCTTATGTGTGTGGTACGGAAGCTGTACTACCCAGGACAGGATGGGGTTGTGCAGGGTTGTTAAGGCAGCAGAGAGCATTGTTGGCTGCCCACTCTCCACCTTAGAGCAGATTTATGCCACAAGGTGCCATAGGAAGGCACTGGACATAGTAAAAGATCCATCGCATCCTGGTCACTGTCTCTTCGAGCTCTTGCCGTCGGGACGGAGATACAGGACGATGAAAACAAGAACGAGCCGTCTTAAGAACAGCTTCTTCTCCAGAGCAATCTCGGCCCTGAATGGGAAGCCCGGCGTTTGAAAGTCATCTAATCTCCCTTGCTGTATTATACTGTATTGTTTAATTAGTGTTTTTATGGAGCAGTCAAGTAATTTCGTTGTCCCCAAAGGGGGCAATGACAATAAAGATATTATTATTATTATTATTATATGGAATGTGAATTTCGTCCCTACCAGTTCATGATTTGAACCACATCAGTTAGTTGGTTGGTTATATTCTGCTTTTCTGTTCAGAACAAAGTGGCCAACAGTAATTAATACACAAACAACCCAGTCAAATCAGATTAATACCACCCACCACCTTCAGGCAGTGTTGAAGAAACTGCACTAGTTGCCAAACAGCTACTGGGCTATGTCCAATGACTTCTGATTATGTGAAAGACTGCCTCCCCCTGCATTCAGTTAGAAGATCAATTCAGACCATCTGGGAAAATTCTACACATGCCATTGCACCCTGCAGAATATCCAAGGGTGCTGACCTGAAAATAAGCATTTTTTGCTATTGTCCCTTATTTTGGAATGCCCTTCCCTCTGTCATATGTGAAACAGCAGCTATCAGTTGCTTCAGATGTCTTGTTAAGACGTACCTTTCACCTGGGCTTTCCCCAGCCTGTAAGTTCATACCCTGCATGAAATGCTTTGAATCCTACAATTCCTGTTTTATATTCCCCCATATAGTTGTTTTATTGGTTTTACACTGTATTTTTAATTTTAAAAATAGGGTCTTTGAAAATCTTGTATGATGCTTAAGAAATTTCTAAAACATTAAACTGTCTATAAACAAAGTTTTACAAACAAAGTAACATAAAATAACATAAACAGAGCCTCAAGAACTCTGCCAAATCCATCACTCACCAGGGTCTGTCCTGATGCCACATCCAGCACAGCGATAGTTCTGCTTGGCCACTGCCACCTTTCTCCTGCAGACACACAAAACATGTGCTATGTATGTGTGCAGACAGAGGATAGATAGATCTGAACCTCCTACCTTGGGGGGCAGGGAGTGGGCTGCTAAGGAAAATGTTATGAGGATTTAACATGCAGCATTTGAATATGCAATAAAAAAAACCCCTCTACATGGGTATGCAATGTTATTGTAAAGGACAGAAGACACTTGTCCGTTTCCAAGCCTGTTTTTAAACCACAAGGAGCACTAGATTTCTGAGAAAAGGCCTGTGCTTGCAGAATGTCACCACCCACCAGACATGAGCTAGGGAAGAGGCCACGGAGAGGACACTTTCACCAGTCACTGTACTTTGGCTGGTCATCAAGCAAATCATGAGAAAGCCACCTCCCAGCCACTTTCTCATCCTCTGGTAGATGGTGCAACAGTCTGACTCAGCATAAGGCAGCTTCCTTTGTGAGTAAGGCTTCCATTCTTAAAGACAACTTCTAAGTTTTTGTGAAGAGGGGAAAAATCCTCTTGCTGCTGTTGGCAGATTCTAGCAAGGGCATGAATGGGCATATTTGGAAAGAGGAAGGGAAAGACAGAGGACACTGCAGGCTTGAAAACCACCTGTCTCCTTACGTTGGTGCGGGATGGATATTGAAGATTATCTGTGGTCGGGGAGGCGCCCACTCCAAGTTCCCTCGGACCCGGATACGGAGTTTATAGATGTCCGCGTGTTCCCCATCGTCGGGAGAGATGGGCACAGAATCGGGAATCGGCAAGAGCTGCAGGAGGAGAACAAGACACACAATGTAAACATGCACCTGGGTCCGGGCACAGAGCTTCCATGGTTAGCCAACAAGCAAGTAGGCAAGATCTGGTTACTGCAGAATCTTCTGGAAATAATTTAAGCACTAAGTCAATGCTGCTAAGTCAGTGCTGCTATAGCAATCCCGTGGCTATTCCACAATCCAGTGGTAAACTGCTATGTGTGATGGCGTCCTCCATGTTATTTCTGTTGCACAAGTGCAGAATCTCACGTCGCGGTCCCCTCCCTGCCCACCACCCTCGCTTTTCAAATTTCACACGCACATGAAACTTTGTAATCCCAGAGTGCACACGACCTTAACAAGAGGGCACTTAGGAATTCCTGACTGCAGAAAGAGGAACTTCCTTTTGCCATTACCCAAGAGGAAGTCGACAATCAGTGATCCCTTGTGAATAGAGCCCACTGTCAAACTGAGAGTGTGAAGTGGGGAGTGGGTGGAGAGCAACAACAGCCCCAAAACTACGGCATACGGAACAAAGCAGCATCTTGGAGAGCAACTCCGCAGCAGAACCGCAGGTCACCACTTAAGCGCCTTTGTAAAGCCAACGCAGAACTGATCTGCAAGGCAACCAAGGAGTGGGAGAACAGCCACAGTTGGGGCTCACACCGGTGCTTGTTAGTCACTTCCAGCAGCGCTGAAATGCTTCACTGTCTCCAGCACAGAGTTTCAGCGTTGGGTGGGTCCTTACACCCCACTGAAGTATATAAACAGGGCCATTATGCTTGCTGCAATTCCCCCCTGTGTGACTTGCATGACTGCTGCCTCCCTAAGGAGTGCCTCGCACTCTCACATACAAGCAAAGCCTGTGGTTTGAAATAGACAAAATTAGAAGAACACACAGAACTTGCTTAAGGAGCGATGCAGAGCTCTGACGTTCCACACCCTGACCACACACACCTGCACAGCCTTGGTTCAGGTTCTGGGATTTCAACCAGCACAGCCCATGTCTACTCAAGTTCCTTATGGCAGCTTCAAGGGCTGGAGGCTTTTTGCTTTTAAAACATACCAAAATTCTCAGGGTGCTGAATTCTGCATCAAAATGCCCTGCTGTGCCCCAGTGCTATAGGACTGTAAGCATGCCTAAGACACCTTTCTTCCTCTGGCCATTGACTTCCCGCAAATCAAGAAGCTGTCAAATGTCATCAAAAACACAGCTGAGGTGGAGGCCGAGGCATGCAGCCTGGATCCACACATTTGGGTGGCTACTGATTGGTGCAAGTCACACTGAGCTGGCTTGTATTTGCAGTCTTTTGGCTTCAGGTGTGTCCAGCCCTGGTTACAAACCTGATTTTCTACTGAGCAGCCACAACAAACCAATCTAAACCAAGGCCTTCCATGCAGAGAGCGCAGCCACAGCACTCACACACCCTGGGACCCTTCAGATGGGCCATTCATAAAGGCTGTTAGAGCACGCAGTAAACACGACACTCCCTGGGCACACTTCCCATTCGGGACATACCAGCAGCAACTTTCTGCAAAGCTGTCTTTTCTTATACCACTTGGGCCGCTTAAGAAGCCTTTTAAGAGACAATCTCGGGCCCTGAAAACCAACAGCAAATGATCTATCAAGGTGGCTCCCTGAACAAGTCTTCCCTGCTCCTGGGAAGAGAAGCGGGAACAGAGGCGGGCCTGGTGAAAGCTTTTGGAGGAACTTCAGATTGCCACGCTCCTCCTATTGAAACATCTGATCTTTTGCTCCTTATCTCTGCGTTGGGTGCAGAGCAACCTGTCCCAACACCACAGCTAAATTTCACAGACCACATAGCTCACTTTTATCAGCCACAGCCCTGGTCAGTGGTCAATGCACATGACAGAAAGGGCAAAACACCAATTCCCAGCCTCCTTCATCCAAAGTTTTGGACTTCAACTCCCATCAGTCCCTTGGCCACGTTGGTTCCTGCTCCCTACCAATCCCAGTGTCAGTAGTATCTCCCACTGTCTTGCGCAGACGTAGGTCTTGTTGCCCTTGCCACCTGAGCCGCTGGATGGGCTGGCCACATCACCTGGCCTACCTGAAGTACTGGGACTGCTGCCCTTTGCCCTTTTAATCTAAAGTGGTTACGACCATGCTTAAAAGCCACCACATCCAGCACATTAAGTGTTTGCTGCCCCCCGCTGTAAAGTGGCTAAGTTTAAACCACCACTAGAGAGGGGAAAGGGGGGTGCAGAGCACAAAATGACTGTGCTGTTCTGGCAGGTGCTGAACTCAGGAACCCTACCTTCTGCGGGGCATCTTGCTCTGGCACAAGCCATTCCAGTTCAGAGGCGGCAGGGAGCTGCATCCCTTCAAACTGCTTCAGCAGGCCCATGGCCACAGCCTCCGCCGAGTTGGAGTTGAGGAAAGAGTGGAAGCTGTTGGACAAAGCAGCGGAGATTAGCACAGATACAAAGCAGCGGGAAAGGAGGTCTCTCCTGTACATCCCCTTCACATTAAACCCCACACATCCCACAAAGCCTTGTGCTTAATTCCTCACTCTTCGTCTCTTACTGCAGGGACAGGAAACCCGTGGCCCTCCAGAAATTGCTCAACTCCCCAATCCCTTCAGCCCCAGTCAGCATGCCCAACTGGCCCAGGAGCAGTGGGGATTGAAATCCAACAACGTCTGCAGAATGATGATCTGGCTCCCACTGTTCCTGCCACACTTAAAAGTGTCCTATGGACACGTTACTGCATTTTCTCACATCTGGCCCTCATTTGTTCTTTCTGCCCCTGTCCCAACCAAAATATAGACACAGCCAGTTGGAGGAGCTAAAACAGATGCTCCTATCAGTCGTGCCTCTGCCTGTGGAAGCAGCCTCTTGGTTAGTCTCCACTGAAGACCCAAGCTGGCACCTTTGACACCTCTCTTGGCATAGAAGCAATAAACCAGTGTTTCTGGCTCCAAACTAGTTCCTTTTATCTACTTGGAACCTGCCCCTGGATGCAATATAGTGCCACCATCCGCGAGACTCAGCCTAGCCAGAACCTCAGCAACCTGCAATCTGGTCCTCACCTATTCCTTCACACTGGGAAGCCAAGCCAGATGCAGAGCTTTAAATCCTTGTCATCTCTTGGCCCTGATACTACCAGAAATGGCTCCCAAATGGCACAGTTCCTACTTACATTTTGGCCCCCAACACCCTTCAGATATATTACTGAGAAAAGAAGCCTGTTTAGAGCTTTCTTAAATTTGTCTCCCAATTGTCCCTTCTTCAGCTTTTCGGCCTAAATCTTCCCAGTGTTTCACCCCAAATGAAATGGAGCCGGGGGAGGAATGAGCCATCATGGTGTTCTTCTGCTAAATCAGAGATACATACGTGGAGCCTGAGGAGTGGAAGGGCTTCTTGCTGGGAGCTGCACTCCTCTTGATGTCTGCATCTAAATCACAGCACAAATGAAGCGGGGGAAGGTTAGACGTGGCAAAGATTCTGGATGGATTAACGCATATCACAACTTTACAACAAGGAACTGATCTACAGTGGTGCCCCGCAAGACGAATGCCTCGCAAGACGAAAAACTCGCTAGACAAAAGAGTTTTCCGTTTTTTGAGTCGTTCCGCAAGACGAATTTCCCTATGGGCTTGCTTCGCAAGATGAAACGTCTTGCGAGTTCTTGTGAGTTTGTTTCCTTTTTCTTAAAGCCGCTAAGCCGCTAATAGCCGTGCTTCGCAAGACGAAAAAACCGCAAGACGAAGAGACTCGCGGAACGGATTAATTTCGTCTTGCGAGGCACCACTGTATAGCAGAGATGGGCAAATTCGCCTATGGGCCGAGGCCTTCTCACAATGGACCACCTCAAAGTCTGCCCACTTTCTGCACCATCCACAGAGAGCGCCTCAAGAAGGGTGTCAGAGCCTGCATTCGAGGTTTCTAAGACTAAAGTAAGCACAAGCCACATCTGGCATCTAACCCAATTTTATGTGATCCTCTCCACCCCGATTTGTGCCTGGTTGGAAACATGAGGCATTGATTCGTAGCTGCTTGCATCCTTCCCATTAGGAAGAGAGACGGCTACGGAGACCTCCAAGGTGGCCTCAGTTCCTGAGCATGTTGGCACATACCAGGAGGGAAGAGATGCTTTGTTCACCCAAGTATTGCTGCTCCCAAGGCATGGCTTGATAGGTGGTTCTCCCATCAGAAAACGAGTAGGTTGCTCCCCAGTTTAAGCCACATATTCCCTCACCTAACATCATCTACCACCCCATTTTGCCAGAATTCTGTGGGGGGCTGTTATAACAAATGGCTTTAAAAAGCAACTACACTCTATATAACTAAATGGCAGATTAGTTGCCCAGTGGCTATTGATGGCCCCCATTTCAGAGAGGAGGAGTTACAGACTGCTAGCTATTGTGGGCTATTTATCTATGATGTGGAAGATCACATCAGGCCCTGCTTGTAAACTTCCACAGGGCACCTAGTTGTCCTCCATTGGCAGAAAGGCCATCAGTCTGACCTGGTCTGCCAATTCTTAAAAGGTCCTCAAAAGTTTTGCTAGCCACAGTTGCTCACACTGGTTGTTAGCCGCCCTGAGCCCGGCTTCGGCTGGGGAGGGCGGGATATAAATAAAATTTATTATTATTTATTATTATTATTATTATTATTATTATTATTATTATTATTATTATTATTATTATCCTTCTATCAACACCAGCAAGCAGCTAAGAGAGCGAGAACAATAGGGTTCTACCGTGGGGTAAGGTGGAAAGCTTATAAGCCATGCAGGGAAGTAGCTGCTAGCTGCTTAGCTTACCCGAAGAAACACACACACAGGGAAATTAGTTACGAGGTGTTAGTAGAGAGACTTACTCAAGCGTGTGTGTGTGTGTGTGTGTGTGTGTGTGTGTGAGAGAGAGAGAGAGAGAGAGAGAGAGAGAGAGAGAGAGAACACAGTTCAAACTGGTCACTATGCCAGTCAAAATATGGCAGTTTGCATTTTATATCCCTGCTTTTGTAGCCTTCAGTGGACTGCAAAAGAAAGGGATCAGGAAGTCCCAGATAGATTGTAACAGAAATGTCCCTCCCACAGTGGGGCCATGTATGTTGTACAACTGATAGATTTTTGCTGCTTTATCAAAACCGCCTGGTTTAGACCAGACTTTGGCCCATACGGTTTTTGCTTTGTTTTGCTCTCACCTCTGTTTATATTCTCAGCACCAAAAGGTGGAGGGAATTCTATAACATGCAAACACTACAGGTAAGCACCTAAGGCATGACATGCAATACACCCCAAGGGCGATCTAACTAGTTGTGCCCACGTGACACAGACCGACCGACACGCAGAGCGAGGTTACTACCTGAAAATAAGGAAGCCATTGAGACAGACAGGCCATTCTTGGATATTTGAGTCAGGTTAGATCCATCGTTACCATCTGCATGATACGGTGATGACAAAATATTGCATGTCAGCAGAAGAAGGGGGGGAAGGAGGGTGTAAGCACAACCAGAGCAAGGATAGGAGAGACTCCCAATAGCACAGGGCCCTTCAAACCAGACCAGTGGCTTTCAAATTTTCTACCCTGAGGGAATTCTTTCCATGTCAAATTTGTCTGCCAAGTAACCCTTGCACATCACAAATTATTCTGGAGCATAGCCGTGCGCGCACACACATACATACATAGGGTACTGGCCAGGCCCCCACTGTAATCCAAAATGCACCAGATAATGCAATTGACACCCCTCCTTGCAGGTGCAAGCTGACTTCATTGAGGAGCCTCTGAGAGGTTTCTGGGGAGTCCCAGAATTCCACAGGATAGAGTTTGAAAACCACTGAATTATGAGGTTCAGAAGATCCCACCAACTCTGAGCTCTTGATCCTTTCCCCTCCTCCCTCTCCCCAACACACAGTATTCCAGGCACAGCCAGGCCACCTGCACAACTGCTCCTCCGGGTCTTGGCTGCTTAGCTATTCCTTGCTTCAAAGTGAGTTTCCAAGTTTCAAACCAGCAGTGTTTCGTGGCCAATGCCAAAAAAAGGTAGAATATTTACTTTTGTTTCTCCGATCTCTCTTAAAAAGTTTGACGGGGAACAAACTTGACTAGGAAGCTTCCACAGGGGTGAGGGAGCATCCCCCAGGCGACTCTAGTCTACTTTTGTAAGGCTGTTTGCTGGGCTGGTTTCTCTGCCATGCTCTTCTTTGGCAGGAGCAGGGTAATCATGTACAGGCAGAATAAGGATTGCCTCACTTCCCTAATGGCCAAACTCCACACACACTGTGGTCTCCAGCCCTGTTAATATGTGCACTGGGACTGATCCTGCATTCTGCACAACTAGCTTTGGCTGTTCCAAGTGCAAGTACCTCCTCCTCCTTCCCATTTTTAAAATTCAGAACTGATCTTTCCTTTCAAAAGCCGGCCCGATTCTGCCATGTGAACATGCCTTTGGAGAGGATTCAAACAGTAAGCTTCATGTTGGAATAAACAAGCATGTGCAAGCCTCCCTCCATTGTAACAACAGCCTTCAAATTTGCATTTTCACTGGAAGGACCGATCAGCAAAGACAGTTTCAAGCTGACAGACTAGCAAATGATAATCACAATTATCCTCCCAAGGCCCATAGTGTGTGCTTTTCCATTCCTGTTGGGCCCACTGTTTTGATACTAGAGAACTGTGTCACTCCCATTTTAAGAGCTGGACAATGCAGGCAAAGATTATTGTCTTCAGAGTCGCACACAGAGACCTGCTGAGAAGGTGCCTGCTTCAGTCCCTGAAATCTGCAGTTAAAAAGGATCGCGGACTTGTGCCTGGAAGCATTTTTGCCAAGGACCTTGGAGAGCTACTGTCAACCTGGGCAAACAATCTTGGGTCAGATGGACCAACTGTCCCAGTATAAGGGAGCTTCGTATGCATGAGGCTCATTATACCAATTACATCTTACCTCTAATCTCATACTCGTCAACCTCTTCTGCTGAACCTGAGTCAGACAAGTGTGTCGAGTCCCGGGAGCTGAAGTGGGATCCACTGTCTGTTGCCAAAAGACCTGGGAGAACAGTGGCAGAAAAAGAAAGACCGCAGTGCATGTCAGAATCTGTCTGGTTCAGCCTTGGCCAGCCTGGCACCCTCCATGCTTTGGACTACAGTTCCCATCACCCTCGGCCAGTACATTAATTCAAGCTGGCAATTGTAAGCACAATAAGAAGCAGCACATGACTTCACTTATTTCCTTCTCCATCCCTTTCCCCTCTTGTACCATGTCTATTAGTTCCTGCGGGCAAGGACCGCCTTCTTTTAAAATCTGTGCACAATGCTTAGTAAAGGTTTAGGTGTTTTAAAAAGGAATCATAGAAGTTGCAGGAGAAAGTTCTCCCTCTTCACTCAAGTCACCTCATTGATGAGTTTTGCATGATCAAAAGTTTAACCCAGTGATGAAACAAGGGGAAAGGAAGTGCCTGTGGATAACTAGGGGCTCTCAGATAATTCACAGAACCTCTTATGCTGAGACTATAAATACATATAAACCAGAAGAACAAAAACTTAGGGCCATCTTTTTAATAAATACCCGCATGTTAATGAAGTATGCAAATGATTAGACACTTGCCCATTTCACAACTGATACACATCCTAATAATCAGGCAGCCCTCAAGACAATAAGCCAGACTAAATACACACACACACACCCTTAGACAACCACATAAGCTCTATTGGTTTGGATCCTGTATACCTCGGTCCTGTATACCTGAAGGAGCATCTCCACCCCCATCGTTCAGCCCGGACACTGAGGTCCAGCTCCGAGGGCCTTCTGGCGGTTCCCTCATTGCGAGAAGTGAGGTTACAGGGAACCAGACAGAGGGCCTTTTCGATGGTGGCGCCCGCCCTGTGGAACTCCCTCCCTTCAGATGTCAAGGAAATAAGCAGCTATCTTCTCTTGAAAAGACATCTCAAGGCAGCCCTGTTCAGGGAAGTTTTTAACATTTAATGCTGTATTGTTTTTAACACTCGATTAGAAGCCGCCCAGAGTGGCTGGGGAAACTCAGCCAGATGGGCGGGGTATAAATAATAAATTATTATTATCCAAAACAGCTCCATCTGGGGTAATCCAGGATACACATGTGGTAAGAATTCACTTCTACACCACTTTGTTTGTTACCCAAGTGCGAAACCACCTTTTAAATGAACCACAGAACTAAGGAAACTATTTTCAAGTCCAGCATCCAGGAGGGACCCAACGTTTATTTCTATTGCAACAGGACAGAGCTCAACTTAAGTGCCAGCTGAGAAGAGTGTAGGGCTAAACCTGCAGAGTATGAGATCAGCATGGCCCATGTATAGGTCTTCTTGCCTGCTTGGATTGACCAGTCCCTTCTGAGTAAGTCTCAGAGAAAAAAGTTTCTCTTTCTGCCTGAAATGCACATAAAGCCTTTTCCATCTTATCAGACTGCCTCCTTTTGTCCTCATTCACATGAATCTGTTACCATGAGCCTCCCTGCTGACTTCTTTAAAAAGGAGATGAAGGAAGCAAGGATGCCCTGAGTGGGGGAGAGTTAGATTTCTAGCAGACCACTTCCTCCTCCAGACTCCTATGACAAAACTAAAAAGCAAGGCTAAACCTTCTAGGTGTTTTGTGATCCTCAGATGCTGCACACACAAACAAAGCTGTAATCTGCACTACACTAGGGTGGAATTTGGTATGGAACATAGACATTAGTCGCGCCCCCCCCCCTCGCCCCAGGAGTCTCATTTCTATCTCTTTTTCGTTGCTAGCTTCTACCAAGGATAGATCCTGAAAAACAACACCCGGGTTGAACCGCACTTCCAGGGGTCAGGAAGGAAAGCTTCACTGCAACTCATTCATGCTCTGACATGATAAGAAGCAGAAGGCCATCCATTAATCTTGCTGAATTGGCACAAGAATAAAGGTTTCTACGGCAAGAGGATATCAAGCTGTGGCACTATCCGGGATCTGCACCCTTGGAAATAGCCTCAGGGATCCACAGTCACTTAAATCCCCAAAGAAGCCTTCAACACAGCAAAAGGAAGAGCTGGAAGGAAGCACCCACTGTCTGAGCTGATCTCCGGGTATGCTGGGTGCAGGTGCCGCGTCCTGATCTGTTGTCGGCGGATGCGGATTTTCTGTTTGAGCTCCTGGATCTCCTTATCGCTGTCCTCCTCCTCCTCTTCCAGCTGCCTGTTTGTCATGTTGCACTTCATCAGCTCAATGGCAGCAATGAGCGACTCGCAGATGCTGAAGTGAGCATTTTCCTGGGGTGAAGGGAAGAGGAGAAACAGCAGAGTTAAGTTTTGCACAAGACTCAAAAGGAGGGAGCAGTTCTCTAGAGAAAGAGACAATGGGCTTGCAGGGGGGTGGGATAGGTGGCATGACAGCTGTCTAAATATCTTTCAATACTCAAGCCTGGTAAAAAAACCAAAAACAAAAATTTTGGCAGCCCTGTGCAAAATCTACACTGTTGTAGAATATGGATGTGCACAGAAATCTGTGGCTTGCTTCATTTCCACCAACCCACTCCCAAATATTTTTTTAGCCCTTATGGTTGGGGGAGCGAGTTTTTAAATGTTGCATTAAAAAAATTTGCCAAGGCCAGAACTTGTCTATCAACCGCATTAGTAATAACTTTACTGTTTAGCTCAAAGTCATAGCGAAAACAAATGGAACATTCAAAAGTAAGCCACAAAGTTTAGTTTCCTGTCTGCCAATGCAAATAAGGAAACACACAGAACACATAGTTCTCAGAAAATAAACCAACAGAAATAAAATTATTCCCGACATTAAACTCTGAGAAATATTTTTCACGGGGATCCTTAAAAAGAGGGCATGTTTAAAACACTGCTAACTTGGGGGCTAGTTTGATTATTTTATTGTCAGCCCTTCCCTTAATTGTCTGTATCACATAAATAGATACTTTGGACCACAAAAATGTTACGATATTGAAGCAATGCAGCCGCGAGCTGCTGGTAGCTTGAAAACAAAACATAATGGGAATGTTGGGACTGTTCCGTGGGAAACAGAGGGACAGTCAATTCACAGTGCAGAGGGCACCGGAATTAGCTCAGAGTGTAATATGAGCTGGACAGGAAGTGTTTGTTCACTCTCGACTGCTGGAGTTTGAAGAGAGCAGTCATGTTTTCTGTAACGCTGCAAAGACAGAAATAAAGGCATGTAAATACGTTTCTGTCTATCTCTTTCCCCTGCCTGGGGGGGGGCAGGAAAGAGGGGTGTGTTCTTCTCACGCTGAGAAGGATCGCCTATCGCGACCTCTGCCTGGATCTTGCCGTGAAAGCAGACAGGGAGGTCACCAGGAGACCAAGCTGGGTGCCTGGGAGAGTTGCCAGTTTCTCCTGATAAAGGCTTGATTTCCGACAAAAGAAAGTGATCACTATCCTCTCTCCAGCTTACATTTCAATACTGCTGGACCTAACAGGAATAGAAAGGCCTTGGGGATCAGATGACCGAGATGGTCTGCAGCCCTTCCTCACCCTATCAGGAATCTTATGAGGTGTAAGGAATTGATACTGCCTGAAATAATTGAGTGCCAAAGACATTCCTGTCATCTTAGACAAGCAAGAGACCCCAAGCATATATATGGTTCCCCGGCAGCTACACTTCCACCCAGGCACTGGCCATATATTTTGGGAGTCACTGTGTTTTTCTCTCACTATTTCATGCAAGCTCCCTGCTAATCTCACATTTCACTTCTCCTCTTGCCTACCTTTTCCAAGTCTGCACAGCTGCCAAAATCTTGCTCTGACAAGTAGCTTATCAGAGACTGGCCTTCTGAGGGCCTCCGGAACATCCCTTCCCCAGAGCTTAGATACTGCCCAGTATCTGTTGGAGAAAGAAAAGTTAAAGGAAAATGACTGTTCCATTCCTATGAACTTTGTCAAGGGGTGGCTCACACAGGACTAGGGCAGTCAGAATCCTTTGGGAACGGTGGAAGATGCAAAGTCATTTGGAAAACCTCGCTGGCTCTAGCTCCTGCTTCTCTGTCGTCAATAGGCCTTGGGTAGCCAATGTGGTACCTTCCAGATTTTGTTGGACTCCAACTTCCATCAGCTCCAGCCAGCATGGCAAATGGCCAGGGGTGATGGGAGTTGTAGTCTAATGACAAATGGGGGGTGCACCACATTGGCTACCCCTGCTGAAGGCCATTTGAAGCTGGAGGGGCACAGCTCTTAGCAAAAACCTGTATCAAAAACTGGAAAAGGCTCACACACCATGCTGATGCCCAACTTCAAAGGAGAGCTGAGAAACAGGCAAAAAATAACCCAACGAAAGCCCTACAGTGCTCACCGTATTCCATGTAAACAGATCCAGGGGTGCTCATCTGGCTGCTCTGCATTGAGCAGGACATGCTGCCTTGGAACCTGGAAATGTCTCCACTGGACTCTAGGGATAATATAAAGAAAGATGGAGTCAATCGCCATGATCAGAACGAGCCACAGGGCGGGGCATGAACAGAATTGAATGGGACAAAGTGATACATCGTGAAATATATGAAAAAAATAAAGTCAACAAGATGGAAGGTGCAGGAACATTTGGGCAAACAGGAGCCCAGAAGGAACCATTGAAGGCAGGCAGGCTGTGGGGTGAACTTTCATAGACAGGAGCAGAAATCATGCATGTGTTCAAGCAGGGGGGTATTCTAACAAGCTAGTCTAGATCTGCCTTCACAACTGGTGCCAATAGATGTCAGGATTGGATCTTAGAGAGAGTCAGGTTCAGTATTCCAATTTAACTTGTGGCCGTCCAGTGTATTTAGGAGACCAGCTTCCATCAGCCTCTTACAGCCTGATCCATGATTAGGGATGTTGAGTGTTCAGCAGCACCTGACAGGTTCCCCATCCCGTCCCTAGGCAAACATAGGCAAGTTTTTGTCTATTGAGTGCCATAATAAAAGCTTTCCTGTGAGACCACCGTAAAGCACTCTGTTGCAAAGCTTGGCTTGATGATTCTCCAGAAGCTTCAGCTACTTACTATGAAGGCCGCTCCAAAATATGCACTGAACCCTTGGCGAACAATTAAACTATGCTGTTTTACATCTATAAAGTGCTGAATGGTTTGGGCTCAACATACCAGGGACCACCTTCACCCACATGGCCACGTCACATTACCATTTCTGAAACTAAATGTTCCTGGGGATCACCAGTGCCTACCAGTAACTCCCGCCTCTTGCTACCCTTGGAGACTCAAAGGCAAAGCACAGCTCAAAAGCTCAAGATCTTTTTATCTAGCCTTGGCATTGAGGAGGAGGGTTATGCCAATACAGAAAGAGAAGTGTGACCATCAGTTACATTTCACCTGCATAATTCAGTTTTTGGGGTTTTTTTTAATGTAACTATCCTTGTTTCTTAGACTGTTGCACCTCTATAAAATCAACTTACATGCATACTATGGTGGTTATCCCTTCTTGAAACATTCCTATGAAGTCACTGCTGAAACTCTGGACCAGGTCACAAGGCCTTGTCCACAGTGGCCGTTCTCCAACTTCCTGACCACACACAGAAGTCTGTCCTGACCTAGATTTCAAGTTTAGGAACAAGGCAACCTCTGAGAAACAGCTACTATAGGGAAAGGCTTGCATCACTTGGGCCAGAGCGTGGGCTTGACCTCCCCCAACAACTGAAGTTCCAGGGGCAGCGAAGGCTGAACAGGACGGCAGCTGGTTTTAGTGCTTTATCCCAGCTGATAATGGCACGGAAAGAAGGTGATGGAGGGAAATCAACATTTGAGAGCGTGTACATCCAGAACATGCAATGGCAAAGGAGAGGGTTGAACAAGGCAAGGGAGACACTGGTGTCAACTTCAATAGCTCAGAAGGTCAGGCCCAATTTAGGGCCACTTCACAGGTTATAGTCCTTCCCACCCCTGCCCCCCAATATGAAATGCACTTCCATGCAGGAAGCAGTGCAGAAACCGCATGTGACAGCTATGCAATGCGAAATATCACTGTCCAATATAAGCTACAGGAAAGTCTTCCTCATCTAGGAAAAATACAACAAATGAGGCGGTTCTTGCAGAGCTGTTTAGACTGGATAGAACCACTCTATAAATTGACACTTTTGGCATCATAACCAATTTGACAAAGCTCCGAACGCAGACTAAAATCTCTTTTATCAAAAAGCTTTGCCATATGGGTTGCACCAAGAAGTAGAAAGCCATGATCTTTGCACTTGGACATCTCAGAGCATGCCAAAAAACTGAGGAATGGTGGCTTCTTGGGTCAAAATGGTTAACTGCAAACTCTGCAGGACACAAAACACTCCCCCAAGACCCTTTCACAAGTAAGGAAGGCCCGTATGTAAATAGTGCCCTGAATTCAGGTCAAAAGCCACCAGGAATGAATCTCCTTCCTACCACACCTTAAAAACTAGGCAGGTAGACCTCTGAGCTTGCTCACCTTGCAGAAGAAAGCCCAGTAACCAACAATGGGCCAACAAGAATAGTTTAAAAAAACAACTCTTTTGTCGCCCAGAGAACCTTCATTATGGGGTGAAAAGAAATGTTACAAATCAAAATGCTCCAGTTGTTGGAGGCTTCTTGAGGTTGACACCAGAGGGCTTCCATTTTACAAAGACCTTGCAGTCAGTGCAGAAGATGCTGATGAAGGGGTTTGCAATGTGCTGGCTCCCAAACCTGCAACAGGATCTTCTATTATAATGCTGATATCTCTGTGCCCCCCTAAGGACAGGCAGCAAAGCAGAAAAGGGAGCGTGAAGGAAGAGAGAGAAAAAGAGAGAGGAAAGTTACTTACCAAGGCAGATTCCTGTCTGCCACACTTTGGAGATGTTGTATTTGTTCTCCCTTTAAAGACCTCCAAAATGTTCTGCCATTGCCCATACCATGAACAATACAACAGTGTAGAGATCCCAAAACAAGGCCCCAAATTTGGGGGGCCCAGGGGCATACTTGATAATCTAAGAAACTGTTGTGGGTGCCTGAATCCTTCCCCCACCAAAACCAGGCAAAACACCTAGACCCCCCAAAAGCAACCTCCGCCATCCCCACAAAAAAGGCAACTGTCCAAAGCACCATTTAAAACAAAAAGCAAAAACAACAATTAAATCCAAGGAGCCATGGTGCTAATGAGTGCCATGTTTGGGACCCCAATTTTAGAGTCATTTTCTTCAAGAAAAAAAAGGAGCCTTTCAGTCATTTCAGGTTCACCAAGTTCTTCTGCCCAATTGTAATTCCCCTTTTCTTTGCCGCTTGGTGTGGCTGCTGTTGGCCTCAGCATTATCCTTTTTCCAGCAGTCCCACACAATCTCACCAATATGCTCATGCAGATTATTATAAAGAAGCACGGTGACCAAGACTAGCGACGTTGCAGCCACTGCAGGAATCAAGTGCATGACACTGGTGGCGGCCTCTAGGGTGGCAGGTCAGGCTCTGTGGGTCCATCTTGCAGAATTTTGAGCATAGGAGCAGCTAACTAGTGTGGGATTAACACCTATGCTAAGCATAGTACAGGCGTCCCCCTGTATATAGTTCTGGGCCCCTGTGCACATAAGTGAAATCGCGTAAATTGGGAAGCACCCTCTAAAAAGCTTCTAAATGCCTATTTCCCCCTGGACTACTGCTCTTTCTCCAATCCAGACCAAAACATCTAGAATTAAAGCTCTGGGGCTGGACTGAGGATGCGCAAGAAAACAGAAGCAGCTGCTGCTGCTGCTGCTGCGCTACCCCACATGTCAGCTATTAAGCTGGGAGGCTGAGCAGCCTAAACAAAGCCCTGCTGCACCTCAGGTCTCTTCAGGGCTTCCTCTGCCCTCATTGACACCCTCTTCAGGCTTTGGGGAGGGTGCCCTCACAAGCCACAAGGACTCTCCAGCTCTCTTCCGCTATTTGCTGGTATGATTTTATTTATTTCCAGCGGTCACAGAGCAGGGGTCAAGGAATTGGGCCTGCTATTGTGTGTGTAAATTAACTGAGGGTACCATGCCTATGAATGCGCCTTGCTACTTGCAGCAGGAATCTTTACAATCCCTTTCTCAGCATGATATTCACTGTCTGGAGAAGTGCATTTCTAGATGTGGGCAAAGTTAAAATACTACTGGCTGAGCGGGGGGAAAGAATAATTGTGTTTTGTGTAGCATGATAGATTTCTGGGGAGGGGTCAGCAGCTCAACAAAAGGCTACCAATGTGACTCTGCATCTCCATGGCTACATCAGCAACTATATGAATGCTGTGCAGAGAAGGAAGTTTGACATACAATTTGTTATTTCTGCAGCCTAAGTGTACATAGCACTTTGCAGGATTTCTTGAGCAAGTGAGAGGGGCTCTGTCTCCAAGGAGCCTACAATCCAAATGCCGGCCAGAAAGCCAAGAGAAGGAGAGAGAAGAGAAGCAAGCAAATGTGACCAAGTGCATTACCTGTACTCAGGTGTGGATGCAACTGAGGGCAGGGATTAAAAGGTTAAAAGAAATGTTGCACAGGGGGGAAAGGAAGGGTTTGAGGGGGGATGTGAAAGAAGGGAGATGGCCTCTTGTACTTGTCCAGAGAGGGACTTCCACAACTGGATAGCTCAGTTGGTTAGAGCATGGTGCTGATAATGCCAAGGTTGCAGGTTCGATCCCCATAAGGGACAGCTGCATATTCCTGCATTGCAGGGGGTCAGACTAGATGACCCTCAGGGTCCATTCCAGCTCTACAATTCTATGATTCTATTATTCTAACTGAAGGGTGGGAAAGGAGAACAGGCAAGTTGTGGTGGAAGATCATCACACAGCTGTGGTTAGAAGACCAAAGTCACAGACAGCTCTGTAAAGGAAACCACAGGAATAGCAAGGCTGTGGCCAGCTTTAGAGGCAGGAGAGCCAAGGAATTTCTGCTGGAAATGAAGGGATGGGAAGGCAGCCAAGGAAAGCATTTGAGAAGGGGCATCACAGGAGATGAGGGTGACTGGCAGACATGGGCAACAGTGGGTTCATGAAATATGGATTATTCGGCCATGAATTTTGACCACTTGCTTTGGGAGCTCCCTGTCTGCTTTTCTCTGATAATTATAACAGCTCATCTTCCCAGCTTGATCTCCTTCTACCTGCTCCCCTAAGACCATCTATGAAGTATGTCACAAATCAAAGGGAAAGGTGAACCAGGTTGACTGACGGGGGCAAAGTGGGACAAGGAGGGGGGGATTTAAAAAGGTATTGAGAAGTGCCACACAGCTGCAACTTTCTGTTCACCAAATTTCTAGCTCCCCCCTCAAGACCTGCTTCTTTAACAAAGCCTTTCAAAACTCAGCTCAGAATTAGTCTTTAATACAACACCATAGGAAGGGCACCAGTTCAGTGGTACAACCTCTGCTTTGCATGCAGATGTAGGGCTTGGAGAAACCCCCCATAAGAAACCCTGGAGAGCTGTCAGTCAGTATGTAGACATTACTGAGCTGGATGGACCAATAGCCTGAGTCAGTGTAAGGCAACTTCCTCTGTTCCCATGAAAAGGGCTTCCTATGTTCCACCCACAACATAGAGCAATCAGTTTGGCTCACAAAACCATTTTCTCTCAAGCCACGCCCCCTGCTGATGTCAGCTGATGGGCAGGAGAACAGGGTTTCATGCTACCTCGGCTGCACACCCTGTTCCAAGCAGGGAACAGGATCCTGCAGCCAAGGAAGCAGGATTTAATCTCCGCTGATCAGCTTAGCCTTTTGCTCTTCGGAGCTGGAGCAAGGTTGAAAGGTGGGTATGAGGCACTTCAGAGTGGTTTACAAAAACGCTTTGTGAAACACCTGCCCTCACCTCCATTTTGACATCGCTCCTGCTAGGGATTTTGACAGGTGGGTGGTTCTGAACACCCGTCAAATTTGGCCCACAAAGCCAATTCTGATAAGGACCTGGCCCATGGAACCAACCAAAAAGATCCCCCCCACCGCTGCAAAAGCCTGAGCTATAGCAAGTATGGGTGGGAGGGTAGGGCTTGGTTGCCTTGTACATCATTTCTGCTATTCATTCATTGTAACACCTTTCATGCAAATCCTGTCTTTTCTGTTAAGTGGGCAGGGACCATTACAGAAGTTGAAAGCTTTTCCAGAGGCAGCTGAGTCTGTGCTCAACAGCAGCAGTCGTAAAATATCCAACTCTTTCGCCCACACCTTACCGTGAGTTTTCCCAGAGGCCACATTGGTGTCTGAATGGGAGCGTACATGGCTCCTCTTGAGCGCCCCATAGGAAGCTGCCGTCTGACCCTCTGAGAAGCTGGACCTACGAAAGAGGCTCATCCCTCGGCTGCTGCTGCTACCACCACTTGCTCCCTGATCTCCCAAGGAGGAAACGGACTGCTTTTGGGAGCTGCTGGACGAAAACAGGTTGGAGGTGCTGCTCTCAGCACTGTTGCTAGTGGATGTGCCAGACTGGGCTGGGCTACCGCAAGCCCGACTCTGCCGGCCCAGGTTCCCAATCGCCAGGTATTCTGGCCCGTCTGTGTCATCCTGGCTGGCTGCCCACGAGTCATCGTTGGCCGAGGTGCTGGCGCTCATCTCACCAGGAAGGGAGGCATCTTTCGGGGGAGAGACGGTGAGGTGAGGGAGAGGAGCGGCTTGCCACTGGGGGGACCTGCCCTCCGGCTGCCAATGAGATGAGGCACACTGGGAGTTTTCCTGAGGCTGGCTGGTGCCGCTGCAAACCCAAGTGTTTGATGGTCTCCTGTCTGGAAAGAGGTGGGGAAAGAAGGGGAAGCAGGGACTTGAGTATTTTAAGAAACAGAAATAGCAACAGAAAAGCACAACCTAAACTACTGCACTTTGAGGTGCTGGAGCTTTCACCTTGAATGCTGGCAGAGGCGGAGTAAAGACCTGAGAAGGAGCCAAAATACCGGTGGGTCGTGCATTCAGCTGGAGGGGTACATATGGATCCAGGAAGCGCTGTGAGACTTTGGCTCTTGGTCACAGGCACAGAGGACTCGCTCTTCCTGGCAAACTGAAAGAAGGACCTAGTTAATGCACAAGGAATACACAAGGAAGTAGAGCTATAGAACCAGAAATGGAAGGAATCCAGTGGATTATCTGAATCAATCCATATTCAAGGAACAGGGTCCATATTGATTGATTGATTGATTGATTGATTGATTGATTGATTTAGCCTGTGATCCCCAGATCAGCCGCCGTGGAATCCCTGGGTGTTGCAGAGGGCACATTCTAGGGACACTAACGTCAGCTGTGCCTCATCAACACTGTTGTCCCATGTTAAGTGTTGCCCTAAGAAAACTCTGTGTTGCAGGGAAAGGTGGGCAAGCAGCGTTTCAGAGAAGTTTGTGAACCGTTGCTGATCATCTTATTGAGGAACTCCCACTTGACTTCTGGCACCATGGAAAGCCACTCATTAAATCCAACATCTGCTCCAAGGTGACATAGCTAAAGCACATTCACTGATCCCTGGCCAAGCTTCTTTTCAAACCTCCAAGAAAGAAGAGTCACCCTCAACTTCCCCAGAAGCTATTTCACTAACAGCTAGTCTTTAGAAGTAGCCCAATAATTTCCTCATGTCTTATCCACTGTGGCTCTTTCTGAAAGCAGGCCTGGAAGCTAAGTGGAGCAACTAATAACAAACCCTGAAGCAAAGGAGAAAATCCCCCAGGGTCCAGTCTACCTGACAGATGCTTCTGAACCAGCACTGCAATCTGCCTTCTCAAAGATATAGCTGGCTGAGCAATTTCCTCCTGACCAGCCATTTGGAGAGCTACAGCAAATGCTCTGGGGCATTTAACCTCTGGGGTCAAGCAGTCAAGGCACTTCTTCAAGAGTCCCCTGCTTGCTCCTGGATGAGATATTGTGTGCAGGACAACAGCAGAGCAGCATCTGGGAGGAGGGAAGCAATGAGCAAAAGGGGAGGGGACACAAACAAGAAGCAGTGAGGATCCTTCTCACCATAGATGCATCTATCTGAGCTAGCAGCCGGGGGTTGTTCTGTTCGACAGCCTCCAAGCACTGTAACATGGCTGTCACATGAGCATCACTGAGCAGGAACGCTGAGTCTGCAAAAAGAAAAAAAAAGGGGGGGGAAGAAAAGGAAAAGTCAGGCTGATATAATAATAATAATAATAATAATAATAATAATAATAATGCTACAGTGGTACCTCATGTTAAATACTTAATTCGTCCTGGAGGTCCGTACTTAACCTGAAACTGTTCTTAACCTGAAGCACCACTTTAGCTAATGGGGCCTCCTGCTGTGCCGCGTCACCGGAGGATGATTTCTGTTCTCATCCTGAAGCAAAGTTCTTAACCTGAAGCACTATTTCTGGGTTAGCGAAGTCTGTAACCTGAAGCGTATGTAACCTGAAGCGTATGTAACCCGAGGTACCACTGTAATAATAAATAATAATAATAATAATAATAATAATAATAATAATAATAATTTAATTATACCACGCCAATCTGGCTGGGTTTCCCCAGCCATTCTGGGCAGCTTCCAACAGAAAATTAAAATACAATAGTATTGGCTTATTGTTCCTTTACATGGTGAAGCATACAGTATTTGCATTCCTAATGTCCAGTCCTCTGGGCTTCATGCTACAGAAGAGAGGGGAGAGGAAGAACTTCCTGACAGTAAGAGCTGTTCGACAGTGGAATTTGCTGCCAAGGAGTGTGGTGGAGTCTCCTTCTTTGGAGGTCTTTAAGCAGAGGCTTGACAACCATATGTCAGGAGTGCTCTGATGGTGTTTCCTGCTTGGCAGGGGGTTGGACTTGATGGCCCTTGTGGTCTATTCCAACTCTATGATTCTATGATTCTATTCTATGATTCTAAGTACCCAAGGGACTTTCAGAAGGAAGGAGGGAAGAAGAAGAAGAAGAAGAAGAAGAAGAAGAAGAAGAAGAAGAAGAAGAGGAGGAGGAGGGAGGAGGAGGAGGAGGAGTTTGGATTTGATATCCCGTCTTTCACTCCCCTTCAGGAGTCTCAAAGCGGCTAACATTCTCCTTTCCCTTCCTTCCCCACAACAAACACTCTGTGAGGTGAGTGGGGCTGAGAGACTTCAAAGAAGTGTGACTGGCCCAAGGTCACCCAGCAGCTGCATGTGGAGGAGCGGAGACGCGAACCCGGTTCACCAGATTACGAGTCCACCGCTCTTAACCACTACACCACACTGACTTCCTACAAGCTATGTGTTACTTAGCTTTCTATTCTTCCCCAAGGGTGCTGAGTAATTTTTTTTTAAAAAGTCAAATAAAAACCAAAAATAAAAGGATCCCCAGCAAAAATACTGAAGACTTTTATTTTTAAAAAAAAAAAAGTAGCCCTGAACTACTAAAACTCAAACTTGACTGTCTTACAGTCCTTCTCAGAAAGCATTCAATGCCCAATGAATTCACAGGGAAAAGATTTCTATGGTTGCGCAGCAGTCTTCAGAAACCTCTTACAAGTTATATAAATCAGACAGCCACCTAAATGAAGGTGTTGGGACAAGTATCCTCTGCTTTTCACTCACTTAGCACTTCCCAGTTGACATACAATCAGGGAGTTGGCCAGGTCAGGTGTCACAGAGTCCAAACCCTGCTGATGCAGCTTCCCTGCACACTGGAAACCTATCGTGTCAAGCAGGAGAATTCTAGGCTTGCCTACTCCACAACTTAGCAGTTTGCACTGCAGTGCAGCAGGGATGGGTTCCTGTGTAAATGATTCTCGTGCCGCATCTCTCACCAGAGAGTTCCTACAATTAGAGACAGCCATGGAAGAAGCTACCTTTGCAGGAACAGTCCCCTAGTATGTTCCTCGACAGTTGCATCACCCATGGACACTCCATCTCAACAGAAGAATTGCAGAAACGGACTCTGCAGCTGTGCTACAACAACAAAGGCCTCTTGAATGTCTCCCTTCATGGCATGCCAATTAGGACAAGAGACCCCCCTCCTCCCCAGCCTTCATGGTACAAGCTCTACACACTTAAGGCTTTGTATCAACAGGCTGTGATCATAAGCATGCGGGGGCTGAGGATACAAAAAAGCACAAGCAAGGGTTTGGGAGTTAAGGAAGTAGGCCCAAAGGAAAGAGCCCATTACAGTGGTACCTCGGGTTACAGACACTTCAGGTTACAGACTCCACTAATCCAGAAATAGTACCTTGGGTTAAGAACTTTGCTTGAGGATGAGAACAGAAATTGTGCTCCAGCGACGCGGCAGCAGCAGGAGGCCCCATTAGCTAAAGTGGTGCTTCAGGTTAAGAACAGTTTCAGGTTAAGAATGGACCTCCGGAACAAATTAAGTACTTAACCCGAGGTACCACTGTACTTAGTAGTAGATCACATGCTTTGAATGCTGAAGGTCCCAGGCTCAGTCCCAGTTAAAAGGATTTTAGATAGTAGGGGTGGGAAAGACTTTTCCAGATGGCCTTGCAAGAGCCGCTCCCAGTCAGAGCAGCTAACTCTAGCCTAGCTGGAGTAATAGTCTGATGTGGTATAAGGGCAGCTTCCTTTGTTCCTGGGCATTTATTCTTTCTACTCTTTGCCATAAAAGCAGAGCCTCAGAGGCCTAGTTCTCACTTAAGTGGTAAGCCTGCTCCACTTCAGACTGCAGGTAAGGGCTCATGCAATGGAAATATCCCTTGCACACTGAAAACCAGCATGTCAGGAGAGGGCTAGACTAGAACCCTTGTCTT
This sequence comes from Podarcis liolepis, assembly GCF_965112155.1. NCBI lineage: Eukaryota > Metazoa > Chordata > Lepidosauria > Squamata > Lacertidae > Podarcis > Podarcis liolepis. The sequence goes on along the minus strand of NC_139556.1, from coordinate 100,187,830 downwards.
TGACGCTGTAGTATTCTATGCAGATTTTTGTTCGTTTTTTGGTATCAAATAGTTACAGCTCAGCAAGAATTAAGCCTGGGTCTCCCAAGAGAAGGCCAACAGAGAAGACTTCCTTCTTGACCGAGATGCAGGCCTTTATCTAAAGAAATTTAGTTACCTAAATGTTTAGTGCAGGAGTTTGAGGTTTCCATGTCTATCCTGTACTTGACTTTCAGTGTTATCCATATTACGTGCTCTGTACACTGGCTCTTTTTAGGCAATGTGCTGTGCTGCACCTTGACTGCTATCATGCTCAACAGCTGAAAGAATAAGACAATGCACTGTCCCCACAGCTTGGGAAACTGCTTGCCTTTCCTCTCGCCCCAGGAACCTCAGCACACCCCAGACAGTGAGGAAAGAGAATCTGTTTCAACCTCCCTGCAGGCCACAGGATCAGACCAACCAAAGTACCCAAGAGTGGTGAATGACACGTAAGTGTCTATCATGAGAGGTCACTACAGGATTGTTCACGCAGTGTGTTCATACATGTCATTCAGATATACCATGGGCTGCCAGAGAAGCTAAGAAGAGTCAGCAAGATCGGGCTAGCAACACATCGAGTCCAACATTCTGTTCTCACAGTGGCCAACCTGATACTTCTTGGGAAGACTGCAAGAAAGGATATGAGCACAACAGCACTCTTTCCCCCGGGGGAATCCTAGTAACTGGTTTTAAGAACATATTGATTATGAGAAGGGAGATAGAACACAGCCTTGCCACCCATGAATTGCCTAATCCTCTTTTACTCCCTTTTGAGTCACTGGTTAAGCTCTTAATATATATATATATTAGGCCAGTTATAGTATTTTGGCATTTTCCCATTTTTTATTGCTTACTTTTCCAGTCATATTTATTAGTTTGCATTTGTATGTGCACATATATAATGTACAGAGCAAAACGAGACATCAAACAAAAATATTAGGCGGAGGATTTGCACTTCAGTAAAACAAATTTAGCCAGGTCATCCATGTTTAAAAGAACATGAATATGAAACACAAAAAGAGGATGTGAAAATTGATGAACTGCCAGATAAATAAGGAAGCAGCTTTAATAAAGTGAAAGCAATACAACAGAACAGCTACAAAAGACATGATGTGAAACAATAGACGAGGCAGCACAGCTCATTGCTTCGTCCCCCGTCCCCCCCAGGGATGAGAAACCTTTTTCAGCCTAAGAGGCACATTCCCACCTGGGAAACCTCCAGGGGAGCACATGCAAAACTCTGAGCAGCAACAGACGTGACTTTTTCCTTTGCCCTTTTATCCAAAGATCCTGGGGCGGTATTGTAGTATTGTCTACAATGCCCAGCAGTGGCCCTACAGCAGAGGTCAGCAAACTTTTTCAGCAGGGGGCCGGTCCACTGTCCCTCAGACCTTCTGGGGGGATGGACAATTTTTTGGGGGGGGGATGAACGAATTCCTATGCCCCACAAATAACCCAGAGATGCATTTTAAATAAAAGCACACATTCTACTCATGTAAAAATACCAGGCAGGCCCCACAAATAACCCAGAGATGCATTTTAAATAAAAGGACACATTCTACTCATGAAAAAACATGCTGATTCCCAGACCATCCACGGGCTGGATTTAGAATGCGATTGGGCTGGATCTGGCCCCCGGGCCTTAGTTTGCCTACCCATGCTCTACAGGGTTTCTGGCCTATGTGGAAATGCTGGGGATTGAAATTGCGATCTTCCACATGCAAAGCAGACAAGCTACCACTGAGCCATGACTCTTCCACATCCCTTAAACAACATTTGCCAACATGGCCAGCCTGGGACTTTAACCTCAGTTTTGGGGAAGGGGGAGGACGAGAGAAGCCACCTGTGTCTGCCTGAAAGCTGCCTCTTGTTTGCAGGCTGCCAAGTGCAGGCCACAGGGTGCAAGAATGAAGACGAATAGCACAAGAAAGAAGAGGAAGAGGCCGGGTTTCATCTTACCTGCATAGAACTTCCTGGTGTACTGTTTGTTCCCAAGCAGAGGCTTCAGCTGAGCTGACAGGCAATGGAACTGCAGGCTGTGCTGGAGCCACGCCTCTGCAATGGCTCGATCACTGACGCCGTCGGTGTTCCGCTGTCCGTTCTCGTACAGGTTGATAAACTGGAAGACAGATGGTTCTTCCTCTGAAAAGCTGGCATAGACTAGCAGGTAATGGACAGCAGCGTCCCAGAAGATCCCTGATTACATACTCCTCTTAGAATCTCTCTCAATTTGCCACTGTCCCTGGAAGTGTATGAAGGACTGCTGCTTGAGGCACCAGCAGACAAATGAGAGGCAGCATAGCCTAGGCTGCCGGAAAGCCACTCTGTATCAGCATCAGTTCCCCATTCGCACAACAGGGAAAATAATGGCCTCACTTTGCAAGCCTGAGATGTGTTATAACCCTTGGAGAAGGAGGAAGCTGTCTGCCCTTAGCAGACCCCATTTTCTTGCCTGATTGTTCTCTAAATGGAGACTGTAGCCTCAGCCTCAATACAACACACCTACATATGCTTTCCACGACAATCACACCAATTTCCGCGTTTTATATCACAACTCTCGCCATTGGTCCAGTGTCAGAACTTGAGCTGCAGCAGGCAAAGGGAGCTTGATGGAAATTCAGTTATAGTTCAGTTATAAATCAGTTGTTATTGTTATTTATTATTATTATTATTATTATTAAACTTTCCTCAGGTCTGAAGCTGCTTGCATTTCCTCACCAATCTTGGGCTGCAGGTAAGAGTTTCCCATCAGCTCCCTCCCACCTGCCGTCAGCACTTTTTATTTGAGTTACCGGCTTCCTGCAAACAATCCCAGCAAGATTTGCCTTTCAGACCTTTCGTAAAGGTTAAAAACAACAAAGAGGCAAGTGACTTCTGCTCACCTTGACAAACTTGTCCCCCACCCCCTGGCAAAACCAAGATCTTCTTTCCCCAAAACATGAGCTCACCTTTTCAATGTGATGGGCAGCATGTGGGCTCAGCCAACGGAGGTCCTTCACAAACTGCCAATAATCCCTCTGCCTGCAACACACCTGCCCAGGAAATACAGAGAGTTAAAAATTCCCCTGGCAGTGCCAGCTCAATACGTGATCAGAGACCAGATTCATTAAGAGGCAGGCTTAGAAAGGGGAAGGAAATTAACTCCTTTACCGCTGTCAATTATGAACTACGGACCAAAACATGTCAGGTTGTCTGAAGTGCTACTTCTGAAATAACCTCTGTTACAGCTTAATTTGCATCTTCCTTCTCTCAAGCAGTTGCAAAAACTCAGACAAGAACAGAGTCAAGAATTCAATGCCTTCCTGATGTCTGGAACATGCTGCATTCAGGTTAAGCAAATCAATCACCTGGTTGGTACATAATGCTAAATCATAGTTTATCAAACTATGCTTTAGTGTTATGTGTGTACCCTGCCCAGCAGCTTACCTATTATTTATTGCCAAAAACCGATGATTTGAAGTCATGGGTTTTTGATGGCTTATGAAACTTGGCTTGTTTTAAACATGGCTTAACATTATGTGTAAATTCAATAGTTTTCCTTACCCATGGTTTGTTTGAAAACACACACACCAACACTCACAAAACTACAAAGGCTTGAGGCAAGAGTAATTGTTGTGCCATCAGCATATTGCTGACAATGTACTCAAAAACTCTGGATGACCTCACTCAGAATATGGGATAAAACTGAATCCTGAGGAACCCCACACTGAAAGCTCCATGAGGCTGAAGAGCACTCCCCAATTATCACCCTCTGGAAATAGCCATCCAAATAGGACCGGAAATACTGAAAAGTGGTGCCACCTACCCCTAACTTGGACAGTCACTCCAGAAGGATACCATGCTGGAAAGCCGATGAGGTTGAGGCGAATTAATGGGTACACATTTCCCCTGTCTTCCTCTTAACAGAAGTCATACAGGGTAACCAAAGCAGTTTCTGTGCCCAAACCGGGCCTAAAACCCAATTGAAATGGATCTGAAAATACCCACTTCCTCCAACAGCGTCTGGATCTGGTCTGTGACTACCTGCTTAAGAACCTTGCCCAAGAATATAACATCTTAATTACATTGTTATGGCTCAACCTTTCCCAGGCAACAAATTATATATTTTTATAGCGGGAACAGTTATATCCTGTCTTTCTGATTAAAATTATCAAGGGGGCTAATATACATTAAGAGCAGCTGTATGGATGGAGTAGACAATGAATGGTGCAAATACAAATGGAACTAAATTAGGTTAGACAGGAAGGCCAAAGCAAACACCACACTATACATCCTGACAGCTACAGTTTTATAAACAAGAACACATTTTCTAGAGCAGCCAACATTAATATAACACTGAAGCAAATAAGAATCAGTGTATTTTTGAAGCGACAATACCAAGGCTTTCAAGATACCAGATTTTGCATGGATGTAGGAACCTTAAGGTGTGTGCATTCATGCTCTTATTTAACTGTGCCAAAATTCCCAAGATGCTGATTTCTTTTCTCTATGGAGACAATGCACTGATCACTAGTAACTTTGGTTATAGCTTATCCACTACAAGCAATGATTGTTTTGTGCATGTTCAAAATATGTGCAACTGTGCACATATGCATCGTCACAACCTAGAAGTGCCCAGAAAAAGGTGTGGGTCGGGGGCATAACAGGGCAGGGGCGTAACAGGGAGGAGAGCACTTACACAAGCTCCACCAATGCGTGCAAGGGTCAGGAATGCAAACCCCACACAAAACGGGAGTAGTTGCCTGTATTGCAACCAACAGCCTGATTTTATCTCTGGAGGACTGCAAAAGCCCTACAGAACAGATTATTACTAATTATGATCTCAAAAGGACAATATTCCATTCCACAAGATGATAAAGGCAAGTTAATGATTTATTCTTGCAACTACAGTGGCAGAAGAAACTGTTGGTTGTTGTGGGAGTGAAGGTATTAATGCTGTTCGACATCTAACGGCAGCACAGCTAGGGAACTGGATGTCTAGACTAGAGGACTGGACCAATTCACAGAGGACAAGGCTATCAATGCCACAATGGCTATATTCCACCTCCACGAGAGGCAACATGCCTTGAATAGCAGCTGCTGGGAATCACAGGTGGGCAGAGTGCCATTGTGCTCATGTCCTGCTTGCAGGCTTCCCACAGGCATCTGGTCAGCCACTGTGAGAACAGGATGCTGGACTAGGTGGGCCATTGGCCTGGTGCTCTTATGTGCATGCTCAGAAGTACCACTACAGTGGTGCCTCGCAAGACGAAAAGAATCCGTTCTGTGATTCTCTTCGTCTAGCGGTTTTTTCGTCTTGCGAAGCAAGCCCTTTGACGGATTAGCAGATTAGAGCTATTAGCGGCTTTTAGCGGCTTATCTGCTGATCGGATCAGCTGATAAGCGGCTTAGCAAAAAGGGGGGAAGGGGAAAAAAACAGCAGGAACTCGCAAGACATTGTCGTCTTGCGAAGCAAGCCCATAGGAAATTCGTTTTGCGAAGCACCTCCAAAACGGAAAACTCTTTCGTCTAGCGAGTTTTCCGTCTTGCGAGGCATTCGTCTTGCGGGGCACCACTGTACTCTAAAAAATGTGTATGAATGTGCAGGGGAGGCATGATGGAGCTTCATAAAATCATGAACTGTGTGAAAAGAACAAAACCTTCAAGTTCAGAGAGAACCTATTTCCCAGGTGATCCTCTTCAGGAAAAGCAGGAGCTATCACCCTGGAGACAGGAAGGACTGAACGCTGAAAATGACTGCAGATAGGGAGACAAAAGGGCTTGCCTAAGGTCACCTAGGAAAGGAAATATGATCTAACTAACTCTTGGATCACAGCTCTACTATACCTGCTCTCCCCCCCCCTTTTTTTTCTTTTTTACGAAAACAAACACTAGTTGGCCCAGGTCTGTCTTGCCTCACTTCTTCCTTAGCATCTTGTTCTGTGGATGCAACCCAACTACTAACGTTCCTATCTATTCTCGTCCAAGACCTGACATCTAGGTCAGATTTTAGAAAAGATGATTAAGGGATCCATTTTATGGCTGTCCCAGGTAAACACCGGTCATGATAACCATCTGCTAAAGCAGCAGTAAGAGTATAAACTCCAGAGAAAGCCGAGAAAAAGCCTACCTTGTCTGGAATGAGCCCATGATACAGAATGCTGTGCATGTCCCTGCAGAGTCGCTCCAAGCCACCATACTTAGACCAGACATTGGGATTGTTTATAGACACCAAACCTTCCACTGTTGTCTTCAGGTTGCCCAGCAACTTCCAGTGCTCCTTCCTGAAAAATGCAGACCATCAGTTCTGTTGCGCAGGCAAAATTTCCTCGCTGCTTTGTGACCCTTTACAATGTCATCATTGTGGAAAAACAGTAACATAAGCAGGATGTGGTGTCACCAGTTCAAGTTCAACAGAAACCCCATCCATGCTGTTCCAACGCAATTACTTATGCCAGTACAGATGGCGCGACAGCTCCTCTGCTGCAGTCCTGGTTGGAGAGCTTCCTCCCAAGCATTTTCCCTTGTGACAGCCACACTTTAACAGCATTTCTTCTTCTTTTTTAAAGAAAGAACGCTTAAAAGGGTAAATTATAAGTTATAAACTTATCATGGTCTGGAGAAAGGCAGACACAGAAATTCCTTTGGGAGGTAGGGCAGGATAGAATCATCATTAAAAAAAAAAATTAGAATCATCAACGTCTCTCACACAGATCCATAGAGGTCGAAGGGGCCACGTGGATCATCTAGTCGAATTGCCTGCAATGCAGGAATCTTTCACCCAATGTGGGGCTCAAACCAGTGCCAGGACCACAGTGGCCAAGCTATGGGGAGTGGGGGAAAGCTTGGGGATGTACCACCATCCACCTCTCCTCGTGGCTTCCCACAACAGGAGCATCTCAAGGACCATGTTTGCCTTAGGTGGGGGGCAGGGTGAGAAGCAGGAGCAGCTTCTAAAACGAACTACCGGTAATTGCCTTTTCCTCTTATCATAACTTTTTACAAAAATCTGCTGATTGTGATAAGAATATTACATAAGCCACTTAAGTGCGCCTAAAAAGCAGTTAATAAACACCCTTAAATAAATAAATAAATATTATTTTGGTCCAAAAACGGTCACAGCTATCTTACAACGGAAGATAAGCAAGAGTGGTGGTGAATCCCTTCTCCAAGCAGCTTATATTCTAAGACAGCAGAGCAGAAAGGGGAGGGGTAGCTGCAAAAGTAACATGAAACGAACGTGTGTTTTCTTCTTCCACTGCTTGGTTTGCACTGCGCTCTTTGTGTTTTAATTGTTTTTTAGTCTTATGTGAGTAGATACCGCTGTTGGGTAGAAGGCCAGCATTTCAAATACATGAACACCGTTACATTAAATTGGGGCGAGGAGTCGAGCAAATTCAGTAATGGAAACTGGGGGGGGGGGGGATTGCAAGAGTGAGAGGTCATGCCATGTATGGTGTTCTGGGAGGGTGCCCCAGACAGGGGGCCAAAGGTGTTTAAACAAAGCAGGGAGCTTTGAGGCAATTGAGGGTGGTGGAGTTTAGGGTCGAGGGCTTTGTAAGCCAGAGAACAGAAAAGAGGACTGTCAGGCTCTGAGCTAGGATTATATTTAGAAGCCCCCTCCTGTTTTTGTCTGCACCAGACAACCTGCCTTGCACATTAAGAATAGAACTGGACACCCCTGGACAGACACAAAAAAACCAACCGAAGCCCCCCAAAACCCCAGAAGGCTGCCCTAGGACAGGAGCTGCATTTGTTCATTGCTTTTATGAATGCTCATAACACCACTGCACACATGTAAAAGACTGTAAAGTAACATAACATTATGTGTAATAAAACTGTAATTTAATTGTCATATCAGAAAATTGCAAAGCATAGTTCCTGATGGCAATAACATATCATATTACTATTAACCTTCTATGTGTATTATTGTCATAAAGTCCAAGGATTGTCAAGTCTCAAGCTCATGAAAATCAGAGTAAAAACTCAACCACAGGGAAGATATCATGTCTTCCCTGCAGAGCAATTTAAAAATTGCAGAAGCATGTTTAGTAAAAGCTTATGCAGACTCTACCACAATCCTGAATGACATGAATGAAGCACTCTGGTAATTTGCTACTTTCTTATGGCGGATAGGAATTGCTTTTGAATCAGTCTCTTATCTACAAATGCCACACTCTTATGACTGCCTTAACAGTGTTCTCTTTCTCTCTCCCCCCCCCCCCGAAAAAAAACCACACACATGGCCACAACAGGGAGAAACTGTAGGAACAGGAGGTAAGCTTGGGGTCCAAATGCTCACAACCACAGTTCTGGGCTAGATGTGCACATTTCTGCCATACACAAGCTTTACGCAGAATGATCTCAGCCACTCTCCCTTGGATCCCGCAACTCCACCCCAGAACACCTGAACTTCCTTACAAGAGAGCTGCTGTGTTCCAATTACTGCTACCAATATGTGTTCAAATACTGAGCTGGCAATTATCAGCCCGAGAGCCCAGGACAAATGGTGACGAATCAGGGCAGTGTAGCAAGAGAAGGAAGAAGAGCGGCAGGGGGTGGGGAAGAGAATCGCTTCCTCAGCAAGTCCTTGCAAAGCTGGCTTAAAGAACAGCAACAGATCTGTCACATTCCTACAAATGAGTCACTCTACTACACTGGAATGCCATTTTTTTAATTTATTTTTTGCTTTTTCAAGAAGGCATCCAATGGCTCACTGAGCCAAAATTGTATTTAATGTTCTCTGTATTCCATTTCTACCCTATAAACCATTTCTACCCTGCATCTTCCTCCCAAATTGAGTTCCCAGAATGACTTACAAACCAGGAAAAGCATAACAACAACAACAACAACAACAACAACAACAACAACAACAACAACAAAGCAGCCTCAGCAGCAAAACAACAATACACACAGAAATGGCAGGGTGGCATACAAAATGTGTGTTCAAGCAAAACAGTTGTCACTTGCTGTCCAAATGTGTTCATGTATGAAGAGCACCGAAGTCCTTGGAATTCACTGTGCCAACCTCTGGCTGCAGATGAGAAAACACAATCATGTGCCCCTATAAGCTGCATTTCAGAGCAAGAGGGATAAGAAGAGCCTGGAAATGGCCAGAGGGGACAGCCCTGTTGGTCTAGGGTTCCGCTTGCAGGGAGCCCACAGCCATCTGGCTGGCAACTGTGAGAACTGGATGCTGGAAAGATGGTCCTTTGGTCTGATCCAGCAGGAATCATATGTTCTTAATGCCTGCAATGTGTGGGATACACAAAGTCAGGACATACAGACCAAGTCCACATCCAGAACTTCCCAAGGCCTACAGCTATTTTTGCAGTGAAAAATAACATTATCCTTTTTGGTTCACTTAATTGTTTCTGAATAGTACTCTCATCCAAAAGTTGCTATTGAGGGACACCCACCAGGAACTCTGAAAGGGCCATTCCTGCTTGTCTCCCTACTTGAAAAGGTTGCCTGAAAAGCGGAGACTTAAACACAAACCTTTTTGAATGCAAGAGTTTGGTTTCCAAGACAACGAGCAGCAAATTGGCTTATGCCATCAAGCCTATTCCTCCCATAAAGCTGGTTCTCCTGGGAAATGGAAGCTAAATCTTAAGGCAATGATCTAAGTTGACAGATGACTCACAATCAGCTCACTTTCCTTCCAACCAAGTTGGCTGGGGAAAGAGAGAGCTGACAGACAGAGAGAAAACAGACCATAAACCAGCATGCACAATGGCTGTGGCCACAGACACACATTAGGGCAACTTTCACCTTAATAAAATCCTGAAGTTATTAACTAGCACGGTCTTTGGAACAGGGCAGGAGCTGAAGCAAGGAGGGAGTGGGTGAACAGGGTCCTTTCCTTATGAGATGGGCAACTTATCAGACCTAGTTATCTAGTCCAGCATCCCATTTCCCACATTGGCCAACCAGATGCCTATAGGAAGCCCTTGAGCAGGGACACACTGGCCACAGCTATCTCTTGCTGTCCAGCAGCTGGAATTTGAAGGTATGCAACTTCTGAACCCGGAGGATGCATTTTGCCATCATTAATAGCAGCCATTGTCATGCCACTATTTCAAAAATGTTGGTTTGGAAGAACATTACTAGAGTAGGACAGTTTTCACATTCCCCTAGGGCTTCTCTCAGTCATGGGCACGAAAAGATGCAGGGCAAAAGTTCACATATCAGTCATCGAAAGCATCATCCTCATGATGAAGAACTGGGAAAGGTCCAGAATCATGCCCTATGCTGGGCGATGCTTACTGCATTGTAGGGGGTTGGACTAGATGACCCTCGTGGTCCTTTCCAACTCTACGAGTCTATGAAATGTAGGGAATTGTCACCCCTGTTTTATGAAAGACGGCCACCTTCCGTAACATCTTTCCTACGCTCCAAAGGAGAGGCTCTTCTCTGTGTTCCAACACAGGCCAAGGTAAAATTCCTGGGGATGTTCAACAGGGCCTTTTCTGTGGCCATGCCACACTTAAGAAAACCATCAGAGTCTGGTTGCTGTGCCTTCTAGCCCAGCAAGCAGTGGACAATTTAAGGGAAGCCTGCAAAGCAGGACGTGAGTGCAGCAGCAGCAGCAGCAGCACTCTTCCCCCCTTGTGATTCCCAGCAATCAGTATTCAGAGGAATAATGACTCCAACCCTGGAGGCAGAAGAACATAAACCATTCTGACTGGTAGCCATTGACAGCTACTCTTTTAAAGCCAAAACAAAAAAATTCCTTCCAGTAGCACCTTAAAGACCAACTAAGTTAGTCTTTTAAAGCCATTCAAGTTGGTGACCATCATTATGTCTTGTGGGAGTGGATTCCATGCAAAAAGTATGCACAAATGGAATTCCTTTCTACAGGTGGTTTGTCTGACCACCTTCTTTTGTACTTTGTGCTGCCTAGTTTAGCCTATTTAAGTAAGTTTTCCACTCACCTATATGCTAGCTATTATGCTGACTGGTTTTTAGTCTGACATGCTGCCTTTTACACCTTTTTTACTTTCACGTGTTTTGGGAGGTTTTTTTTACTTGTTTTAATGAAAGAGTTATTCAACACCTCCTTTGTTTTTAAAATATATTTTATATCCTGCTGGCCTCAATATCTCACTCCTATTGCCACTAATTGGCCCAGATCAGGGGTCTGCAACCTGCGGCTCCGGAGCCGCATGTGGCTCTTTTACACCTTTGCCGCGGCTCCGGGGCGGATACTAGTGAGGGGAGGAGGCGCATTGTGCGCCCTGACACTCCCTACTGTGGCGGGCACTGTACTGGCTGTGACGTCGCATGGGGGCGGTGTGTGCGTTAGTCACGCACCGCCCCGACGTCACCTTCCCGCCCGCTGTCAGATCGCGGCTCCAGAGATGTTTTAAATGTTGCAATGGTTTTGCGGCTCCCAGTTGTTGTGCTTTCTTCGGAAACGGGTCCAAGTGGCTCTTTTTGTCTTAAAGGTTGCAGACCCCTGGCCCAGATGAAGAGATAGGTATTTAGCTAGTACTGAATGATGTCGGTGCCAGCTGCAGTTCAGGGAGGAGAGCATGCCATGGTTCCCCCATTTAAAAAAAATGGTAAGGAAGGATACAAATTATCTTAAAACAATTAAAATATTTCACACACCCGAAGTACGCAAGAGGCATGCATTAGGTTTATCTATAAACTGACTAGGTTTATGATTTAGAGATATTATACACCTAGGAAAAAATCCAAACTAGTCACTAAAGCCGCAATTCTTTTCACACTTAACTGATCCAGGAGTAAGCATCACTGAACTCAATAGGGGATAATTCTATGTAAACAATGAATATTGCATTGTAAATTTTCTAAATTGAGCTAACAGAGATGCAAAAGGTCTCTGTACAAACAAGTTCTGACGTCTGTCTTCACCTGCACAGATTATGCCAGAGCTTGACAGCATTGGTGTCATGGGTAGATATAAAAGTCATCAAGCTTAGCAATGCAAAGCAGGTGGGTTTCAAGGGAGGAAGCACTGCAAACAGTCTCTTAATAGGCAGGTCCAAGCTAGGTCCAGCTCTCCCCCTCCCCCTTGTCCCTGAAATGCACAAATGACCACCCAAACTAGGTAACACAACAGCAGCCTTTGATGGGCCTGCCTTCTGTTGGCCTGTAGCCCTGTGCAAAATTTTGAGTTACACATAACTCTAGAGCACAGTTTTAATTAGGCAACTTGGAAATGACCAAGCCCTTATCTCTTTTATCAAGATTTAGGAGCGCTTCACATTTTAGTGTATACCTTTGACACGCAGGTGTCAGGGCGGGGAGAGAAACAATCACAGCCATTGAAAGTGCTTCATAGTGTTCTGTATTACTCAAAAGCTGACACCCTATTGGCCTGCTTTTTCCCTCTTAAATTCTGAGAAGACAGTTTTCACTAAAAGCTATATTCATACCTGGCAACATAAGTCTGCTCCTTCCCAAATCAATCTTCTATCTCTCAGAAATATTCCACACACATATTCTACTGATCACCAACCTTGTTTAATGCAGGAGATCCTAATAGAGACTACCCTGAGGTTGTCCATAAAGGCTATTTTTAATGGTGCCTTTCCAACAAGTTGCCCAAGTCAGAGTACAGTGGTACCTCGGGTTACATACGTTTCAGGTTACAGACTCCGCTAACCCAGAAATAGTACCTCAGGTTAAGAACTTTGCTTCAGGATGAGAACAGAAATTGCACAGCAGCGGTGTGGCAGCAGCGGGAGGCCCCATTAGCTAAAGTGGTGCTTCAGGTTAAGAACAGTTTCAGGTTAAGAATGGACCTCCGGAACGAATTAAGTACGTAACCAGAGGTACCACTGTACAACTATTTGAAACTAACAGCCACCAAATTTCTACCCACCTGTGTCTTCTTGTGTTCCATTGCATGACTAAGATAGCAAGTTTCTAGTCCTTAAGCATGCAGAAAAGCATGAAAAGAAAATTATCTAGTAAAAGTCAGATGATGAGACTGAATTTCCACTGAGCAGCAAAAGAATACCTTTTGATATTACTTCCCACCCACATACACACAAACCCTTTGCTAGTTCCTCTTATATCTATTATTGCCTGGTCCTAAATCCCACTGATCCAAATTGCAAGACCCCACAATTCAGGGGTTAGGCATGTGCTTTGCAATTGCTATTATCTCCAGTTAAACAATCTCAGCCTGCAGGGCTTGAAATAACCCCAGCTTGAGATCTGGGAAACCTGATGCCAATCTGAACAGACAATGCTGGACCAATGAATCTATTACAGTATCTGACTCTATGTAGGGCAGAAATATATGTTCAAAGTATCTTCTGTACACTCCTTTAGTGACTTCACCCCTCCCCATGAAAGTTAAGTTCTTTGACAACTCAGCTACCAGAAGCAAAATATTCTGGTTTGCACAATTTATTGTTAACGGCATGAGATTTCCACAGGAAAATAATGGAGTTTCTGCATACTGCACAGCAAGCACCAAACACATATTGGACGTTATATAGATGTTAAAATGTACAACAGTAAATAAGCAACATCATTTCTGCCCCCAAAAAGAGATGTAAATAAACTAAATATTTATGTGACTGATGTCCTTTTGCAATGGGCCTCAGTGGCTGCTCTGTCATCTACATACCCAGTGAACTTCACATCATGTGGGAGTTTTTAAGTTCTACAGAACTCTTCTTCAAGCTAGATTCCAACAATCAGCTTTGCTTTATTTTTTAATGTGAAATAAAGCATGGTCCTTTACTTACTGGCATGAATCTTGTTTGGCCCCAACAAAGTGTTTCCCCCCTCCTTTACAAAAAATTAAAACATGCAGTCTGACAAATAGTTCTGTGTAAGAAGCCCTACTCAATTAGGTCAATGGCCCATCTAGCCCAGGACTGTCCTCATAAGCAGCCAATGAGATATCCAAGGATAGCCTGGAAGCAGAATGGGAGCATGACAGCACATTCCCCAACTAAAATTCCTAGCAAATAGAACATAGTCATCAGGGTTAGCAGTCACTGATGACCTTATCCTCCATTAATTTGTCTAATCCTCTTTTGAAGCCATCCAAGTTGCTGGCCATCATTGCCTCCTGTGGCAGTGAGTTCCATAGTTTTAACAAGGCGCCGTGTGAACAAGTACTTTCTTTTATCTGCCCTGAATCTTCCAACATTCAGCTTCTAGTAATTATTATTATTTTATTATTTATACCCCGCCCATTTGGCTGGGTTTCCCCAGCCACTCTGGGCAACTTACAGAATATATAAAGCATCAAACATTAAAAGCTTCCTGATACAGGGCTGCCTTCAGATGTCTTCTAAAAGTTGCATAGTTCTTTATCTACTTGACATACTAGTGTTCTAGTATTACGAGAGGAGAAAAACCTCTCTTCGCACTTCCTTCACACCATGCATAATTTTATACCTCTCTGCAATGCTCGCACGCCCTCTTTCATTTTCCTTTTCTTTAAACTTGTGAGCTTGCAAGGAAATTCTCGCCTCAGTAAGTGAATCTGGGTCAGTCCTACACAACCTTTCCGCTGTTCAAACATAAAAAGCCCTGCTGAAGAGACTCCGGCACACACCTCCTAGTGACACAACTGAACTCCCTTCTCCATCCTCCTCCTCCCACACCGCCCCTGAGTGGTATCTCAGGTTAAGAACTTAATTCGTTCTGGAGGTCCGTTCTTAACCTGAAACTGTTCTTAACCTGAAGCACCACTTTAGCTAATGGGGCCTCCCGCTGCCACCGCGCAATTTCTGTTCTCATCCTGAAGCAAAGTTCTTAACCCAAGGTACTATTTCTGGGTTAGCGGAGTCTGTAACCTGAAGCTTATGTAACCCGAGGTACCACCGTACTGTAACACAGTATTGCTTCGATACAATGTAACATCAAGACGAGTAATCAAATTCTTTGCCCTTTTCCAAATACAATGGTACCTCAAGTTAAGTACTTAATTCGTTCTGGAGGTCCGTTCTTAACCTGAAACTGTTCTTAACCTGAAGTACCACTTTAGCTAATGGGGCCTCCTGCTGCCACCGCGCCGCCAGAGCACGATTTCTGTTCTCATCCTGAAGCAAAGTTCTTAACCTGAGGTAATATTTCTGGGTTAGCGGAGTCTGTAACCTGAAGCGTATGTAACCTGAAGTGTATGTAACCCGAGGTATCACTGTAAGTGTTCGGAGATTAGCATGATAAAGATATACGGCTTGTAGCCATGGTCAGCTGTTTACATTTTGAATTTGGAAGGACAAATTATCATTTTTAGCTTAGTTTATCTTTATACCATTGATGCTGTGACTCTTGGATCACACCATCTCCACCCTTACTCTTGAGGTAATTCTTATATCTGGTAGGGAGATCCTAGACTATACACAACCTCTTCAAGACGTCCATAGAGGAGTTAGGCGTTTTCATCTCCTAATCACTTGAGGCTTACAACTCATGCCCCACTGCCACCCAAGGTCCCATCCCAAAACGGGCTACTTCCCAGCCTGTAACTCCCCCCCCCCACCCGCATTGCCTCAGCAAACTCCCCTCTCCCCACAAATAGCCCCACCACCACCACCACCATCATGGGCTCTTTCCCGGCCCCACAACTCACTCCCCACCCGCAGTGGCGTAGCGTGGGGGGTGCAGGGGGGGCCGGCCGCAACATCTGGGGGTTAGGGTTTAGGGGGCGCAAATCCACGGGTTAGGGGGCGCAAATTACTTGCCTTGCCCCGGGTGCTGACAACCCACGCTACGCCACTCCCCGCCCGCAATGCCTCAGCAAACTCCCCTCCCGCCACCCCATCGCCTCAGCTCCCCCTATAACTACCCACACCCCACTCCACCCACAGCGCCCCTATTAACTCCCCTCCCCCCAAATATCTCCCCTCAGCTCTGACCCCCAACTGATTCCCCCCCCCACTGCATGTCATTTCATTTCCCTCAGCGCTCACACCCCTTTTCCGTTAATTAGCTCCCCCCCATTGCCTCGCCTCTCTCCCGCCCCCCAACCAGCCCCACCCCCGGTTACCTCGGGCCCCCCTTCCCGGCCCTGCTGCCCCCCTTCGCCTTCTGACCTGCTCTCCTCCTGCCCCGCAACCTCCATCCCTCGGAGGGCGAGGCGGCGGTCAGAGCTCGGCGGCCTCACTCCAAGCCTGGACGGCGACGCCCACTCTGAGCGCAGCCCCGTCTCCTCCGGCCATCTCGCCCGGGACAGCGCCGCCTTCTCTCGCCCTCAGAGGCGGGGAACTACGAGTCCCAGCGGCCCTCGCGCGCGCCTCGATAACGCAACTTCCGGCGCGCTACGTTCCCTGCCCCGCCGCATAGGCAAGCACGCCTCCGGAAGCCCCGCCCACCCACCCACCCCCGGAATCCTTCGGGAACTACGACTCCCAGCGTGCCCCGCGCTGAACAGCTGCTCCCAAGCCTGTTCTGCCTCTGCTTGGATGAGGGCGATTTGGAATTTAGACTTTTTTTTCGGGGGGAAACGGGGCTAAGGAGGGCGGGCAATAATATGCCTTGATAATGTTGGAATTATCTGCACGGCAATTGGGCGTGTGTGCACTTAATGGCTCCGGTGATTATAAAAACTCTGCCGATCTATAAGGGCAGCAAGTGTACTACTGTATTGGCACAGAAATGGAAACCAGAAGAACTGCCGATGAAAGAAAAATGGCAGAGGAAATTAATGGACTATGCAGAATTAGAGAAAACAACAGGAAGGATTCGAAACCAGCGGGCTCAGAGATTCTCAGACGACTGGAGTAAATATGTGAATTATTTGAAAAGCAATTGTAATCAACAGATTACGCTAGTAGGACTACAAGACGTTTTGTAAGGAGGACTATGTGAAATATTGCAGAGAAAAGGATGAAGAGAATTATTAGTGGACTATTAAAAGTAATAGTGAAATCAATTAAATGAAGATTAAGTGATAAAGACTGAAAAATCTTCAGACGTGGTTGATGGAAGTCCAAAACATTGTATAAGAAAATATGTTGTATGTTTTTTGGAAACTTTACGTAAAAATTAATAAAATTATATTTTAAAAAAGAGAAAAACTCTGTTGATATGTTATATTTAAATTAATGAGCAAGCGTGATGCTGATCAGGTTTACTCAAGAAACAAAGCTGCAACCCTGATCTCACTTACCTGCAGGTGAACCCAGTTCAATTCTACAGGGCCATGAGGAGACCTATTTGTGATTAGCCAGTTTGCACAATGAGCAGAATCGAGAGGGAAAGCCTTTCCTGAACTGTGCTACAACAGGTTGCAGATAGGTATCATAGAGTACGTCTTCATGTATGGAACTCCCTCATGAGGCAGTGATGGCCACCAACCTTGATGGCTTTAAAAGAGGGCCATGGAGGCTATCAATGCTTCTAGCCAGAATGGCTATGCTGTGCCCTCCAAAGCTGGAGGAAGCAATGTTTCCAAATACCAGTTGCTGGAAACCACAGGGAGGGAGAGTGCTGTTGTGCTTTAATTCTGCTTGCTGGTTCCTGAAGGACATCTGGTTGGCCACTGTGAGAACAGGATGCTGGACTAAATGGGCAATCTAACAGGCTCTTCTTATGTGGCTTGCATGTGTCAACTTCTGTAGGATGGGGGGATCTGTATACAAAACACTAACATGTTAAAGGTAAAGGGACCCCTGACCATTAGGTCCAGTCGTGACCAACTCTGGGGTTGCAGCGCTCATCTCGCTTTATTGGCTGAGGGAGCTGGCGTAGAGCTTCCGGGTCATGTGGCCAGCACGACTTAAGCCGCTTCTGGCGAACCAGAGCAGCGCACGGAAATGCCGTTTACCTTCCCGCCGGAGCGGTACCTATTTATCTACTTGCACTTTGACATGCTTTTGAACTGCTAGGTGGGCAGGAGCAGGGACCGAGCAATGGGAGCTCACCCCGTCGTGGGGATTCGAACTGCCGACCTTCTGATCGGCAAGTCCTAGGCTCTGTGGTTTAACCCACAGCGCCACCCATGTCCCTTACTAACATGTTAGTGAACCTATTAAACTGTTCCAATATTAGCACACTGCAATCTGTATTATTATCACAACAGCAGCCTTTCTATCAGTTTTCTCTTTTTTGCAAATGCGTCAGCTGGGGGGAAAGGTTATGCTGATTGTTGCTTTATTTCATCATTGACCCTCAAGTGACTTTTGCCATATGGGGGACACCAAAAGGGTGATGCTTAAATAGTTTTTAGATGCTGGTATTTGTTCCATTTTCCTTTGCAGATGTCCAGTTGCAGGCAGCTGCTTTCTTGGCTTGGATAATAAAAGTTGCTGCTGTCTCCTCCTCCACCACCATCTGTCTGTGTTTGGTCTGCTTTGCACCTGCTGTCTGGACACAGAGCATCTGCCATCTTTCATTTTGTTAAATTGGTTGAGGGATTAAGCAAAAGCATTTTAACCTTTACAGTGTCAGTATGCTGACAATATAAACCGGGGCTCCAAACATCATCATTTTCTCATATAAATGTAGGAATCAGGTTTTAAAAACCATCGCATTACATGAGGCACCAGAATTTTATTTGTTATTCACACATAGGTTGCCGCTTCCAAATAAGATGAGCCACGATGAATTGGTATCTAGCTACCTATACATTTTTTTGGACGTGGGTGGCACTGTGGGTTAAACCACAGAGCCTAGGACTTGCCGATCAGAAGGTTGGCAGTTCGAATCCCCGTGACAGGGTGAGCTCCCGTTTCTTAGTCCCTGCTCCTGCCAACCTAGCAGTTCGAAAACACGTCAGTGCAAGTAGATAAATAGGTACCACTCTGGCGGGAAGGTAAACAGCGTTTCTGTGCGCTGCCCTGGTTCGCCAGAAGTGGCTTAGTCATGCTGGCCACATATCCGGAAGCTGTATGCCGGCTCCCTTGGCCAATAAAGCGAGATGAGCACCGCAACCCCAGAGTCTGCCATGACTGGACCTAATGGTCAGGGGTCCCTTTACCTTCTACATGCCAAACACTCCTACACTGTGACATATTTGTGATGTATCAATGATGCTGTTGAAAAATGTATTATGGGAAATGGGGAGAGGTCTTAAAAGGTCACACAATCCCATGCTTGGGGTTGCCACTCTTTGTGCATTTGAACCTTGTTGCAACAAATAAAGACCAGGTCTACTGACCGCTGTTTGCTTCTTTAACGTGGCTGGAGACTCCTCTTTTTGCTGACCAGAGAGACCCGCGGGGAGTGGCACCTCGACAAGCTGGACAGCAGAGTAAATCCGCACCCCAGGATTTTTCCTAATCAGCTTCATTTATATTTTATTTTATTTTGTGTTTTGATCTTTTGCTTTTAACTTGTTCTTATCTCTTTAGGCTTTCGTTGCTTGCTAGGTTTTATATTGCGAAGCGCCGCAGAGCGCATTACGGTACCTCCTCCTATGCGCTCAGCTCGGCGATCTACGGTACTCCCCGGAGCGTCGCCGAAGCCGCTCGGCTCGCGCAAGCGCAGCAACGGGCGAAGACGGACCCCGCCCCATAATCGGCTCTCGCGACCGGAGGAGGCGTTGGGTTCCGTCACGCGGGAGGAGAGCGCGAGCGTGGCGCATGCGTCTTGCGCGCCCGGCGCATGCCCAGAAGGGGGAGAGAGCGCGGAGCTTCTGTGGTGCTGCTTTCCTCGCTCTCGGTCTTGTGTTTTGGGAGCGGCGGCCATGAGCGGCTTCGGCGCTGGCGGAGCCCCGCTGAGGAGCGTCAGCAGCGAGACGCTGGAGAAAATCGACATGTCGCTGGGTGAGGGAGGCCGGTCAAGTGGGCGGCGGCGGCGGCGGGACGGGGGGGGGGACAAAATAGGGGCGGGGCTTGGGAGCGGGGAGCCGAGCGAGGGATGCTCGGACCGAACCATGTGTGCTCTCTTGGGAGGGGGGAGGAGGAGAAGAAGAGGGGGCCGAACCAAAGGGAGCAACGAGGGGGGGAGGCAGTTGGGAGAGCCTAAGGAGTTAGGGAGCGAACCTTGGGGGCCGCGGCAGGGGACGTGGGCGGGGCTGAGAGGCAGCGCCGGGGAAGATCGGGGGAACCTCCTGCTGCAGGAGCAGAACCGGTAGCATTGGTACAGATAGGTAGCCGTGTTGGTCTGCCATAGTCAAAATAAAAAAATTCCTTCCAGTAGCACCTTAAAGACCAACTAAGTTAGTTCTTGGTATGAGCTTTCGTGTGCATGCACACTTCTTCAGATACACTGAAACAGAAGTTGCCAGATCCTTCCATATAGTGAGAAGGTGGGGAGGGGTATTACTCAGAAGGGTGGTGGGAATGGGTGATTGGCAAGCATTGGTATTTATTGGTACCCTGCCTTTTCCTCCTGGCAGGGACTCCGGTAAAAATAAAAGCAGCTTAAAAACCAGGAAAGCGAGTTGAGAAAAACGATTGAACGTTACCGTAATTAAATAATAATAATTTCTTATTTATACCCCGCCCATCTGGCTGGGTCCCCCCAGCCACTCTGGGCGGCTTCCAACAAAACACTAAAGTACAATAACCTATTAAATGTTAAAAGCTTCCCTAAACAGGGCTGCCTTTAGATGTCTTCTAAAAGTTTGGTAGTTATTTTTCTCTTTAACATCTGGTGGGAGGGTGTTCCACAGGGAGGGCTCCACTACCGAGAAGGCCCTCTGCCTGGTTCCCTGTAACCTCACTTCTCGCAATGAGGGAACTGCCAGAAGGCCCTCGGAGCTGGACCTCAGTGTCCGGGCTGAACGATGGGGGTGGAGACGCTCCTTCGGTATACTGGACCGAGGCCGTTTAGGGCTTTATAGGTCAGCACAAACACTTCGAATTGTGCTCAGAAACATACTGGGAGCCAATGTAGGTCTTTCAGACTGGTGTTATATGGTCTCGACAGCCACTCCCAGTCAGCAGTCTAGCTGCCATATTCTGGATTAATTGTAGTTTCCGGTTCACCTTCAAAGGTAGCCCCACATAGAGCGCATTGCAGTAGTCCAAACAATATACACTCATATATCTGGTTAAAGTAGCTTTGGGTTGAGCGTTTTTGGGTTGAGCAGCGACCTGGAAGTAACAGAATGCATTACTTCCGGGTTTTGCCGCTTGCACATGCGCAGACACTCAGTATGACATCAAGCGCATGCACAGACGTGGCGAATCGCAACCTGCGCAGATGCGGGTTGCATTCGCTTCAGGATGCAAACGGGGCTCCGGAACGGATCTTGTTCGCATCCAGAGGTACCACTGTATGTATGTACCTCTGTGTAATAAATGAGATCTATTATAAACACAATGGATGGTTACAATAAAAACAGCACAGCACCAGCACTTCCATGAAAAGCAGTCGGTTCCCCAAAGCCTGTTGAAAGCAGAAGGTCTTCACCTGCTGGGAGGGAGCCAGTCTAGCTTCTCTAGGCAGGGAGTTCCAAAGTTGTTTGGGAGCAGCCACCCCTCTCCCAAGTCCCCACCAAGAGTGCCTGTGGGGGTGGCAGGATGGAGAGAACGACCTCCCCCAAAGATCTCAGAGCCTGGGGACTTTCGTATGAGGAAATGCACTTCCATAGAATTGATGACCCCCAAGGGTCATGTAGTCCAACCCTTTTGTAATGCAGAAATCTAATATTTAGAAGACTGTAATATGCTTTCGAATAGGTTTCTGCTGCTGCTGCTGCTATGAGGAGGAGGTAGATTAGAAAGTGCCATCTATTGCTATCATTAGTACTTTTAATTGCATGTATATCCTACCTTTTCCTCCAAGAAGCTCAAAGTGGTGTACATGGCTCTCCCCCGCCTCTCCTAATCCCCACAACAACCGCCATGAGAGGTAGGTTGGGCTGAGAAGTCACCCACTGAGCTTGATGGCCAAGCAAGCATTTGAATCTTGGTCTCCCAGGTCCTAGGCCAACAAGCTCCACACTGGCTTTCTACGTATGTGCCGCTGTTGAAAGTATAAGAAGACAGATCTCTATCATCAGGCACTTAAAATCTGTAAACCAACACAGACAAGAGGAGGAGGAGATGGTGTTGCGTGTAAGAAGAGAATGTGCTTATTTTGTAGCTGTGTGCTTAAGGGTGTGTGCCAAAGGCTTCGTGGCACATATATTGTATTTTTTTAATATAGATTTGTTTGTTTCTTGCCCAGTAATTACTTATTGATGGGCAGCCCTTTAAACATAATAAATAAGAATAATAAAATCTGAGTGACATTTGCTGGAGGGAGGAACTGGGTGAAGGCTGGCACCTTAAATGCCCCATTTGTATGATTAATAATTATAGATTTATAGGCTTCCTGGAAACACCTGCTTGAAGCTTGTAGCCTGCACTTTAAAATCAAAATTGGGCCTGGATAGAAAGAAGCAGCCAATGAAAACGATGGGAGTCTCTTAAATTGCTGATAGTAATCAGCAAGCAATTGAACTTCCTGGATTGTCTTTAAAGGCAGACCCACATAAAGAACATTATAGCAGTCCAGCCTGGGCCTGGATAACAGGTCAGGTTTGAGTTCTCCAGGTAAGGCTGCTGCTGGGACATCAGCCAAGTCTGATTAAAAGCAGTCCTTGCTATAAACCACCTGGATATCCAACACTGTAGATCTGCTTCTTCAAGGAACAGTATCAACAACATGATGCCTGACCTTGGGTTGCAAGTCTCCTGACCAAGTACCTCCAAATTCATGACTTCTTCACCTACATAGACTCTCTTACTGTAACTAATACATAAGGAAGGGATTATCAAGCTTTTCCTGAGAGCATATTGGCAAACTGGAGAAACTGTCACGGGTACCACATGGACACAAACACACATACACATTGTAACCAAGCACACAGAACCCACAACCTTCTCCTTTGGCTGCAGTAGAATGCTTCTTACAAGCGTAATTCCAGCGGGCACAGGAAACCCTGTGGGCACCAGGGAAGGCGATCTGTGATATACTATGTATGTATGTATGATACAACTGTATATTTTTGTATATAATGAGATATCTCCATTGACCATCCTAACTGTAAATGCATGCAAATCTGCAGATTTGTTGCTGTGATTTTATTATTATATATTAGGGGAGTTGCATAAGTGCATTGAGTTGATGTTCCACCTCTGTTGACCTAGAACTAAAAGCGGAAGATGCCTTTAAAATACGGCATCATCGCTGGCTGTAGTGTCCTGTTCAACAAGTTGCTGATGTGTGATTATATTCCATCACGGCACAATCTCCTGTCCTGCAGCAAGAAGCTGTGCAGGGTCAGACCAGTGTCCCTCTCACTTCATAGGATTACTTTGCTAATGTCCATATCCTGGTTTTTCAGGATGTGTTTCATGCTGTAAAGTGTGTTAACAGGAGGTGCAGGGTGGGAGTGGGGATGCTGAAAGACACGTGGACTTGGGAATGTGAAACTTGCACCAGTGGGGACTTTTAGCTGACGTAGAACCAAGCGCTGCCTTACATGTGTATCCAAACCCTCTGAAGTTTCTGAGTGCCTTCACAAAAATTACTCAAAAGAATTTCTTATAAAGCATTAAATGTGATTTTTGTAATAAAGTGCAGCAGCATACATTTATAGTTCTAACACAACCACACTTCTCAGTTAAAGAAATAGAGAGTTAGACCCTTCACCAAGCCTTAGTTCTGAAGTTTAAAGATGTTCCTGGTGTGTGCAGAATGGTTGCTCAGAGGAAGAGAGAACAGAGGGGAAACTTCAGACAGCATTGTAGAAGGTGGTCAAGGAGCCTGAACTTTAATAAGTGTATTTTAGGTGAGTTGGCATAATGACCAATGAGAAGGGGTCAAAATGAGGGAATGAGAGTGGATAGGGTAAAATTCAGGTAGGTGTGCTTGGTCATAGGGGAGGAGTTTCCGGAGAAGAAGACCTCAGTGATGTAATAGGGAAGGTTCTGCTAAAAGGTGGATTTGGGCATGTAAACAAGGATGACCCATCTGGAAGGTTTCCTTTGTGGATTGTCCTCCTGAATAGATTTACCTACCAAGGACAATGACTATGGCAACAGATTCCTGATGCGTCATTCTGTCTTACCTGCGGATGTCTTGTGTCCATCACCAGGGGTCCTTTACCTTTTTTACCTTTACATTTCTATAGAATTTCTGGTTGATGGAGGAAGCTTTCCCCTGAGCTACATGTAGAGGCTTTTATGTGCAAAAAGCCAGCCTTCTGGCCTTCTCATTTACCTATCATTTTACTTTATTCCCATTATTGCATCCAGACTTCTTGGTTCGTCACTCTGAACTTTCTGGATCCTCATGATCTCGCTGGCAAGAAGGATTTGCATAGATACAGTAAATCATTTTGTTAGAGAAGGCCGAGGCAGAAAGGTCATTTCCAATGGTCCTTCACTTTAGTCACACCCATCTTTGGTTGACCACCAAACACAAACTGCAGGCTAGCAGCAAACACATCGTAAGAAGTGTCATTGCTGTGTTTGATTCCTTACTCCTCAAGACGAGTTAATCTGAAATTCTGCCCTTGTGCCTTGGGTTGCTGTGTGTAGCAACATCCGCTGGAATCCTCCGTACCTTCTGAAACAAACTTTGTGCTGATAGTATACCAGTCAGAGGCTTCCTCCTGCGGTGTGATATGTTCAGCTGGTCTACAGTTTAGAGAGCATGTGCGGTAGTGCAAAATGACCTTAGTGAGAGAGCCAATGAGTTCTCTTGGGAGATGTGTATTTGTCTTGGGGGCTGAGGGTGGAGCTAGTCTCCCTGAATATTTTATTTTTTTTGTGGGGGGTGGGTATTTATGGGGCAAGGAAAGTATTGGTTTTGGGAGCAGTCAGGTTATGTGTGCTTGCTGGCTTCAAATTTGACTTAGATGCGAATTTGCTGAATCCCCTCGGACACGTTCGCTAGACTCTGTTCCTCTTTGCAGGATTGTTGTAAGAATGATGCTGTTACACAGCAGTTTCACTGTAGAAGTGATTGCAATGATGGCGACGACTCCTGAACTTTGGGAGTCAGTTTCTCATTTTGAAGTTGAATCAAATGCAGGCTAACAATGTGTTTAGGGGTGAAGTAATGGTGCTGAATGAATTATAGCAACTCTTGCGAAAAGAAAACTGGGGCATTCTGAATTACTGACACAATTCATTATCTTAGTGCTTGTAGGTGCAATATATGTTCAGAGATGTGGAAGGGCTCTTGGTTTAAATTTTAATGGCCATGCTTTTGCAAAGATTTTTATTTATTTGCTGTTAGATTGCTGACCTGCAGCCTTCAGCACTTTCAAGGCAAATGAGGATTCAGAACGGCCTCAAATGGAAGAAATATAAGATTCTATTGTGTCACCCTATAGATTCTGCAGTGTACGTTGTGTGTAAATCTCATGGGATTGAAGCAGCCTTCTAAAAGGAGTTCAGTTTATCACAAATATGTGATAAATGCAATTTTCAGAGTACTATCTGGCTGTGTAGCACTCTGGGCGATACACTGGGCTAAACTCACCTAACCCCATTTTAAAAAGAGCAGGTGTGAAGAGCAGGGATTACAAGACATATGAAGCAGCCTTTCATTGTCAGGTTGCTGACCGTCTGGACCACACTTGACTGGCAACAGCTCTCAGGTCCTCAGAAGAGCATCTTCCTCTACCTGTGAGATGCCAGAGGTTGAACCTGGGAATTTCTGCATGCAAGGAGCGTGTGCTGTCTGTGGCCACTCCTCAGATGGAGAGATTGGGCTTTCCCACAAGCATCATACATGGCAGTGGACGCTGCATTGCAGCTAAGCCTGATTTTGTATGTATAGAATCATAGAATAGTAGAGTTGGAAGGGGCCACGAGGGTCATCTAGCTCAACCCCCTGCAATGCCGAAATATTTTGCCCAACATGGGGCTTGAACCTATAACCCTGAGAGCAAGAGTCTCATGCTCTACCGACTGGGCTATTTGGCAGGGTTAATGTATGTATATAGCACCATCTATGCACATGGCTCTCTACAGAGACGTGTGGCAGACCCAGGCCCCTATTGAAACAAGGGAGGGAGGCTTGCTGAAGACAAGGACTCAATTAATCCCATTACACAATTCCAGAAAGGTTCTCAATTCCAGAAAAGTTTCTAAAGGTTTACAGATCTATTCCGGGAGTTTACTTAACAAACTTAAGAGTTTACTTAAGTGAAAACCTGAGGCTTTTTAAAAATAACAAATCATGCATGGGTTCCTGTTTTGGTCCCCCACAGTGAGAAGTGTTCAGTACTTAAATTCTTGCTATGTGTTTTGCAGATGATATAATTAAACTGAATAAGAAAGAAGAGAGGAAGCAGTATTCTCCCAGAATGAAGAGGGGGCTTCAACAGGCTGGCAAGCGGCAATTCCGGAT
This sequence comes from Podarcis liolepis, assembly GCF_965112155.1. Classification (NCBI taxonomy): domain Eukaryota; kingdom Metazoa; phylum Chordata; class Lepidosauria; order Squamata; family Lacertidae; genus Podarcis; species Podarcis liolepis. The sequence goes on along the minus strand of NC_139556.1, from coordinate 100,161,589 downwards.
GAGGAGAACCAAATGGGGAATCCAGGAGTACACAGGTAGGTAGTTTTGCTTGCTTTTTTTCTGAAACACCGGGGACATATTTTGTATCGGGACAGTAAAATGTCAAGGTTGTTTGAGACCTGCCTTTTTTTAAAGGCAGGTGATAAATAATATTTTCCTTAATATATACTCAAAAGTAGAACAGCCTGTACAGGTTTATGTGCTAAGTAATACATAATGCATTTTGCCCTTTTAAAAGAGTAAAGTATTTTTTGGAACATTTTTACCCTGTCTTTCAGCCAGGGTCTTCCAGAGTGACTTACGCACCATCAGTTAAAACAAGACAGTCTCTTGCCTGCGGGCTTACAATCTGCCCGACACAACACAAAACAAAAAAGGGATGGTTAGGGAGGAGGAAAAAAACAGACCCACGCACCAGTTTTTCAAGTTAAATAGAAGTTATTAAAATAATGAACTGGATTAGAAACAGTGTGGGATCAGGAGGACCCCGATGGAGTTTGTCTTGTTGCTGAACTTAGGAAATGGCTCTGCCTCCCATCCCTGTACAAGAATTGTGATGCACTGTCAACCCAAGTTATTTTTTTCAATATTTTTGATACTTGCAGCAGCCAGCCAGATGTTTTACAAAGGTTTACCGGCAAGACTTGAGACATAATCCTCCTTTGGTGTTAAGCCCCAGCATCTGGTATTGGGGAATGGAATCCCTTTGATAATGAAAGCCGTGTTTTTTGGTGTTGTTGCTATGAGATGTGGATGGAGCTGTTCCCCTGTGTGTCAATTTATCCTCTTCAAGTATCTTTGCTAGGGAGCCACAGACCTCTGTGGCAACGATTTCCATATGCTGACTTGCTCCTGGATATGCATACAAGTTTAGATCTGCTAAGAAAACAAGGGTTTTTATTAATTTCCTCCCAGATTTTTTCTAAAATAAATATGGAAGGGGAATCCCTCCCCCAAATATATTTTTAAAAGCTCTGCCGGTGCTCCTTCGCTAGTCTTGACCGAGGCATGCTTACTTGCTTCCGTGCCAGTGGCCCACTTTTTGTCTCCTATTTATGCTATTTCAGGTTTTGGAAAGAACCGTTTAGGACGCAGAAAACGGGTGGCTGGAAAGAGGCCTCCCTATGGAGTCAAAACCGGGCTAGCGGCAAGGAAAGCCTTGGGCTCTCACAAAGGCATCAGCCCCCTCAACAGATCGCCTCTCAGTGAAAAGGTATGTGTGGGGGCTTTGGGGCGAAAACATACCCATTTTTTCTGGGCAGCAGTGTAAGAATGCCTCTGCCTTGAGGTGGGATCTGGTGGAGTTCCTTCACTCTCAGCACCGCCTTTTCCGAGAGCGCAAGGCTTCATCCATGAATGGAGCAGCTGCATTGGGTCCCCTTCCATGTATTCCGCTCTCTTTCTATGGGCAGAGGTGCTCTCACCTCCAGTAACACTCTGAGGCAAGTGACTACTCTTTCCAACTGAAAGTGTGTGGTTTGCACCAAACTATGATGGAGGTTTTTTTCTGAGCCAAAGGAAATCCAGAGGGGCAAAGGTGAGAGCCAGTTTCCTTTCCTGGAGGGGGGGGAGGGGATCTTTGCATTGGGTGGTCCACTTGCTCTGCTGGCAGTAAATTGCAGTTGGGAAGGGGCCGTCCGAGTGGGACAACTTCTCCCCAGATTCACTTCCTGATTAGACTGCAGGAAACCAGAGGGGTTCCCAGCCACACGTGGCACTGTTTGTTTGGCAGTTATTCCAGTTTATTTGGCAGAGCAGTTGTGGTGGCAGTAATGCATGTGTGTTGAGACTGTGGCTTTTTAGACCACCGTTGGCCCCTGCAACCAAATATTCATGGGGTGTATCGAGGGCACTGGATGTCTGTCTGATTTGGGAGGTGGCCTTGGGGTGTTGCTGAGCTGGGAGGCAGGAATAGTGGCCTGCTGCAGTGGTGGCAGGGAGCTTCAGAAAGGGTGGGCTTCCAGTGTAAATCAGGGATGGTCTCATATTCTGAACACGCTGTCATAATATGGTATGTCACCAGTTCTGAAAATGAAACTGTTGTATGCCTGCCACTTGCTTTCCAAGTGGGGAAGGTTTTGTAGATGTCCTCCATACACTTTTACTTGGGAGCAGCCCCATTGAATTTCTGAAGCATGCATAAGATCAGACAGTATGCTAAAAGAAGGTAAAGGACCCCTGACAGTCAAGTCCAGTCGCGAACGACTCTAGGGTTGCGGTGCTCATCTCGCTTTACTGGCCGAGGGAGCCGACGTTTGTCCGCAGACAGTTTTTCCGGGTCATGTGGCCAGCACGACTAAGCTGCTTCTGGCACACGTGGCACTGTAGGGGACCCTTGAGGTGGCTTAAAACAATCATATGCCAAACAGCAAAACAAATAACATTAAAAATCCAATAGAAAGAAGGAAGAAATGAAAAATGCAAAGCAAAAGCAGGACCCCCCCCCAAAAAAAAATAAAACAACCCAGGCTGTTGTGTGGTCAGAAAGGCCCTGTGTTGTGTCCCCACTAATTTCACCTCTGGTGGGCTAGAGTTTTTCTGACCCTTGCCCTGGCAGGTGGAGTTGGGGAGGCAGGACATTTCTGTGTTCTCTAAGTTGTAGGCAACCAATGAGTAATATGGCAAGCGTGAATAGATGGGCTAGAAAAAGCAATATTGTGCCCTAGCAGTTCTTTCGGACTAACAAGGCTGACTTAAGCATGACTTTCACTTTCCTCAGCTTTTGTAAGCTCTTGGAGAATTGTTCACATAGTATGTGTCACGCGACACTTTTATTTTTGGACTTTGACCATGCCGTCCCGCACTTGTCAAGGAAGCTTATGAAGTTTACAAATAGTAAAAAGTCGCAGCCAAACCAACATGCCTGGCAGCAGATTAGTAGCAGATGATCTGCAGATTGAGATGCTAAAGCAGCTCTGCTGGCCAGAAGCAGATTTTCGAAAGGCAGATGAAACAAACTTCCGTACTTCACCCCAGTATAGAGAAACAGCACATTGAGTGGCCAAACATAAAGGCACAAAGTTGCATCGACTGCACTTCACCCCATCCAAAACAGAAGAGACTTTCTGAGAAGTCCTATATCCAGATGCCCATTTGTTATCTATGAAAGGTGCCTTGCTCAAAATAATGAGGTTTCAGTGGCCCAGATGGGGAGCCGAGATGTCCTAAATGCAACTGGAGAAAACTTCTAGCAGGCCTTATGAAATGTGTATATACGCATGAAGGGCCATAGGTATGTGTGGGGCATAAGCAGTTCAGGCGCCACCACAGAGAAGGCTCTTTCTCTGGCCCCGATCTGCTTAACATCCACCATACTTGGGACACAGAGAAGGGCCCTCTCAGATATTGGGGCAGGGGTAGGCTGGCAGGGGAGAAGGTGGCATTTTTCGCTAACTTTATTGCTCCTGTTTTAAGTTACCCCTTGTTCTGCTGCTCTGTTTGGATATTGCAGGGTTTTTAAATTTAATTGTGTTTGCGTTGTGAGCCATCTCAAAGAAAGGTAGGGTATAAATATATTAACGAAACAGAGAACCTGGTACCTTTCAGATGTTGGATCACAGCTCCCATCAGCCCCAGCCAGCGTGGCAGATAGAGTTTGAAACAATCTGTAGTGCATCAGGTGGCAGAGACAGTTTTTGGATGAGAGTTAGCATTTGTCCATACTCTGAGTAGACCTGTTGCAGTCAGTGAACGTAATGGCTCTACCCTAGTTGAATATCACACAGAGGCTGCAGTCCTAATTTTGCACACCTGGGAGGAAGCACCATTAATTTCTACAGTGCTTGCTTCTGAGTGGACATGGTTAGGATTGTGCTATTAGTTAAGCAGCTTCTTGGGTTTTTTGCTGCAACAGACTAACACTGCTGGAAATGTGTGGACCTAATTTTTTAACATCTCTCTTCCTGAAGAACATACAGCGGGACTACTTGGTTTTGAAAAGGAAGACCACCGTCCAAAGACAATCTGAGTTGCAGAGAAAGCAAGGAGCCATTCTCAGGAGGCCTACTTTGTTAAACAGAAGGTGAGAGCCATATGCCATTTGCAGAGGTCTTGTGGTCTGCTCTGCATGTGCCTTGAGTGCTTTGCCTGCCTTTGGCTCGAACTCTGACTGTGCTGCTTCCTTGCCTAGAAAAATGGAGGATGGGGAGTGGCATGTGGGGAAATGAGCATTGATTGCTCTCCATCTGCTTTTGTTCCTGATCCTCCCACCGCTGGCATAGGGCCCTTGGAAAGTTTCCTGGAACATAATGCGTCCCATCCCTGCTTTAGATTGTGATCTCCTCGGGGCACGGCACTAGCCTGTCCTGGTTGCGTCACCCTGTAATATCAATTGTGCTGACGATTCTTTGTGGATGTTTTACAGAACCAACGTACAGTCTCCTTCTGCCAGGATTGGGAATAAGCTCTACCAGCAGAAAGACGCACGCCAAGCCACTTTCCTTTTTAAGAGGGGCCTGAAGGTACTGTAGGAGGCAGAGCGAGAGTGCTGTTCTCTTCCCCTGCACCTCTCTCTTCGACATAATCTGACCATCTGGATAGAGTTTGAAGAAAACTTGGCTAAAGTTGTGTGTTTTATATATAGCTATGTTCTCCTTCAGATGCTACTTTTCATTATATCTTAAGGTTTCAGTCATTGGCACTAAAAGAGTTGCGTATGTGCCTGTGTGCTATTTGTCATGATGGAGCCTTCTGACTGCTGTATTAAAAACATTGGTGCAGGAAAAACTCAGCCATGAGCTAGTTTGATAGAGAGCAGAAGCCCTGTTCTCACTGAATCAGGCATCCAGCTCTGATAATGCAGAAATACTTCGCCCCTGAGATCGTGACTTGATTTCTATGCTTGTGTAAAGCCAAGGGTGGGAAATGCCTCTATAGAAGCCTGTGTAATTTGTAGACCTGCAGACTCCACTTTTGTAGGTTCCACAGCAGCCGCTGTTGTTCTGACCGAGTAAAGCTGTCTCCCAACATCACAGAGGTGTGTTTATTGAAGAAATCCATCCCAGAGCCTTCTTCAGCCTAAAGGCATGATGGAATGCCAGAGATACAGTACCAGGACCAAACTTTCACACTCTTTGTGGATGCAAACTTGGAGAGTGCAGGGCGTGCATAGACACGGCTCGCAGTTTAACAAAAGTTCTGAGCCAAAAAAAGGAGTACAAGTTGGAGTACGTCTCGTTTCTGCAGTCAGCAAAAGACTCGGAGTTCTCTGGAACGCCAGATAAGTTTGCAACAGGAGTGGGCTGTTGAAGGGAGCACAAGTGGTTCTCAGCCTGCCCGCTTGGAACAAAGCTGGAGAATTGTAAAGTGAGGCAGGGGGTCACATGCAGGGGAACGTGAGTGGTTTGAAGAGGCAGTTCAGGCAGGGAGAACGAAGGTGGGGAGGCTCAGAACAGTTTTGGGGCGGGAGAGCATCTTAGGCAGTGAGTTACCAGGCACACCGCTTAGCTACATATAGATAAAGGTAAAGGGACCCCTGACCATTAGGTCCAGTCGTGGCCGACTCTGGGGTTGCGCGCTCATCTCGCTTTACTGGCTGAGGGAGCCGGCGTACAGCTTCCGGGTCATGTGGCCAGCATGACTAAGCCGCTTCTGGCGAACCAGAGCAGCGCACGGAAACGCCGTTTACCTTCCCGCCGGAGCGGTACCTATTTATCTACTTGCACTTTGACGTGCTTTCGAACTGCTAGGTTGGCAGGAGCAGGGACCGAGCAACGGGAGCTCACCCCGTCGCGGGGATTTGAACCGCCGACCTTCTGATCGGCAAGTCCTAGGCTCTGTGGTTTAGCTCACAGCGCCACCCATGTCCCCATGCTACATATACATGGCTGGAAAGAGCAAGAGGCAGGGATGAAGCCAGTCCTGCTGGCTTGCAGAAGGTGGGACCCACAGTGGCTGATGCTGGCCAGTTGGGCATGTTGATTTTTTCCAGCTTTCAAATTCCAAAACTGAGGGGTGCTAAAAAGTTGTAACGTGACTTGGAAATTTAAAAAATATTTTGGTTAAATCAGTATATAGTCTTGTGTGGTAAGTAAAATGTGTGTGAAATTGCATAGAAATAAATAAAAATGATTGCCAAGTACGGTACTTGCAGTTATTTTATGCAGTAGTAGTAGTATTTAAGCGTTATCTGATATTTTCAGAAGGTAAATTTAAATTTATTTGTTTTTTCCAAGAGCAGCTTCTTGTACTTTTTAATCAAACATAGATTTACCAAGCTGAATGTTGTCCAATCACAAAATAATAGCAAATTTGAATTCCTCACAAACAAAAACGTATTTTTAAGATTTCTCACCGAAGAAATTAGCAAAAATTAAGTTTCACCCCCTAAAATGACATGCCCTACAAGCCAGGTTTGGGGGCAGAGTGTAGATGACACTTGAAGAAGCAGCATTTCAGAATGGGATGGAGTGGAGGGAGGGGAATCTCCCACCAGTCGACTGACTTTTGGAGTCCACTAAGCCTCTTTGAGTGTTCGTTCTGTATCTGTATGTTTTGCATGTTGTTTTATTTTGAAATCTTTATATTGCATTTTTTGCTATTTGTATTCAAAATGGCTAACAAATTGGTTAAATCCCAATAATAATAATAAATAAATAAATAATAAAAATATAAATTTTTATTTATACCCCGCTCTTCCCAGTTCAAAAACCAAGCTCAGGGCGGCTAACAACAAATTTAAAACATTTATAAAAGTAGCATAAAATACAGTATAAAAATGTGAATAACAATAAAATTCAAAATCACAAAAAAGAGACGTAACCCGTCATGTCACAGTGCCAACAAGCTTCGTAAATGCCTGTTTGTCATGCAAATCCCTTTATGAATCTCTGTAGAAACACACCCAGAAACCCCAACCCTGTTGGAATGTGTTGGTCAGATTCCAGTGACCTAGACTAAGTCTATAGTTGTCTCCTGAATAAGTCTTCCCTCCCCACCAAAAAACATCTTCAGCTTTCTCATTTTCTCTACCGGTATTTTCTTTCCTCCTCTGGCAGGTGCAGGCCCAAGTCCATCCAGAAGATGACCTAAGCGCCCAGGTCACAAACAGAACTCGCCCGTAAGTGTTCCAGTTTATTTGGCAGAGCAGTTGTGGAGGCAGTAGTGCATGTGTGTTGAGACTGTGGCTTTTTAGACCACCGTTGGCCCCTGCAACCAAATATTCATGGGGCGTATTGAGGGCACTGGATGTCTGTCTGATTTGGGAGGTGGCCTTGGGGTGTTGCTGAGCTGGGAGGCAGGAGCAGTGGCCTGCTGCAGTGGTGGCAGGGAGCTTCAGAAAGGGTGGGCTTCCAGTGTAAATCAGGGATGGTCTCATATTCTGAACACGCTGTCATAATACGGTATGTCACCAGTTCTGAAAATGAAACTGTTGTATGCCTGCCACTTGCTTTCCAAGTGGGGAAGGTTTTGTAGATGTCCTCCGTACACTTTTACTTGGGAGCAGCCCCATTGAATTTCTGAAGCATGCATAAGATCAGACAGTATGCTAAAAAAAGGTAAAGGACCCCTGACAGTCAAGTCCAGTCGCGAACGACTCTAGGGTTGCGGCGCTCATCTCGCTTTACTGGCCGAGGGAGCCGACGTTTGTCTGCAGACAGTTTTTCTGGGTCATGTGGCCAGCATGACTAAGCTGCTTCTGGCAAAACCAGAGCAGCGCACGGAAACACCGTTTACCTTCCCGCCGGAGCGATACCTATTTATCTACTTGCACTTTGACGTGCTTTCGAACTGCTAGGTTGGCAGGAGCAGGGACCGAGCAACAGGAGCTCATTCTGTCGCGGGGATTTGAACCACCGACCTTCTGATCGGCAAGCCCTAGGCTCTGGTTTACACCACAGCGCCACCCGTGTCCCGCCCAGACAGTATGCTACTCATCCCCAAATGTTGAATGAAGGTTGGGACTGGGCTGCTGGCAGTGAGAAACAGAGCGTTTGTAAGGAGGAAACTTGGTTGGTTGGGCATTGTAGAAAGCAGAGGTCTTTAATGCCCTGTTTTCTTCTCTGACTGCTCTCGGATCTGTAGAATATGTGCTGTAAGCAGCCCAGAGCAGCTGGAGAGAACCAGCTAGATGGGTGGGGAATAAGAATAAGAATATCAGCAGTCCAGTGTTTAATGGGCAGTTTTTTGCTCAGTAACTGGTATGTATCTGTTAACTAGATGCCTCATACCCACCCTTGTGGAGTAATGTTAAGAAATAAAAAAATCAATGCCATTTTGAAATCAGTAGTTTCATTGTGCTTTGTGGTGTACAAGTGAGCAGGTCCCTGCCCCTAGGAGCTTACAATCTATCACTTGCCACAGGACAGGCAACAGAAGAAGAAGGGGAAGGAAGCAGGAGGCAGTTGTCAGTAGGTAGAGAATGTGGAAGGGGTTGTATCAAACAGTGTTTCTTCTGATGGCAGAAGAAGAAAAGGGAGGGAAGTAATTTGAGTGATGCACCATCTGCTCTGGAAGATCCCCCAAACCCGTAGAGCAGATTTATGGGGGGGTGGAAGCTGCAGGAGTTAGGGGGAAATCAGAAAAAAAATTGCTTCCTACCCCATTCCACTGTTGAAAGCCTTACCATAAGCTGAGCAGTGCCACCAAACTCAGCCTGAAGGTTCCTGAACTCCTGCTGATCTTGACTACCAACCTGCCTCTTTCACTCAAATGGTTGGTAGCTTAAAATTGCAGTCTAATTTGTTTTCTTATAAAACAGGGGACTTTTTGCTGTGGCTACTTCTGCATTCTGGATAAAGCTACCTTCCTTCTTGGACTTGTTTGCTAAGAGGAAACAGCAGCTTCTTCCAGAAAAGGAGAGTGCCCAAGTGCTCTGAAGGATGTGCACATGCGTGTGTTTAGGGACAGCGGCCTCCCACACAGGAACAGACTGTGCAGAATTGCAACCTTTTTGAAAGAAGTGTAAGAGCTCACAGGACCAGGCCAGTGGCCCCTCTAGGCCAGCATCCTGTTCTCGCAGTGGCCAAGCAGATGCCCCAATGGGAAGCATGCAAGTAGGATCTGAGGCTTGTGATTCACAGCCGCTGGCATTCAGACGCAGGGGGCCTCCAACAGAGAAGGGAGAACATAGTCATCATGGCTAGTCGCCATCATCAGCCTCATAGCTGTCAACTTCTAGATTTGAAAATAAGGGACCAGCAGCCTTGAAAATAAGGGATCAGCAGCCAAAATAAGGGATTTTAGTTAACCAGCTGAAATGCGAAGTTAAAAGGGACCAGATAATTTTGGAGAGCAGCGCCGGTTTTTAGCCCTTCGTTTCCAGAGGTTGCTGCTCCAGACACCAGCTGATGAAACACTGCAATTAAATAACTACAAGCAGCAACCACTTTTCATGCAAAACGAAGTCTAAGCTATGAAGATGCTGCTGCAGTTCTGTATCTTTTCTCTCGTGCTTCATCTGCAGCTCTCAGTTCCATCAGGTGGGGTGGGAGGAAGAGGGGGGGGAATAGCGCCCAAAGTAAGCCTGCAGATCAGACCATCTATGCTAGTCTACCACTACAAATCTATGGGAGAAGCGCTTGCGGTCCTTCCTCCGCTTTCCCCCTCTATGGTTAGCCCTTGGAACACCTGCCTGCGCCTCCGCCTCCTCGTCCTCTGTCTAGACTGCTTTCTCTATGGTTGCCCTCGCTCTCCTCTCAAGGCTCCTCAGTCCCGGTGGGGAGGGGCTCCCGGGGCCAAGGCTGGTGAGAGGAGGCTGGAGGGGGGCAGGCCGGGCAGCCAAGCAACACAGTTGGAGCCTCCCTCCTCCCTGGCCGGCAGGGAGGGAGAGGAGCTGCTTCCTTTGAAATCCGGGAAATTTAAGGGACATCATCAATAAGGGACAGCAGTGGGACACGGCGCTGGGATAAGGGAGTTTCTTGCCAAATAAGGGACGGTTGACAGCTATGCAGCCTTAACTCATTGAATTTGTCTAATCCTTTTTAAAACCCATTCTTTTGAAAATCACTCTGCTTTTAGAAACTGGTGTCCTAGCATTGGTGGTCTGGCTGTTGGGTAAGGAAAGCCTTACATGCTAGGCCAGCTGTTGTCAAATGTTGTCTCGAGGAGCAGCCTCGAGCAAAGGGAAAATTGCTCAGGCCTTTGCTGGTACAGCTTCAAGCAAACTGCTGAGCTCCTGAAAAGGGTGCCCGCATCTGAGCCCAGGGTGGATTGGTTAAGGCAGCCAGGAATGCAAGTAGCCTATAAAAAAAGGCTGTTGCTTGTCTAAGTCTGACCTTTTGCACTATCAATAAATTTATCTAAAGTGGGAATTTGAAGCAAACTGCCTGTACAGCTGATCTTTTCAGAACACCCTTTAGCTCAGTCCTTGGGAACCTTTGGCCCTCCAGGTGTTGCTGAACTACAACTCCCATCATGCCCTGCTCATTGGCCATGCTGGTTGGGGCTGATGGGAGTCCAGCAACATTGGAGGGCCACAGATTTCCTCATCCTGCTTTACCTGGGATCATAAAGTTTACGTTATGACCCATAGTTAAAACATCAGCTAGTGAGAAATGAGTGCTTATATAGCTTATGGAAACTGTTTTGAATGATTTTTGACCATCTTCCACATTAGGACTATCCAGGTACAAGTTTAAAACTGGTTGTTCCTCCAAGCCTTTGGGTCTTTAAAATTGATGCTGATTCTGGAGATTATTATTTTATGGCTCCGATTTGTGCTTATAGTATGTGTATATTCAATTTCGTGTAGTTTATGTTATGAGACACACTGTGTTCCTGTGTTGAATGAAAGGCAGGATAGAAAAACTATGTAATATTAGCAGAGGATTTACTGGGTCAACTGGGTCTTGTGCTTTCCCAAACAGATGGCGGACATCCACTACAAATGGAGGGATTTTGACTGTATCCATTGACAATCCTGGCGCAGTCCCATCCCCCATGTGAGTAAAATTAGCTTCATCTTGCGCTGGAATCTCCTGGTTGATGGGAATAGTGGTGGGAGCTAAGGAAAAGTACATGGCTGGTGAGAAACTGTGTTCATCACCCAGGTCCACCCCCGTGCTTGCTGTGTTGTTATTAGCTTGGAAGCAATAGGTGGTGTTTGTCTCCTCTGCTTTTACAGTTTGGTGAAAATCGACATTTCCGTTGACCCTGTTCAGTGTGCCATGTGTTTTTCCCACAGTTCTTTGAAGCCAAGGCTGACCAGCACTCCCGTGCCTCCCTTCCTCTTGAAGAAGGACCAGTCGGAAGAGAAGAAGATTCCCAAAGGGGTCCCGCTGCAGTTTGATATCAACAGTGTCGGAAAGCAGGTTGGTTGCTTCCAGATAAAATGGTTGTGCATTGTTGACAGTAAAACGGGCTCCATGGGTTCTTTATTGGACTTTGGATCTTGCCGCGGAATTGCGGAGCAGCCGAGTTCCTGTCTTGGACTGGCTGGGTGCAGAGGACTGGTGGGAAGCACCATCCATGGAGCTGGATTGGAGTAAAAAACCCTGTTCCCTCACTTGGGAGCCCCTGGTTGGAGAGAGGCTGAACAAACTGCCAGTCAGGCCCTGCAGGGTCAAGAGGAGGAGACCATTGGGCCTGTTTGGTTCTTCCAGATAGTGACCCAAAGCATAGGAATGCAGTGTCTCCTCTGCTGCTTGCTGGGTTCTTCTTTGCGCTTTCTTGCAAGCAGTGTTAGAAACTGGCATGGAAGAGCTAGGGGCCAAATGGCTTCTAGGACCTGGGTTGTGGGCGCGAAAGCAGAACATCTAGTCGCTACTGGGGGTTGGGGGCGTTGGCAACACTTTTTATTATTTTGATAAGCATGAACTAATACATATGCAGTTCACATAAGTGACACATTGTTAATATCACATTTTTAGCAGAAACGGTTAATACATGTTTAGTTTAGTGTTCACTATAAAAATATTGGTACCATACTTCAGTTTTCAAAACACTCTACTCTTTAATGTTAAACTCCTTAACATATTGTCTATCCTTAGCATAAATTTCGAGGTTTCAAAGCACATACATTTCAATAATCCTTGGGTGTCAGCCAGGCGCAAAAAACGGCACCCAGACTTATGGAGGTGCTCGCAAATGGAGAATCTTTAGGTGCAAAATGCGCCTGGCGCCCTGCTAATTTCGAACCCTGCTTGCGAGTGCTCCGAACACCTTCAGACTCTCCACACAATTAGAACACTACTCTTTAATTTCTGTTTTCTCACCTAACCCACCAACCCGTATCTTCTCCAAGGTCCCCCACTGTAGTTGAAGCTTAGCACGTGTGCTAAATGTACTAGGGGAACTGGTTGAAATATTAACCAGGCACCATAATTTTGGCCTGCTTGATGGGTGGCTGCTGTACTGATTTACGTCCTCTTTTGTTCACAGACAAACATGACCCTCAACGAGCGCTTTGGGATCCTGAAGGAGCAGAGAACGGCTCTCTCCCAGAACAAAGGCAGCCGTTTCGTGACTGTGGGCTAGAGGGCCTGTTCAGGGGAACCCTATCTTTCTAAGGAACTGAACTAGCAGTGGGCCGAAGAATAAGTTGGACTTTGTGTCAAGATACTGATAAACTGAATTTTGTTTTTAGACGGCTTCTACTCTGAATAGTTAAAAAGAGAACACCCTCACATGATAGTGGACCATAAAAAGAGAAAATTCAGTGTTGCTTGGACAACAGCGTCCTGTTGTTTAGACTGCAAGGGTCCACATAAGCTCCTGGACGAGGGGGGGGACAAAGCCAGTTGTTCTTATTTTGGTTTCTTAAGCAGCCGACAGAGGTGGTGATTAATGCAGGGGTCAGTCTTTGCTCCACCTGCTCTTGCAAAGCTGTGTCTTTTCATTTTGTGCCCCTGGCTGCCGAAATTTGCTTAAAACGTTTGCAGCGGACAGCACTTGAGTGCTGCCGCTGCTCGCCTTTCCGTTACTTCGGCTCAGAGATCTTTCTTTCACTCAAGCTCTGCAGTTCACCTGGCACTAGAAGCTAAATTGTTTGGCATCCGAGGCAGCAAGTAAGAATCCAGCTTTTCTTGGCGATGAAAAGGCATAGCGGTCATTCTCGTCCCCTTAAGTGATAGAACAAGGGCCTCACATGAGGCCACAGCAAGAACCTAGTCCACATCCCCGAGAAAGGACCATACAGGGTGCATACAAGCTATTTCCCCCCCTCTCTTTTTTTTAAAGCTGTGAGTTTGCTTCAGATATTCATCGGCTGAAACGATGCTTTGATGACCATTCATTGTTACCGGATCAGTTATTTTGGTTGTCGCTCTGTTGTGTTGTACAAATGTGGCACTTTTGTGACTCGTATACCTAGTGGCAGACCCACCAGGTGAGCATTGTGAAGTTCAAGGCACCTTCCTGTTGCTTCAAGGGATCAAAAGTGGTGGTGTCGCCACACACACACACAAACAAACTTCATGTGCGCTGGATTTTGGTTTCAACATAATTGCCTGTGAGGACAGCTCCTACTTCCTGGATTTAAAATGTCCATAGTGGGTGTGTTGGGAGGCACACCTAGGTAAAAGGAGGCCAGGTTTGCTCAGTCTCAGAAACCTGATATATGTAACTTGATCTTTGTTTTTCTTTGACATTTCTTTTAAAAAATAGTTTATTGTGGAGATCAAAACAAATATTTGGCAGTAGCAAGGCTGCCTTTAGAGCAGTTTTTATGTAGTCATGCCTCCATGACAATTTAATGTTCATCATCTTTTGTTTTTAATTATTTGAAATACCTTCTATACCTTTGCAATGGGAAAAAATGGAATATTAAAGCTCCTTTTGTGTTGTTGTTTTTTACTCGGTTAGTAGGGATTCTGTTGAAGTCCATTAGAAATGAAGTAGATAAATATGCTTATGATCATCCTGTGTTTGGTTTCTACCAGGATGTACTTAAAAAAAAAAACCCTTTTGCATCAACATGGATGCAAAACATTGATGCAATGCATCTCAAGAGAGCTAGTTTGTATTTAAGGAGAATATGCTTTAAACTCTACCTTTGGGTATTTTTTTTTTTTGGAGAAGTTAATACATTTGGATCTATTCTAAAGCTGTTGGACTTTTTAAAAATAAAAGTGTTACAAGTTTGCATTTGTGTGTACTTTGATATGAATTTTGCAGCTCCATATTCTTCAACAAAGGCCAACTTAGTACTTAAATCAGGAATACATGTTTAACGCTCCACTCTTCACAATGATCTTAACTCGTGATCTGTGCCAGAAAAATGCAAATAATGTTGTTCTAATGACTGGTATACCATAAGCATTACTGCTTTCAACTGTCCCCTTATTCTCATAAAGGTAAAGGTACCCCTGACCATTAGGTCCAGTCATGACCGACTCTGGGATTGCAGCGCTCATCTCGCTTTACTGGCCGAGGGAGCTGGCGTGCAGCTTCCATGGCATGTGGCCAGCATGACTAAGCCGCTTCTGGCGAACCAGAGCAGCGCACGGAAACGCCCTTTACCTTCCCGCCAGAGTGGTACCTATTTATCTACTTGCACATGACGTGCTTTCGAACTGCTAGGTTTGGCAGGAGCAGGGACCGAGCAACGGGAGCTCACCCCGTTGCGGGGATTCGAACTGCCGACCTGATTGGCAAGTCCTAGGCTCTGTGGTTTAACCCACAGCGCCACCCATGTCCCTTTTTTAAAGGGGTAATAATCTGCAAAATAGCATGTTCCCACCTCCTGATTATTGCAAAGACAAACTTTCATGGAGAGAGGAATACCAGCATCTCTACCCAAAGCAATTGAGAAGGCAGCATGTTTTAAGCCTGGCCAGTGTGAAAAGCCTTTTGATGTTTTAACCCCGTGTAAATTCCCAAAATGAACAGCTAACCAAGGAGGATCCTCATGAGAAAAGGCTAAGGGGCAAGGTTGTGCAGGGGTTAGCCTACAGGTTTAGGCCTTTGGGGGGGGAATCCTACAGTTATTGCTTTATCAAAACTAATGCAGAGTTGAATCCCAGTTGGAGGGTGACATTCAGATGCAATTGTGAGCCAGTGTGGTGTAGTGGTTAAGAGCAGTAGTCATGTAATCTGGGGAACCGGGTTCGCTTCCCTGCTCCTCCACCTGCAGCTGCTGGGTGACCTTGGGCCAGTCACACTTCTTTGAAGTCTCTCAGCCCCACTCACCTCACAGAGTGTTTGTTGTGGGGGAGGAAGGGAAAGGAGATTGTTAGCCGCTTTGAGACTCCTGAAGGGGAGTGAAAGGCGGGGTATCAAATCCAAACTCCTCCTCCTCTTCTTCAATAAGGTAGGATTGCTGCTGCTGCCTGACCTTGGCAGAGGGAAAGCAAGCCTTGAAAATACTGATGTCCACAAGTCACTTGACGAAGATGAATGGGTTTAGGGATTCTCTCTGGTCTGACCACTCGGACCTCGTCCCAGTCAGCTGAGCAGGTTACAGTATGCAGAAGTATTTTCAGCAGAGTGAAGGTTAGGGGCTTAATGCAGCCTGAGCCAGAGATCCGCATCCTAAGCTGCTCATCTTGGCAGATCTTGCCATTGGTTTGCCCCCTTATTCAATTAAATTCTGTTGACCTAGTAATGCAAAGGGATGCAGCTGTGCCATTCTTGTCACATTTTACACCACTCAGGTTAAGTGGTATAAGCCTTATGATTACAGGGCTTTTTATTCACAATAACTGTAGATACAGGGACGCGGGTGGCGCTGTGGGTAAAACCTCAGTGCCTAGGACTTGCCGATCGTATGGTCGGCGGTTCAAATCCCCACGGCGGGGAGAGCTCCCATCTTTCGGTCCCAGCTCCTACTCACCTAGCAGTTCGAAAGCACCCCTAAGTGCAAGTAGATAAATAGGTACCGCTCTATAGCGGGAAGGTAAACAGCGTTTCCGTGTGCTGCGCTGGTGCTGGCTTGCCAGAGCAGCTTCGTCACGCTAGCCACGTGACCCGGAAGTGTCTCCGGACAGCGCTGGCCCCCGGCCTCTTAAGTGAGATGGGCGTACAACCCTAAAGTCGGACACGACTGGCCCGTATGGGCAGGGGTACCTTTACCTTTAACTGTAGATACAGTTTTCTGGATAAGGGTGTCAGGGTTGGAATAGCTGCGGCTTTTTGATATATTCCCCTCAACTGCCGGCTCATGCTTTGAGATCAGTGGGGAGGTCCTCTTTGTAGTGCCACTGATGGGCGTAGTTCATGCAAAGTAGGGCTTTCTTGGTGGTGGTGCCCCACTGGGGAAGTTTGGTTGGACTCCCTCATTGACCAGGTTCCGTCGTTGATCGAAGATGCACTTGTTTGCCGTGGGACATAACTGGAAATAAGGAATTCTTTAAAGTTCCAATATTATTGTCTGCTGCATTCGGTTTTTTTGTTTTCGGCATTTTAATTATTGGTGGTTATTTTAATTATTGGTTGTTATGACTATGTGTGCTCCAAAGGGTGGAAAGATGGTTTACAAAAATAAACAATATTTTATGCATTGCAATAAATGAACGATAGACGCAAACACACAAAAACCCCAAATGACACAACTATTTGCACTGTTCAAAATAATACACCACTTCACTCATGGGGGCGAAAAGGTGCGTCAGAAGTTGGCAACCTGTAGATCTTTTTATTTATTTAACTTACTTTATGATTGCATGGAATTGCCATGGCCTTTGGCTATTTATTTAATTTTTTTAAAAAAAATATTTTTTATTTATTTATTTGCTTCCCGCCCATCACTGGGTAGGTTTACAGCATGGAAACTCAGTACAAAAACTGCTTTAAAAAATAACTTAAAAGCCAGAAAAATGAGCTTGTGGGACTCCAACTCCCATCAGCCCCAGCGCGGCATGACGGGAGTTGTAGTTCAGCAGAAAGAGAAAAAGCCTCCAGTTCGGGTCTAACTGGGAAGACGCCCTTGTCCTCGCCCCGCCCCTTTCCCTGCAGCCGCCCGGGTCCTTCCTCCGCGCAGGCGCGTTCCCCTTCCGTGTCGCCCTCAGCGCGCGCTTCCGCCCGGCCCTCCTCCCCTCCCTTTCCCCGGCCGGCTGCTTCCGCGGAGCATGCGCAGCTTGGCGGGGCTCCTGAGGGAGGAGAGCGCGGGGGGTGGGGGAAATGGCGGCCGCGGTGCTGGCGGCGGCGTCGGAGGGCGGCGGCGGCGGCGCGGGCGGAGGAAGCAGCGGCTGCTCCGGCGGGGTCTCCGGGGCGCTCATGCCGGGGGGAGGAGGAGCGGGCCTGGGTTCGGGGGGCGGCGGAGGCGCTGCTGCCTCTTCGGCGGGCCCGTCGTCGTGGACGCGCTCCTTGGAGCGGGCGCTGGAGGAGGCGGCGGCCAGCGGCGCCCTCAGCCTGAGCGGCAGGAAGCTGAGGGACTACCCGCGGGGCAGCGCCGCCAGCCACGACCTCAGCGACACCACGCAGGCCGGTGAGGAGAGGGGGACCGGGGGGGGACAGGGAGGGAGGGCTGCGCCCCCGAATATATGGGAGGAGGAGCCCCCAAGAGCCTCTGGGGGCGGGAGGGGGCAAGGGGTGCGCCCCACACCCCTCAGTGTTTGCGGGACAAGGGGTGCGCCCCCCACCCCTCAGTGTTTTGGGGGGGCAAAGGATGCTCCTCCACCCCTCAGTGTTTGGGGCGCAAGGGGTGCTCCCCCCACCCTCAGTGTTTGGGGGGCAAGGGGTGTTCCCTCCACCCCTCTGTGTTTGGGGGGGGCAAAGGGTGCTACCCCACCCCTCAGTGTTTGGGGGGCAAGGGGTGCGCCCTCCACCCCTCAGTGTTTGGGGGGGCAAAGAGTGCTCCCCCACCCCTCAGTGTTTGGGGGCAAGGGGTGCTCCCCCCACCCCTCAGTGTTTGGGGGCAAGGGGTGCTCCCCCCACCCCTCAGTGTTTGGGGGGCAAGGGGTGCGCCCTCCACCCCTCAGTGTTTGGGGGGGCAAAGAGTGCTCCCCCACCCCTCAGTGTTTGGGGGCAAGGGGTGCTCCCCCCACCCCTCAGTGTTTGGGGGCAAGGGGTGCTCCCCCACCCCATAGTGTTTGGGGGGAAGGGGTGCTCCCCCCATTCCTCAGTGTTTGGGGGGGCAAGGGGTGCGCCCTCCACCCCTCAGTGTTTGGGGGGGCAAAGAGTGCTCCCCCACCCCTCAGTGTTTGGGGGCAAGGGGTGCTCCCCCCACCCCTCAGTGTTTGGGGGCAAGGGGTGCTCCCCCCACCCCTCAGTGTTTGGGGGGCAAGGGGTGCGCCCTCCACCCCTCAGTGTTTGGGGGGGCAAAGAGTGCTCCCCCACCTCTCAGTGTTTGGGGGCAAGGGGTGCTCCCCCCACCCCTCAGTGTTTGGGGGCAAGGGGTGCTCCCCCACCCCATAGTGTTTGGGGGGAAGGGGTGCTCCCCCCATTCCTCAGTGTTTGGGGGGGCAAGGGGTGTTTCCTCCACCCGTGTTTGGGGGGAGAAGGGTGCTCCCCCACCCCTCAGTGTTTGTGGGACAAGGGGTGCTCCCTCCACCCCTCAGTGTTTGGGGGGACAAGGGGTGCTCCCTCCACCCCTCAGTGTTTGGGGGGGCAAGGGGTGTTCCCTCCACCCCTCAGTGTTTGGGGGGGCAAGGGGTACTCCCACACCCCTCAGTGTTTGGGGGGGAAGGGTGCTCCCCCCCACCCCTCAGTGTTTGCGGGACAAGGGGTGCTCCCCCCATTCCTCAGTGTTTGGGGGCAAGGGGTGCTCCCCACACCCCTCAGTGTTTGGGGGGGCAAGGGGTGCTCCCCACACCCCTCAGTGTTTGGGGGGGCAAGGGGTGCTCCCCGCACCCCTCAGTGTTTGGGGGGGGCAAGGGCTGCTCCCCACTCCCCTCAGTGTTTAGGGGGGGCAAGAGGGTCTCCTCCAGGGGCGCTGGCCCAAACGGCCCCCTTTGCGCCCCTCCACCTATTTATTTTATTGGTCGGACTGCTTCATTGGTCGCGTTCATAGCCCGCCTTTTAATCCGACGTTGGGCATACATGGTTTCCTCTCCCCGCCCTCCTCCTTCCATCTCCACAACGCCCCTGTGAGGTGGGCTAGGCTGAGAGAGGCAGTGGTTGCCTCCCCCCCCCCCCGTGACACTCAGTGAGCTTCATGGCTGAGTGGGAGGACGGGACTCGAACCCAGGTCTTCGCCCCATGCGTCTCTGGCTATTCTGGATTTGGCTCCACCTGTTCTCTGGACCACAGATTAGGATCCGCCATTACAAATATATCCCATATTTTTCCTCTGTGGGTTTCATGATAGGTCAGTCGGGGGTCAGGGTCATTGGTTTGAGCCCCACGTTGGGCAAAAGATTCCTGCGTTGCAGGGGGGGTTGGACTAGATGATCCTCGGGACCCCTTCCAACTTTAGAAGTCTATGATTCTATGACTCAAGGGCAGTGTGTATTGTTTTCCCCCCTCCCTGCCTCTTCAGTTAACCCCCACCACAACCCAGTGGGGGTGGGTTGGGCAGAGGGAGGCAGTGGCTGGCTGGCATCCAAGGCCACCCAGTGAACTTCATGGCCGAGTGGGGATTCGAACCCTGCTCTCTCCCAGGTCCTAGTCTGACACTCCTTAACTACTGCAACACACTGGCTCTCTCAGTTTTTCTATCCTTTCTTTCCAGTGTGATGCAGCAGCTAAAAAAGCTAATGCGATTCTAGGCTGCATCAACAGAAGTTACAGTGTCCAGATCAAGGCCAGTTGTAGTCCTTCTCTATTCAACCTCAGACCCCACCTGGAGTAACGTGTCCAGTTCTGGCCACCACAATTTAAGAAGGTTGTTGACAAGCTGCAACATGTGCAAAGGAAGGTGACCCAGATGATCAAGGGTCTGGAAACCAAGCCTTGTAAGAACAGTTAAGGGAGTTGAGTATGTGTTAGCCTGAGGGAGAGTAGACAGAGAGGACATATGATAGCCATCTTCAAGTATCTGAAGGGGTCACATGGAACATGGAGCAAAAACATTAGGAAGGACTTTCTGATGGTAAGAGCTGTTCGGCAGTAGAATGGACTCTCTCTCTCTTTCCCTGGAGGTTTTTAAGCAGAGGTTGGATGATCATTTGCCAGGGATTATTTAGCGGTATTGCATTGGGTTGGACTAGATGCCCCTTGAGGTCCTTTCCAATCCTACAATTCTGTGATTCCTCCTAGGAGCTCAGTGTGGTGTGTAGAGTTCTCCCCTTCCCCATTTTATCCTCACAACAATCCTGTGAGGGGGGTCGGACTGAGAGTGACTGGCACCTAAGGTCACTCATTGAGCTTCATCCCTGAGTAGGGATTTGTACTCCCAGGTCTTCATCCGACACCCTTAACCATGATGCCAGAAAGGCTGCTTTGTAACTCTAACCAGAGTGTGGGAGCAAGGCGAAGGCTGCCTTCCTTCCTTCCTTCCTAGTTGGGTTGTGTGTGTGTCTGTGCTGGTGAGCCCCAAGAGCCAAGGATGCTTCCCAGTGCTGGTCAAAATGCACAGCCATAACTGTAGACCACCCTGGTAAGGCTGCTAGAACCCTATTTACTGGGGAGTATGTCCAATTGATCTCCCTGGGACTTACTTCTAAGTAAACATTGCCCTGCTATTCCACAAAAATGGTGTGGATTAGTGAATTGTTTCATGCCAGTTTGCATGAATTGGGATGTTTGCAAATAAATGCAGTTACCAGTATCGAGGTTAATTTCAGATAGGTGTTGTTATGATTGCAGTCTTCAAAACACTTACTGGGGAGTAAGCCTCATGTGAAGTCAATAGACTGATCTCTGAGTAAATATGCGTACGTTGTGGGCCGCTTATGTGTGGATTTTGTATCTGTAATACAAGCATTTGTATATTACAAACCACCTGCACTGGATGCCAAAGTGAGTTGAATGTATTATGTGGTGTTATTTATGAAATATTATACATCTGGGATCACAGAAAATGAGAAAATGGTCCTGCAAAAGTAGAATGGGGAAAAATGTTTGTTTAGCTTAGATATTAGATTTATTAAAAACACTTAGAATCATAGAATTGTAGAGTTGGAAGGAACCCCAAGGGTCATCTAGTACAACCCCCTGCAAGGCAGGAATCTTAGCTAGATCATATATGACATGTGGCCATCCAACCTCTGCTTAACAACCTCCAAGGAAGGAGAGTCCACAACCTCCTGAAGGAGACCGTTCCACTGTCAAATAGCTTTTACTGTTGGAAAAAATTTCCTGATGTTGGATCAGAATCTCCTTTCTGGTAACCTGAAGTAATTTGTTTCGAATCCTACCGTCCAGCAGGGCAGGAAAAAACAAGCTTGTTCCTTCTTCCATGTGACAGAGGTTCTAACCTGCCTTTCTGTTCAAAGGGACCCCCAAGATGGCAACATAGCACCATCAGTTTGGTTATACGTACAGAGAGAGAGGTGCAAAAGGCAGGTCCCTGCCCCAAGGAGCCTTACAATCTAAACTTGATTGAGGGGAGAAGGAGAGCTTTAGCTGACAAATGATTAATATGAGCAGTTGCACACACGAAGGCTTTGATTCAGCTGAGGACTGTAAAGTTTCCTTCTTTTCTACCGTATGAGTGTGAAATATGGTGTGCAACTGCCACTCCCTCCTCCACAAATCGAAATGATTCAAAATAATTTTGAAAGCATAATGGGTGGTGGTGAATAATGGTCTTGATCCCTGGAGAATTAGGGAGTCCCTGAGGAATAGGAAAACCCCCACAGTGGAATAGTCCACCATCTGGAACGCTTCCCTCTTCTCCCCCTAACCCGACTTAAGAGGGTATTTCATGGGCCCCTGTAGGCTGGGAGAACCTGCTGGAGAATAGATGGCAGCATTTCGAGGGTGGCATCTAGGGTGGGCACCGGTAGAGGTAGACCCAGGGATCTGTGAGGAATTGAAAAAGCAGGGCACTTTTTTATTGTGGGGTAGTGAAGACTTGGAGCCTGGGGACTGGGTAGGACCTCTTTCACTCTGCAAAAAATGCTGTCGCATGAATGTGTATTTGTTCGTTGTACGGTTGAAAATTCCACTCTAAATATGGGCTTGACGGCCTGGT
This sequence comes from Podarcis liolepis, assembly GCF_965112155.1. Lineage (NCBI taxonomy): Eukaryota > Metazoa > Chordata > Lepidosauria > Squamata > Lacertidae > Podarcis > Podarcis liolepis. Next base: position 100,139,697 of record NC_139556.1, on the reverse strand, counting down.
AACTGCCAATTTCATAGTACGCTTACACAAGCAAATGGAGCCCAATTGTGGCAGCCTGTATTTAGGATGGGTAGAATAATTCAAAGTAGATTAAGTATTTACAGGTCTGTCTAAATGAGAACAAGCTGTCAAACTGGACTATGTGGGATAAACAGAATGCAGATGAACCCAGATGAATAGTCAAATAGCCAAGAAAGGGGGGGGGAATTTAGTGAATGGAAGTACAGTGTTTATTTTGCATCATTTGACATGTGACTATGTCTAGAAGTGTTTATTATAAATACAAATACTATGAGTCATCATTGTGAAACGTCTTAATCTCCATTGTTAGATGAATTCAGATGTTACCATCTGTGGCTGCAAACTTGATTCTGATACAACTTTTTGCAAAATTTGTGTGGTTTGAAACAGGTTTGCTAGCAGAAAAAGATTAAGCTGAAAGATTTCTGGATGTGAAATCTGTGGGGCCTGGGTTCAAAAGTCTGCCTGTGGACCTGCAGAGTGATCTTGGGATGGGTCAGCATTAAGTTGTGAATAGTAGGGTGTAAGCTGTGAATAATAGGGTGTACAGACCAGATTTCCTCAGCTGGAATGCTGTACGACATATTTCCATGTTAAGAATACTGCAGACATTGTGAAGATAGTAGAACCAATCATATATTTGTTGTGGTATACTTGATTTTTAAGGGATTTTAAAAAACCTGGCTAAAAATAATATTTGAGAAATGTAATACTGTTTTTAAAGTACTACAAATCATATTTCTTTGGATAAAAGCCAACAGTCCTGCTTTCCTCCAAGTGCTCGGATACATTCTCAGTAATGCCATCAACCCTGTAAGTTGGGCTAGAAGTCTTATTCCCCTATTACTGATGAGGGGTGAAGCTGAGAGAGAGAGGCTTGCCTAAGGCCACCTAGTGAGTTGAGCTGGCTGAGCTGTGATTTGATCTGGGGACTTTCCGGTTCATAGCTCATGCTCTTAATGACTACCGCAGTTTCAAAATGGGAATATGGCACATGGCCTCGGAAGCTTAGAAACAAATTAAGTGAGCCCACAGCTCTAAGCCCTGGGCATACTTGCTTAAAAGTAAACTTTCTGTATTTAGGCTGGAGATGTAGATTGTCTGACTTATTCTGCTTTCTTAAGATGCTCGGCTGTGGTTTAGCACTTGTGGTTCACAGCACAATGCAGTACAGTTTAAAATCCATTCCTGTCTGTTCTCATTCATAATCAATAATTGCTTACGTTTTTCCATTCTCCATGCTGTTTGGGACAGGCAATAATGTTGCGTACTCACCCCAATCCCTTCTCCATATTTAAAATGTCAGCTGTCATTAGTGCTGCCAATTGTGAAGTAAGGCTGGAAACAGCTTTTATTTAGCACCTTTGAGAAGATCGGTGGCATCTAGTCCTTTCACCAGCTTTTGCCCCTTACACTCTTCTGTTAGAAAACCAGAGCTGTGAGGTGCCACATAAAGTGATGCACAGGGCTGATAACATTGTATGTCAGGTGCTTATACTGTATAGATCTGAAGTATAAAGCAGAATATTATTCTGCATGAAGAAAATTAGCTGCTGGAGTAGGAATTGTTTGCTTACAAGATCTTGTTCCAACCTTTCTATTTATGAGGGTTTTGCAATATTGGAGACTGCAATACATAAATAAATAAATAAATAAATAAATAAATAAATGCTGACAGTGGGATAAAACTAAGGGGGCACATTTAATGAAATGAAACTTTCCTGGGCAGAAATATAAAATGTAAACAAGCCCTTAAGATGCAGTAAAATATAAGGAACAATAGTTAGCTGTAGCATCTGCTCCTTTTAAAAAGTTTATTTGGAGATAGAGTTGAGAGATGTTTAGTAAGATTTAAATGAATAAATAGATGGTCTGAATGTCATCAGACACTTACCTAAAACAACTGTTAATCTAATGCATTTCCGTGCAAAAACGTCTCTTAATTCTATTCCCTGTCAGTTTACATTTAAGCCTCTTACCCTCATTTTTACTACTTCCTTGTCAATCCCTAGCCTCAATCTTTAAAAAGAAAGTTCCCAATGTAGATTGAAACCTTGTTGGTTCTGTATAGTACACCCCATGCAGTAGCAGAAATGCAGGATTCAACATATTGTAGTGAATGAAGTGTTGCATAGTTGCCTCCATTGGATGAAGCCAGAATGCAGGCCTTACTTAAAACATGTATCTGCTTTGAAACCCTTTAGGCAGCTCAAAGCAGTTAGACTGCGCTATAGATCGTCTTTGTAAAATGGTTGTTCATGTGGCCACTTATGTGAAGGAAGAATTACCTTCAGGCAGAGAAGCGCTAAGAACATAAGAAGAGCCTTGCTGGATCAGGTCCAAGTCCCATCTTGTCCAGCATTTTATTCTAGGACCTGAGTGCAACAGCAGTCTCCCCACCATTGTTCCCAACAACTGGTGCTCCATGTCATACTGCATCTGGCAATGGAGGTAGAATACAGCCATTGTGGCCAGTCTAGTAGCCATTGATAGCCTTGTGCTCCATGAATTATCTAATCCCCCTTTAAAGCCACCCATATTGGGGGCCTTTACTGCCTCTTGTGGGAGTGAATCCCATAGTTTTAGCTAAGCCCTGTGTGAAGAGGTCCCTCTTTTTGTCTATCCTGAGTCTCCCAACATTTAGCTTCATTGGATGTCCCTGAGTTTTAGTTTTATGAGAGAGGGACAGAAATTTTTCCCTGTCCACTTCCTCTACGTTATGCATAATCTTGTACATCTCAGTCATGCCCCCTGCCTTACTTGCCCTTTCTTTTTAAACTAATACACTCCAAATGTTGTAACATTTTCTCATAGGAGAGTTACTCTGTTTTCTGAACCTTTTCCAGCTCTGCAATGTCATTTTTGAAGAGAGGTGACCAAGGTGGTTTTCCTGGTCAGTCACAGCTGGTTCAGACCCCATATGTGAAATTAGGATTTCTAGCCCCAGTGTGCTTCCCACTTTGGCTTTTTCTAGGCCACAAATGTCTAACAAATAGGTATGTGTGCTCTAATGAAATCTAGGCATGTTATTCTAGTGGACTTGTTTGCAAGGTTATTGCTGGATAGTACATAGATCAAGCCCAGTAGGGCTGTTACAGTGTGAAGCTATTCATCTGCATTGCGAGTTAACAAATGGGGAACAAAGTATGTGGCATACATGGACCTTTCATGGAATCTATTGTTGTTTAGTCGTGTGCGACTCTTCGTGACCCCCTGGACCAGAGCACGCCAGGCGCTCCTGTCTTCTACTGCCTCCCGCAGTTTGGTCAGACTCCTGCTGGTAGCTTCGAGAACACTGTCCAACCATCTCATCCTCTGTCACCCCCTTCTCCTTGTGCCCTCAATCTTTCCTAACATCAGGGTCTTTTCCAGGGAGTCTTCTCTTCTCATGAGGTGGCCAAAGTATTGGAGCCTCAGCTTCACGATGGCTGTTTATTGCTGCTGCCACTGTAAGATTGTAAAAGTGGATAGTACCAAGGTCCTGGGATGACCCTGTTCTACAGTTTTCCTGACTGAAAGAAAGCAGCTGTATGCACAGCTTTATTTTCTAAGCTTTTAATCATTGTTTATGATCATCTGGTTGTGATAAGATGGTATTTGCAGGGAAGCAGATTTTGGCTCAACATTAGGAGAAACATCCTAACGGCAAGAGCAGCTCAGTAAAGGAGCAGACTTCCTGCAGAGCTGGTGGGCTGTCCTCCCATTGCTCTGTCCCAGCTCCTGCCAACGTAGCAATTCAAAAGCATACCAGCACGAGTAGATAAATAGGTACCACTGTGAAGGGAAGGTAAATGGCATTTCCGTGCACTCTGGCACTCTTCACGGTGTCCCTTTGTGCCAGAAGTGGTTTAGTCATTCTGGCCACATGTCCCAGAAAAGCTGTCTGCAGACAAACGCCATCTCCCTTTGGCCTGAAACTAAGCGGAGATGAGCGCCTCACCCCATAGTCGAATTAGCTGCCCAGGGGTCCTTTACCATTCCTCTTTACCTTCTCCAGAGATATTAAAGCAGAGGCTGGATGGCATCTATCAGTTACGTTGTACTTTGTGCGGGAAGGTTGAACTAGGTGACCTCCAATGTCTCTTCCACCTTGTAGGCTCTTTGCTGATTTCTCATATCAGGTTATTTGACTTCATTTTTCCTCCACCCTCCAGTCACTGTCCTTTCAGCCTAACCTATTTTACAGGGTTATTGGGAGGATGAAATGAAGTGGGAAGAGCTACGGATGCTGCCTTGAGCTTGTTGGAGAAAGTTGGATGATAAATATAGAAAATAAATAATCTTAGTAATGTTTTAAAAGTTAAAAGATCTTAGTTCATCAGAACCATGTGTTCAGTGTTGTTCTCTGTATTTCCAAGGCAAATATAGCCTTCACTGACCCATGGATGAGTGGACTCAAAACAAGGTTGTGGCTAGACAGCCACACAGTGCTGTTAACCTGTGTATTGCTGGTTCAGGGAGTCAAGACCCTGTGCTGCCTTACCATAAGTTAAATTAAACTGAGGTTACACTCCTTTTACCACTTGGTTACCAGTAGTAAGCTTGATTGTTTTCAAAATATGTCATAACATAGCCCTGTCAGGTTAAATACTTAACAATTAACTTGAGGATATCCCTTTTTGTCTCAGCTGCTGTGTCACAGATAGCTTAACCTTTTTTATCCTAACCATGTAGTTGAAAATAAGAAGACTAAGGTTATTATTAGAATAAAATCAAGATGTAAAACGACAAAATACCTAATAAAAATAAAAAGAACAACCCAATAGCCCCCCCTCCCCCGCCAAAAACAACAACACACATTTTAAAAAGGCATAGGATGTAAATCGGCTCAACCAAAGGCCTGGTTTAAAAAAAGGGAACGTTTTTGCTTGGCACCTAAAGGTGTATAATGAAGGTCCCAGGCAAACTTCCCTGGGGAGAGCATTCCACAAATGGAAAGTCACTGCAGAGAAGGCCTGTTCTTGTGTTGCCATCCTCTGGACCTCAGAAGATAAAATAAGGTTCCAGTTAGGCTCATATGGAAAGAGGCGGTTCTGGTGGATCTGTGTCTTCCATCATGATTTACTAGAAATGTCCCTGTTTTCATACATCGCAGGTTGATAACTTGGCAGGTATTTGTTCCACATCCAACTCCTTTACCCTTCATACCGGCTCTGAAATTGATCTTCATATCAAACAAGGCTACTCTCTTTGGGAAATGTTTCTAGCCTTTATTTTATTTTTACAATCACCTATACCATGCTTTGCAAGAGCTCTTAAGTGATAACACATAAAATAATATAAAACGATGGTAAAACATACACCAGTAAAGTCAGCCAGAATTTTAAATCAAGCTTGTGCAACTAAATTACATTTCTGGGTATAAAGTTTTTAACAGGCATTTAAAACAGTATAGCAACAAGAAGCAATTCTGAAAGAACACTTCTCATAGGCACATGATAGAAAGCATCTGTATAAAATCCTAATTGCAATGAATGATTAGCTGGTTAGAATGATAAACAATAGTCCATTTGTTCTCTATTGTCTTCATTGAGGCTCATTGTACTTTTACAGTAGTTTGTGGGAATACTAGCTGTCACCCAGTTCCCATCCATTCTAATTGTTCAAGAATTGAACAACATATTGGAGGCAGGAAAAGTTTGGCTTATTTAAAATATTTATATTCTTCTTAACAGTCTCCAAGGGAGCTTACAGTAAAAGAGAATTTAAAACACGCTAGGATATTTTTATTTTAAAGTAAAAAGGCTAAGGTAATAGAAAAATATATTGTGTTCCAACTGCTGCTTTTAAAGCGTTTACAGTGAGACATGGGGAAATAGCCATGATCTGCATTTCTAGGCTTAATGTAATATTTTCTGCTTTGATTAAATCACACTTTGCTGTTTAATTCCAAATTGGCAAACTATGGTCTGCAAACCTCAGTTTGATCCTAGTTTAGAGGACTCACTCAAACTACAATTTGTTAATTTGGCGGCAAATTGTGTCTTCATCAAACCAGGAAATATTCTGTTAACCCCAAGTGCAAGAGCACAGGACTTACTCCCAATTCTCCAAGTCATGGCTTGGAAGATTGAAGAACTTGCCAACTTGTTTATGACTGAGCAGTTATTTTTACACAATGTTTTTAGTGAGATCAAATTTTAATCACCTGAGTTGTGATAGCAAGAGGCAAACAGAAATAAACAGAACTAGTAGCAAAGGCAGCTACTATACATGTTGGCAAATATTTACTTGGCTGCTCAGCCCATTTTCTGAAAGAGCTAGGCTTAACTAATCAAATCGGTTTGTAATCCGTGATAAATCTCTGCAAGGAGTTGATTGACTCTTTGTGAATTCTTGTTCATTAATTGTCCCAGAATAAAAAGCAGAGGGCTGTGATGATTACTTCAAATAGTTCTTTACTTCATTTTTGAATGGTCAAAATGGTAGTAAAATGTTTCAGGTTGTGTTACAGGCTAGATGACCCTTGACTTCTTTTAATGTTTTAAAAGAATAGCTGGGTATCAGTATTTTCATGTTTGCTCACTGGTAGGTTGTGGGATTTCCAAGTAATAAAATACTGAAAATAGGTTCTCTTTTTTCCTGCTTGTGAAAGGGTGCTTTTTGTCTGAAGTCACATGCATGACTTTTAAGATATCATTTGGTGTTGTCTTTTTAGAGAGGTGGTGGTGCTTTCATATCTTTAAGAGCTAGAGCACTGAAGATGTGTTTAGCCTGTTCCTCAGTAGACGTTTTTTAAATTGGGCAGAATCTGCACAGATGGTTAAAGGGTGAGGAGGAAGGGCAGCAGTAGCTAAAGCTGTAATCAATTTAGTAATAGATGGTTGGACAAAGTGGATTTGGAAAAGAGATTTCGAAAAGCAAAGGTTTTGGCATATGGCGGGCTGCATTTTAAGCATTGTAATCAGCATTATTTCACACCAAAGTAGGACACCCTGTTCAGAACTTTGAAGCCACATTTTATGTGGTCTCTAGTGTCTTTGTGATCCCTTTGAAGAAATGCAGTGCAATAGACAGGGCAGCCATGTGTAGTCAACAAAAAAGTGGGTCTGACAACTCTAAATAAATTGAAAGAGGTTTCTGAATCCTGCAGGAGTTTTCGAAGTGGGTGAACAATTACCCTGTCCTTATGGAGACCATTTGATGGGAATGTCATAATGAGCTCATTTGATCTCTACTACAATTTTGCAGCCTTATTATCATAATTTTCATATATTAATGCATGATGTAAGATTGTTTAAGGCATTTTTACTTGAATGAAAAGACAGTCACTGCTTTCAAACTTCAAGTGACTGCACCAGGTAAAGTGGGAGCAGGGTATTGTCAAAAAATTATGTAACTTGGTTGATTAAGAAAATTCCGTTGCTGTTCTGCAGTATATCTGTTAAAGTTTTTTAGACAACAGGTATCTTAAATCAGCAAACAATTTTGAAAATCTGATTGAGCCTTGATTGTGTGTGATGGTCTGAAGCTGAAGCTAAGAAGGCTTGGGTCGGGTCTGGTCTAAGATAAGAATGGTGAGGTATAAATGTAAGAAAAATAGATGGTTCTAACTGAGAGAAGCCAGTGAGCCAAACAAACCAAGACTAATCCTTTCTACTTGGCTTTTTTTATTTTAGTGGGATGCTACTGTCAGTGACAGTATAGCACTAGTAAGACAATTATGATTGTTGAGATTTAAAACGAAGAAATAGGTGTATGGTAGCATTAACAATGAAAAATGTATAATCATGAATATGCTTAATGATTATATTTTATGCTGACCTTTCATAATTACTAACCAAAGAAATGATTAAGGAGTCAGTTTTGTAACACCCATGGAGCCTAGTTGGAGATCTAGTGATGTGTCCATAGAAGTATTTTATTATGAAGTCTTTTCAAGTTATGGCAGAGGCAAATAAAAGCATGGGGAACTGCTAGAAAGAGACTCATTTTGTAAAAAAGTGTTCTTAGAAGTTTCAGCCATGCTGTCTCCTCCCTCTTTAATTTTGCAGCCTTAGAGGTAGGCCATGTCTTCAGTAATTCTTTAGTGGTTTGTTCTTGCAAACTATAGTTTTGAAGGCACATTAATTTAACCTCTATTTTCTGCAAGAGCTTCAATAATATAATCTATCATGGGACTAGATTAAAGTGTGATCTTAACCCAATGATGTTAATCCCACATTAGTTTAACATCCGGAGTTGTTCTTGTAAGCTCACATTTTTGGAAGCCTTCAGTTACAACTTTCTTTCTCTTCAGCTCCCTCTTCAGTTTGGGATTCCTGATCTAAATAACAACGTTCACCTGTAGGGTATGTGTGTGTGTGTATTGTCTTTTTTCTCTTGTGGGTATATAATGCATGTTCTGTATGAGTGAGAGACTTAGTCTCAGCACCAGTTGTTAGGGCATCTTGGATAGAAATACTTTTGACTCAAATTCTCAGATGAGGTAGTAAAGCTGTACCTGAATCACTTCTAGTTACAGAGGTGCCTCGCAAGACGAAAAGAATCCGTTCTGTGATTCTCTTCATCTAGCGGTTTTTTCGTCTTGCGAAGCAAGCCCATTGACGGATTCGCGGATTCGCGCTATTAGCGGCTTTTAGCGGCTTGTCGGCTTTTCGGATCAGCTGATAAGCGGCTTAGCAGCTTAGAAAAAGGGGGGGGGGAGGAAAAAAACCCCGCAGGAACTCGCAAGGCATTGTCGTCTTGCGAAGCAAGCCCATAGGAGATTCGTTTTGCGAAGTACCTCCAAAACGGAAAACTCTTTTGCCTAGCGAGTTTTCGGTCTTGCGAGGCATTCGTCTTGCGGGGCACCACTGTACATGAGTCCCAACTGGAATCTCAGTTCTCCTCCATACTCCCCATCCCACACACATAGAAAACTGGCTAAATCAGAACACCTGTCTCTGAAGTACCTGGTTTTGCTTTACATACAAGGAATCTCTTCTTTGGACGAGCTTTCAGGCATGTGAGCTCTCACCTGCAGTCTCAGGGTTTTATGGTGTTACTGATTTAGTATACAAATCAAGTTGAAGCAAGCCTTTCTGCTCCACTGTGCAAGGAGAGAAGGGACTCTTTGGCCTTGAGGAGGCGTGCAGGATGCAGCAGAGAATCTTGACTGAGGCCATAATACTGTATTTTTCGCCCTATAGGACGCACCGTCCCATAAGGCGCACCTAGTTTTTTGGGGGGGAAATAAAGGGGGGGGGGAATTATTTTCCCCCTGGCGCGGGGCTGGGGCGGGGGAAGCCCGAGCTTCCCCCGACCCCAGCCCCCAGAACAGGCAACTCTCCGCAAGCCGTGGGAGCCTGGCGCCGGGTTCCTGCGCCTTGCGGAGAGCTGCGCGAAGCCTGGGCGCACTGAGCTCAGCGTGCCCAGGCTTCAGCATGCAGGCAACTCTCCGCAAGCCGTGGGTGCGCACCGACCCCTCTCGCTCTCCAGGCTTCAGCGAAAGCCTGCATTCGCCCCATAGGACGCACACACATTTCCCATAGTGCGTCCCATAGGGTGAAAAATACGGTACATCCTGCTGCCATGATGTCATGCAGCACAAACAGAACTTAGGATGAAAGTGAGCAAATGGAATCGCTCACTTATTTTAACCAAAGACACTGGTCTTCTGATGGAGGCAGAGAGTGTTGACATTGTACATCTTAGCCCGGTGTGGACTTTCATTTAAGCAAGGTGGAGCCAATTGTTTCAGGTGCTCCCACATTGCCTTGCTGCCAATCCCACCAGGGCCTTGCCCGCACCGCCATCACAGCCACTGCTGCTGCATTGTGGCAGTAGTGCTGGTGTAGTGGCAGGTGAGGGTACAGTTGTGGTGATGGGGCAGGCGGCAGTATGGGGGCATGGTGGGGACCTGGATTTACAGGGGGAGGGCATAGAGGGGGCATTTTGGCTGCAGCGGCAAATGTCTTGGGCCAACCCTCATCTTAGACATATATTTTTGTGATGTAATTATTATTATTTGTTAAATTTGTATACAATATACAAGGCACAAAATATATAATAAAAATAATCAAAGCACAAAATACATAAGAAAAATAATCAAAACATAAAAATTTATCAATACAATTAACAATACAAATGTATACACACTAATAAACAATACACTCCCCAACAAGTGCTCCTAAACAATACTCCAGCTCACAAATACAAAAATCCAAATGAACAGATATCATTTAACAACCCTTAAAAACAACCCGAGCCTCCAGATAAAACAGCACCCACCAAAGTTAAAACCCCATCTCTGTTAAAACAGTAATTGTCACACAAGGGGGCTGTCCCACGCCCTCGTTTCACCCCCAAAGTGCTGCTACGAAAGGGGTGACACCTCTTAACTATCTGTGCAGATTCTGCCCAATTTAAAAAGAAGTCTACAGTACTGAGGCACAGGCTAAACGCATCTTCAAGCAGTGATCTAGTTCTTAAATATATGAAAGCATCACCGCCTCTCTTAAAAGACAACACCAAATGATATTAAAAGTCTAAACAGCAGTAATGTTAGCTCAGCGTCTGTCTCTTGATAGTTTGATTACTGTACAAAGTGAATTTTGTGTGTGTGTGTGTGTGTGTGTATATATATATATATATATATATATATATATATATATATATATGCTTTCGTAGATTTTCACGGGTACAGGAATGCAGGTTTTGGTGTCTTCGGGTGTCTTCCCGTGTAAGAGTTGGGGTGTCTAGGCGACGTTTCGACGAGGTCTCACTCGTCATCTTCAGGCTGGTGCTTTCGGCTTCTTGTTACTGGAACAGAGCAGGATCTCAGTGTTTGAGTTCCTATAAATACTGTTGAGGGGGTGTGGTGTATAGCCTCCAACGTTCTGGGCAGAGAGGAAGTTCCCAGGTAGTGTGCCTTTTCTTCTTTTGTTCCTTAATTACTTGAGGGATATCTTGAGTGATTTCTTGAGTGATATTCTGAGTACCACTTAGGTGGGTCATTAGGTGTGGATTACCGTATTTTTCGCACTATAACACGCACCCGACCATAACACGCACGTAGTTTTTAGAGGAGGAAAATCCGTAGGCATGCCACCCGTAGGCATTCCCTCCATAACACGCACAGACATTTCCCCTTACTTTTTAGGAGGAAAAAAGTGAGTGTTATGGTGCAAAAAATACAGTAGTTGCTAAAGCTTTCGTGTCTTGACCTCTTGAGCTTGTGAAGAGTTTTTCTGAGAAGATGGCTGTACTGCACTTAGTTGTGCTCTGGCTTGGCTTCGTGTATAGGGGCGAGCTGTGGTTTTGTGCCCTGTGCCAGCCAGATCTGTGTAGGGATTGCAGGGGGGTGCAGCATCCGGAGGTGCCACTATGGTTTGGCTACTGGATGGTGTCTGTAATTTATCTGTGGAGAGGGTCTGGGTTTGGGTCTGGTGTGGTTGATTGGTGATGGCGTTCTGTGTGCCTCTGGTTCTGGTGTCGGTTTTTGTGGGGAGGGCTAATTTCCAGATGTCTGGCAGGCGGGACGTGTCGTCACGCTTGTTCATGTTGTGAGGGTGTTTCTCTATCTCGATGGCTTCCATGATTATTCTCTTGTGGTGATGTTCCATGTTAAAGAGCAATTTGGAATCTGCAAAATTAATTTCGTGTCCTGTTTCTTTCATGTGTTGGAAAAGAGAGGAAGTTTTTTCTTCTTTTTTGACGGCATTCTTGTGTTCTGCGATACGTGCATTTATTCGTCTGTTTGTTTGTCCAATGTACGTGGCTGGGCAGACTTTGCAGGGTATTTCATAGACCCCTTGGTTTTCCAACTGGATTTTATCTTTGGGGTTTCTGAGGATATTGGCTATTTTTTGGTTGGTGCAAAAGGCTGTTTTGATATTGTGTTTATGGAGGATTTTGCTAATTTTATCTGTAGTGCCCTTGATATAAGGAAGGAGGGCCATGCCATTGTTTTCTTCTGTGTCTTGGTTTTTGGGGGGTGTTTCTTTTTGGATTAGCTTCGTAACCCTGTTTTGCTGGTATCCATTGGCGATTAACACATTTGAGAGATTCTGTAACTCAGTTGTCAAGTGGTCTTTGTCAGCCAGGCGTTTGGTTCTGGAGATGAGAGTCTTGGCTACGGAGTTTATTTGTGCAGGGTGGTGGTGTGATTGTGCATGTAAGTAGCGGTTGGTGTGTGTTTTTTTCCGGTAGATAGTGTGTCCTAGGGAGCCATCAGGTTTTTTGTAGATTAGGACGTCAAGGAAGGGAAGTTGGTTGTTGGCTTCTATTTCCATAGTGAATTGTATTTTGGGGTGTAGGCTGTTGAGATGTGTGAGGAAGCTATCTAGTTTTTCTTTCCCGTGTGGCCAAATTACAAAGGTGTCGTCAACATATCTGAGCCAAAGTTTGGGTTTGTGTTCTGACTTGTCTAAAGCATTGGTTTCAAAGTGTTCCATGTACAAATTTGCGATGACCGGTGAGAGGGGTGATCCCATAGGTGCTCCTTCTATCTGTTTGTATCTTTGTCCATTGTGGATGAAGTACGTGTTGGTTAGGCAGTGGTTGGTCAGATCCAGGATGTATTCGGGGGGATTGTATTTGTTTTGAATGGCTGTCAAGGCTTCATTAATGGGCACTTGTGTGAAGAGAGATACAACATCGAAGCTCACAAGTAGGTCATCGGGATGTAGGTTTTGCTTCTTTATTGTTTCTATGAACTGGAAGGAGTTTGTAACGTGTGAAGCGATGGATTCTGCATAGGGCTGAAGTTGCTTAGCGAGAAATTTAGCGAGATTTTGTAGAGGTGAGCCTATGGAGCTGACTATTGGTCTGAGTGGTGTTCCTTCTTTGTGTATCTTGGGGAGACCGTAGAGTTTGGGGCATCTGGATGATTTTTCTCTGGGGATGATTCTTAGCTGGATTTCTTCACTGATAGGAGAGGCTTAAACCATAGTGGCACCTCCGGATGCTGCACCCCCCTGCAATCCCTACACAGATCTGGCTGGCACAGGGCACAAAACCACAGCTCGCCCCTATACACGAAGCCAAGCCAGAGCACAACTAAGTGCAGTACAGCCATCTTCTCAGAAAAACTCTTCACAAGCTCAAGAGGTCAAGACACGAAAGCTTTAGCAACTAATCCACACCTAATGACCCACCTAAGTGGTACTCAGAATATCACTCAAGAAATCACTCAAGATATCCCTCAAGTAATTAAGGAACAAAAGAAGAAAAGGCACACTAACCTGGGAACTTCCTCTCTGCCCAGAACGTTGGAGGCTATACACCACACCCCCTCAACAGTATTTATAGGAACTCAAACACTGAGATCCTGCTCTGTTCCAGTAACAAGAAGCCGAAAGCACCAGCCTGAAGATGACGAGTGAGACCTCGTCGAAACGTCGCCTAGACACCCCAACTCTTACACGGGAAGACACCCGAAGACACCAAAACCTGCATTCCTGTACCCGTGAAAATCTACGAAAGCAAATATATATATATATATATATATATATATATATATATATATATATATATGGCTATTACAAAGCATTGTAGTTTGGGAAACTTGCCTCAGATTGAGAAAAGATAAAAATATTCAAATACATAACAGCTGCTTAAAATTTAAAAGAACTCTGCAAACTATTATTTGTCACCTCTGCCAGAATAATAAAATGTCAGAATAATGAAATTGCTGTAACTTCCTCGCAGTCACAACTAAATCAGATTATTTCCATTTCTGGTGTTTTCTCACACCCCCACCTTCTTAAAGGTGTGTGTGTTTGTGTGCTGCTGCTACTACTTTTCCTGTTTCTTGATACATTCTTCCGTTTTGGTGTTGATAGGTACATCCTGCTTCCTGTTTGCTGATGCTCTGACAACTGGCCCGTGTGTTAAATGTTCAAGAGCGAGAAGGGCCTACAGGCACTATTTTTCTTTTTTCTTTTGAAACAGAAGCTTCTTTAGAATTGTCATCTTCAGTTTCTGCAGTTAGAGAAAGATTAATGTAATTAACGGCTTATCAAGAGGATATCCAATTATTTTGGGTTCATGTGTCCTGCAGTTTTCCTCACCATATGGTAAAATATAGTGGGTCTGGACCAAGAGTGTTTGAAGACCCCCTTCTCCCAAATTGACCAGCCTTTTCATTCTGATATTTGTTGGACTGTTTCCTTTCTGGGGTACCCCCATCTCAGAGCAAAGAAACATGGTCTTCACAGAGGTCTACCTAGTGCCTTCTTTACATTCAGGCACCAGGCAAGACCTTTATATTTCCTTTTACCAGTTTGTTCTGCTCTAGTTGATGAGCTGTTTTGAGCATGTTTTGTGGAAAAGTGGGTTGTAAATAAATAATGCTTGACTACTTTTTGCTAGTTTCTCACATATATAAATATAATAATACCTGTCTCACCTTAATGTACAGTGTGACCTAGCTTTGGATAAACAGATTAAAAGCTGACTAATGTTTGGATGAGATGACAGCCAAAGTGTTGTAAGACACAGCCTTTGTGAAATTAGGTGCTGCGACTTGTGTTCTTCACTGCTGCTATGAGCACAAGACTGTAAGAAAGTGAGAGTATGTATATTCAGTTAGGGAAGAAATTATATATGCACATTTTATTGTAGGTCACTTGCAATTCTAGAATAGATTTAGGAATGAAGTAGAGGTTTCTTGATTCAAAGTGCTGCCTTCTCTACTAACAAAACCATTTTTGTTTATAAGTAAAAAAAAATTGACGTAACTACTTTCAAGCTTAAGCTAATGTTGCTTGTATGACTTGCAAGAGATGAAAAGCAGCAGAGACAAAAATGTGATGCCTGTTTTCGGCTTTTGGGAAGAGGGCTGTTTCATCCAAGAAAATTTGCTTCTTTTCCTTGTGCTCGTCTTTGTTGCTGAGATTAATTTCCCAAATAAGTCTTGCCACTTGGCTCTTCTGAGTGAACAGTTCTTTTAAACATCTATCTGCTGTGCTTATCACACAGACACAAAAATCTGGTTCTGACTAATCCCAGCTCGGATTATGACTTTCTCCCTGTCGGGCACCACCAGCCTCAAAGTCAGTGGGATGCAGTGTTCATCACTTCCTGTTCAACAGATGTTTCAAAAGGCTTCTGTGCTGTTTTCAAAAAGTTGCTTCCAACCTGCAGATGATTGCAGTAAAAGGAAGGGGGAAGAGAGTGCAGTGTTTGCACAGAAACATTTCAGTTGAAGTTCCTTATACAAAAAGTTGTCCAGCAGATGGTTACACCTCTGTTTGTTTTGCAGCTTGGTCAAGTACTTGTTTTGGTACTCGGGCCTCCCTTTGGCACGCAGTATATGTGGCTGCAAACTTGTTTCTGGGCTGTACCTTCTCAGTCTTCAGGTGTGAGCTTATATGATTCATTGCAACTATGTAGAAAATCAGGGTGTAAGGGAGAAACTGCTGAGCCTAGTCTCCCTAATATGCTGATTTTTAATGATTTTTTGTTGTGCAGAGAAGCATTGTGAGCCCTTGCTGGCAGTTTGCAGTGATGTCTGCTTTATTATTTTATTCTGCTGTAAGGCTAGATTTAAATTGGCCCTCTGGTTTTGATACATGCTACGTGAATTGTGGTGGTGAAAGTTACAAAGAAAGCTTAGGTAGGTAGTTGTGTTGGTCTGACGCAGTCAAAATAAAAAAAAAAATTGTCCGGTAGCACCTTAGAGACCAACTAAGTTTGTTCTGGATATAAGCTTTTGTGTGCATGCACACTTCTTCAGATACCTTCAGAAAGCTCAGCCACCCTTGTGTTCTTACCTAGCCATTCTCCAGATTTTTCTAAGCAGAAACGAGGCTGGTGGGAACTTCCCCAAACTTGCTGTGACTTCAAGGGCAAAGTCACTCACATCTGGGCTGATCTTGATACAACAGTTGGTGCTCGTCTTATAGAGGTGGTGTCTAGTTCACAGATGATTTTCGGTGTGTGCTTACATTAGTTCCGTTATATCTGACCTGGTTGTGTCGTGACTCTTTCGTTTTCTCTTTAGGAGCTAAAGCAGCCTCCCTTGTCAACTCACACACCTGTCAGGCTAATAATACTTTTTATGGGTCTGAGAGCAGCTTCCTTTAAATGTCCTGAGCTTAATTTCTATCCACATGGAGCTTCCCACTGTGCAGGATGTGTGCAAAAGAAAGGAGAGATTTCTTCATAACAAAACTATCCCTCCCCCCAATGCCACATCAGTGAAAATGGGCACATGATCCATTTTGTTGGTGTTATAAACTATAATGTATTTTTAAAACATAAACGTGTTAGTTGGAAACTTGGCATTCCCAATTTCACAGATGTGCCTTGATATGATGGGGAAGCATCAGGTGGAGAGATAATAGGCCTCAGAGTTTGACTGCGATGGTGACATAAACAATATATTCTTATATAGTTGCACATCTGATCATAAAGTTGAAAAAGTAGTGTTTTGTTTACAGATTTGCATTTTTTAAAGGGGGGAACCATCAATAAAGTACACTTAATACGGTTTGAATGTTATGGTCAAATATACTCAAAGCTTTAGTTGGAAATAATTTTATTGGAATATTTGTAAAATATGACAATTTATAGGATGCACTTCTTTTGTATTATTTACATTTTAAGGGGAGAAAGGAAGGTACAGTACTCACTTTTGCAAGCTCCAGTGAACTATGCATTAAGCATGTGAACATTTCGTAGGTTTAGTTTATCTGAAATGGAACTAATTACAACGTTGAAACTGCTGGATTTGACTAGAAATGTGAAGACCTGGAGGGGAATGGAAAAGTGGGAGCGGGGTACAGACTTACACATCTCTGGATTTGACTGGTATTATATCCATCCATTAAGTTGTTGATTAATTTTATGAAACAACATATTTTTAGGAATAGTTATTTGTGTGTGTGCGCCCCCCCCCAATTACAGAGCATCAGAAAAAATTCCAGTATGAAAACTTTTTTATTGCACATTACTGTGTTGGGAAAGGTTCATGTAGGGTTCCTGTCTAATCAGAAAGATGAATTTAGTGGGGAGGTTTCTAGTTTCTTTCCAGACCTTCCACTAGATGACCCAAAATACTTGGGATTCTGGTTTACCAGTAATTTAAGACTCACAACAGTTTATACCGAATGGATTTTTATTTATAGATGATTAAGATTAATGTCAAAACATTACTTGCATACAGCTGTTTTTTAGGCACTGGAAAATGTTTGTCTCAGTTGTAGCATTTGAAAAGCAGATACAGTTTTGAATCAAGCCAAGATACTTGTAGCTAGCCATGCTCCTTTAGTTCCAGCTTAAATTTACCGTGTATTCTTCAGTATGAAGGTGACCTTTTTGACTTGCTGTGTCTAAATTTAAACTTTGGGGAAACTATCTAGTACTTTATTCTTTGGATGGTCTCTTAGACTTGGTTTTCTGAAAGCTTGCGCTGCATTGTTAATTCATGTCTCAACATTGATTTATCTTGTACTGAACCAGTAAGCTGGCACCAGTCCAGTTTTTTGGGTAGAAGCCTACTAATTGTCATATCAGAAATTGAACATGGGAGGGAGGGAGGGTTGACTTTAATGAAATCTATTTGTTAAGAATGGTATCAGCAAGAAGGATGGAGTTCTTAAAAGAACATTAGACTTCAGTCCACCAATGCTTCTTTTCAATGGATACTGTTCTCTTAAAGACATTACGTAGGGTCTACAGTGCAGCAAGGCAATTTGATGACCTTGCTGTGTCACCATATATTGCTGTATAGAACCATTGTATAATGTTAGGCAATAAAATTCCAGTGTCATCTGCAGCCTGTCTGATCATTTACAGTTTTATGCATCTACATGTTTGAGGAAATGTAGGACTATAAAGCAAGTTTCTTTAGTTTTTGATACCTGAAGCATACTCTTTTTTTAATGGTGGTTGTGTCTAGATTAAATTTGGAGGCACGCTCAGCTCCCCAGCACAATAGGCAAGGCATCATCCTTGCAGCTGTGGGATAGCACAGTTGATTTCCTTCCATAGCTCAGGGATGGGATCCTGTTTTGAGGGTAAAAGCAATGCTTCTTGGATTCCTGCTTACCTGTCAACTGTATCGTGGACCGCATCAGAGACTTCTAGTGCATCCTTACTCCTTGCATTGGGATAGTGTTAATTCTTATGTTTTGATGGGGAAAGCTGGAAACTGAACACGGCTAATTTGTTTAAAGCATAGTTTTGCTTCGTTTTTAAATACACACTTAAAGTAAAGGCAGGAGCTGCGACCGAGCAACGGGAGCTCACCCCGTCATGGGGATTCGAACCGCCGACCTTCTGATTGGCAAGTCCTAGGCTCTGTGGTTTAACTCACAGCGCCACCCGCATCCCTCTAGACAGAATACAAGCCACCAATTGCAGATGTGACCACATATATACTGTATATACATTTTCACTAAATGTCATGATGCTGAAATCCACATGGTTAGACAGAAGGCACCGTGATCTACAGCATGACAAGAGGTGGTGGATGGGCAGGCCAAGTGAGCCAGAACAGGCTGCAGCAGGCCCCCAGCCCCTGCCCTGCTGCTATGACTCCTCGGCCCCTAGGATCTAGTTGCCATGGCCGGCACCACGATTGGCTGCCATATGACACAGCTCACATGGAAATGCCATATTAATTTTATATGACTAGTTTTTAACAGTGCACACGTGCAGTCATGAGCAAAGCGGAAGATGATATGGTAATCAGGACTGGATTGCTAGCAGTTACTGGAAGCAGCAGAAATTTGGTGCAGCTGACGTCTCAAGGGTTATCATTGGTTGGACATAACCTACCCAATAATTTGATTATGAAATACTGCCCTGCATGTTTACATAGATACCCTGAACTTCCTCTCTTAGAATCCGAGAAGTTTGCCTCATTCATTTATGAATACAGTTGATCTCATGAGTCACTTCTAAGTAGATTGGACATAGCAGTGGGTGATTCAAGTCCATCCATATGCTTAAAAAAATCCTGTTGCACTTTCACACACATTGAGGTCCTGGGTTATTTTCATGGTGTAACAATTCCTTTTCTGTAGAATTCTTAGCAGTAGCAGAGACTGACTTTAAGCCTGTTCCCTAAAATCATGGGCGCACTCAGTTTTACCAAATCTTGTAAGCCAGCTGAGACGTCTAATTCACTCCTCGGCATAACTGTCTCGCAACATTTATTTATTTAGTTCAGCTTATTTTAGCCAGCTTGGCTCAGTACTTTCCCCTTGCTTGAAAAAGAAACTTACTTAAGCTGTTGGCGGGGAGCCTGTACTAAAGGGGGAAAATGAAGGACGATTCAACTGTTGTAAGGGAGAGGGGTTTGCTGGAATTTTGCAAAGAACGGGCGGGGGAGAGAGAGAATCCTGGAAAGTACTAGGACCCAAGACCAGTTCTAGTATAGACCACACAGGCTTTCTTTCCTGTAACTATTTCTCTTGTGGCATTTATGTGTTTTTTGGGTGGGAGTAGTTCCATGAAAATATCAACTTACAGGCTCATTTCTAATTTGCATATATAGTTAACATGTTCCTCATCATTTAAAAGATAATTTCCCAAAGTTTCATTATCTGGGAACAGTTTTCCAAAATGGCATTTTACATATGAGTAAAATAAATGTGGATCTCTATCATAGACTCATAGTCTCATAGAATTGTCGAGCTGGCAGTGAATTGTCAGATGTTATATTGATCACGTTACATTGGTCACAGGTCATTTGCCAGAAAACCTTTTCTCCACCATTTCCAATAAACACTACTGTTTGATATTTACCCACGAAACATTTGGTTTTTATGTATTTTGCTGCAGATTGATTTTAGAAATCCATTCCTATAGAGAAAATGCACAGCCAAGTTACAGATACTTGAGGCTGAAAACCTGTTAAATATATTAGTTACATATTTTAAAGCACAATAAAAATAAAGCACTTAAACTATCAGTTGCATACTTCTTGATTATTTTTGTACGGAAGACGAAGGCAGTCAACAAATAGTTTCATATTAATTTCAGTTAAATAATTTTAACTAAAACACAATATATGATTTAAAGAAACTTACAAATGTTACATCAGGGGGGGAATCTGCTGCAGTCGTGAGCAGAGGATCCATGGTTCCCCTTCCTTCCCTCCTCCGTGGTTACAAAGCATGGATCCACATGGATCCTCAGGATTTTTGCATTGGGCTACTCCAAACTCACTGTCAGATCACATGTCTGTGGCCACAGCATGAACCACAAAAATCATATATCCACTATTTCGTTTAGAATATTTTTTTTCTTGTTTCCCTCCTCTAAAAACTATGTGCGTGTTATGGTCTGGTGCGTGTTATAGAGCGAAAAATACGGTACCTTTACCTCTTTTTAAATCAATAGGAATTGGATGCAGGTAGCTCTCTGCTGGGTTGCAGGTTAAGTCCTTTTATTTCACTTGACATTCATCCATAATTCACTTTAAAACATTCTTGAGGAATTTTTTTGGGATTAAGCACATACTGTTAATGAAGAAATAATTGTGTTGCTATACAGGAGGAATTTTGCGAGTGGAGTTGCTATGAATTCAGCGACACATGACTTGCTTTCTGCTGTAGCAGTAAAAATTGGAAGCCTATTAAAAATAGTCTTTCCCATATAAGGACCACTGTTCATGCTTGCCTGCTCTCGTGATAGCAGACAGAACAGCCATACAGCTCCGCAGAGTCCCTCTTTTTGCTTAGTTTAACCAGCAGGGATACTTTTATTCTATAAAAAGGAATAGCATTTCCAGAGTTCTTTTGGGAAGTTTGCCCTTTCTAATTTGTGGTATTAATATAGGTGGTCTGGCATGTTAGTCTAAAACAACATTGCAAAGTTAAGCTACTGCTTTGCTTCAGATTGCCCCATGCAGTGTGTGACTTGTGTACAGGTCTAAGGAATACATAGTCATGACTGCTTAGTCAGGCCTTCAGGTCCACTTGATTTTTCAGGCATTGGTCAGAAGTGGGCTAGGTGAAACTGGACCTTTTGGCTTCCTTGATATATTTGCCACATGGAAACATTATGAGTTGGTCTTGCACTGGAAGTGTGGTTTTTGTACTCAGGTCTCCCAGTTTATGGCCTGTCGGCAGATTTCTTCTTGAGTTTGCAAACTTGTCACAAATAGGATTTTGGTAAAAGCATCTTAATTTTCGCACTTTGTGTTTCTGAAGTCCATCTGTGTGCTGGGAGTTCTTGCTGAGAATTTCATTTCACAGAGCAGGGCAACAGTGCTAGATATATGCACTTATATGTCTGCTATGACAACTGGCCATTGATTATTAATAATATAATATAATAATATAATACAATACATTTCTATACTGCTTCTTGAATCTAAAAGAGTTCCCAAGATATTTAATTAATTAATTAATTTGTTAGCTGCCATTCTGAATACAATATTTTCCCGCTGCAACTGAATCACAGCTGCGATAACAAGTAGTAACGCATTTCAGATCAATTGATCAAAGCCAGCCATACCATTATAAGAACAAAAAATGTAGGCTACGATGGTTATTTGATTTAAAATAATCTTCCATTCTTTGTTTTGAAAAATAAATGATAAATAACAAAAAACATTCCATCCAGTTCTCCCAGTGACTGCCTTCATTTCGTGAGAAGAGTACCGGTAATTTAAAAGTTGCACAATATTAACACACTACTGGCATGGTGTTATGTTTATAAAATTCAGCCCCAATGTTAATTTATTTTCTGCCCTTTGGTTCTTTGTTTTGCCCTCAGCACTTGCCCTACAACTGTGTGAATGCAGACAAGCTAGGAATGAAGAGAGTTGAAAACTCCTTCTTAAGCCATGCCTTGTGGGCAGGAGAGATGGTATTGTTTCACAGGGGTTGTTGTTGCGATTTTAAAATAAACCAAGTTCAAAAAATGCTCCTGCCGTAGTCGGCAAGGAGGAAGGCATGAGATCATCCTGCCCTCCTGTTTCAGGAAATCCTCCAAGCATGGAACTAGCGGTATTTATTACAAACCTTATTTAAGTGCTTGAAGAGGAAAACATGCAGTCACATCAAATGCTTCCCTATTGAGCCTGAGATTTGTTAAGAGGCTGATGGTTTAAGGGATTTTATGATGTTGTTAATTATGTTACGTGCAAAAACAAGGTAATGGAAAAACATAATAAACAGAAGCAGTAAAACAATTATCATGTTACATAAACCATTTCTGGTTTTTTAAAATAATAATATTTATTAGTTTTCCAACAAATTGAACACAACACTACAAAAAACCAAAAAAAGAAAAAACATACAATAATACAATACAATACAAAAAAACCCACCAAAACAAAACTGCTAAACACTAACATACAACTAACAAAACAAAACAAAAACCATTTAAAACACAGTCCAATTTCAATATCTTATCTTTCTTTCACTAATTTCCACGACCTCCTCACACCTCCCTTTTTGTATTCCACTTCTATTAATTGTTTCAGCAATTCCTTTCCATCTTCCTCTGTTTTCTATCCTATAGTTGTCTTAACACATTCTAACCTTATTTTTCCCTTTAATGCTCTAATAATCTATTTATACTTAATTCCTTATAACATTTCTACTAAAGCCATATAACTTCATTCCAACATCTTTCTAACATTCATTAATTTTACAGTATTTCTGTAAATAGTCTTTAAACTTTTTCCAGTCTTCTTCCACCGACTCTTCTCCCTGGTCTCGGATTCTGCCAGTCATTTCCGCCAATTCCATGTAGTCCATCAACTTCATCTGCCATTCTTCCCTGGTGGGTAAATCTTGTGTCTTCCTACATAAACCATTTCTGATGGACAGTATGGAAATCTTTCAGATATAGATATAGACATAGATTATAGATATAGATACACACAGAGACACAGAGTGGGGAAAATATTTAATTCCGGGCAGAAATGACTGGCAGAATCTGAGATCAGGGAGAAGAGGCGGTGGAAGAAGAATGGAAAAAATTTAAAGACTACTTGCAGAAATACTGTAAAATTAGTGAATGTTAAAGGGATGTTGGATTGAAAACAAGCGGTATTGGTAAAAAGATTAACAAGAATATGTAAATATGGATTGATAATGGTGGAAAATATATATTTATAATAGGTTAAGATGCTGAGCAAGGACAAATGATAGAGGGTAAGGACTTGCTGAATTAAACATCTGAACTGGAATACAAAAAGGGAGGTGTGAGGAGGTCAGGAAACTAGTAAATGAAGTATAAGATATGAAAATATTGATTTCTTTTTTTTCCTTTTCTTGTTAACTGTTTTCTATTTTGCATTTTTCATGTGTTTTGTTTTTGTATTTTTGTAGCTCTGTTTTCTTTTATTAGGGTTATTCTTTGTTTTTATTTTTTATGTTTAAATTTTGAAACTTTTTATTGTTTGTAAAATTTCAATAAATATTACTTAAAAAAAGAAAAAGAAAATATTTAATTCCGTTTCACTGGCCTGCCATATCAAGTTCCCAAGATCAGTGGCCAGTGTGATTGGGTTTTTGTTGCAGAATCCAAGCAAAAGCTGCTTTGTAGGCTTACTGGAGGAGTAAGAGCAGGCTTCCTCAAACTCGGCCCTCCAGATGTTTTTGGCCTACAACTCCCATGATTCCTAGCAGGACCAGTGGTCAAGGATGATGGGAGTTGTAGTCTCAAAACATCTGGAGGGCAGAGTTTGAGGAAGCCTGCTCTTACTCCTCCAGTGTTGTTTTTTTTAAACTCTGTAACGTACTTTGCCATTGCTCTACTTTTTAAAATGCTTTCCCCATGCAATATTTAAGGCTGATGTTAGGGAGAAAAGAATTCAAAGCACCCTTGGACACATTAACCTGGTGAACAGATCTGGGACATGGATGAGGGACAAGGGCTGAAGCATCGGGCAGGTTTAATTATTTAATACCACAAGAATAAGGATCTACAGTGCTTTAAAGAGTTTCAGAATTAAAAAACAAAGGCAGGTCCATGTCTGCAAAAGGGCTATAATTTTAAACAAGAAAATGGGTAGGTAGCATAGCAAAAAGATGGGGGCGGAGGTAGCAAGGGATGAAAGAGGAATTGAGCTCCACAAATCTATTGCGTGTCCTTCACATATTTCCTCATAAAATTAGGGTGTTTTTGTAGAAATGCAGCAAATGCAGTTGAATTGTCTTGTAAAGGTGACTGCAACAAATTAGTCTAGTTTGGGATTAATTCATTAAATATTTGTGTATACATAGCATTTTAAAGGTTTTTGGCTATTGTCAGGGAACTGCCATCAGTGCTGGAGGGAGAGAGCAAAAGCCAGAGGGATTCCAGAGAGCGTCCAGGGATCGGGAGAAGCAGCCCATCTTCTGGGGAAGAGAATCACCAGTGGAGAAGGGGGGCAGATGGGGGAAGCGGCGAGGCGGTCCCATGACTCCTTGCCTGGGACCAGTGGGGAGAGTAGGGGTCCTCCACTGCCCACACCCTCCTTGCGCAGAAGGCTTTCGCGCAGAGAGAGTAGGAGGAGACTAGGCGTCAAAGAGCTTTTTTGCTGGAAGAAGTTTAAGAAACGCCCACTGACGGATTCTGCCAGCGATTGAGTCAGCCACGGGTGAGTGGCTGTCCGGACAGAAAAGGTTCACTTAGGCAACCCAGCCAGGTGTTTGCACCCAGCCGGGGAGATAAGCACCGGCTTACGCACGAGCAACCCCTAGAACCTTTACAGCTATACAGTTGGCTAGAGACATTTTCTTCTTTTCTTTTACCCATATGATATTCCCTCCATGGATATTCCCCCCCCCCATTTTTTCCAGTAAGGCTTAAGTTTTCCTGTAGACTTGTGGAAACAAGTAATTCTGATTCCTGAATGCCAGTCCAGAAGAGCAATTACACTCATTCCCAAATCAGCACCAGTGTGATTTTCATTTGAGCGCCGTTCCTTCATTTTATATAAAATTATATGCTGCATAAAACTTGGTTTTTGATTATTATTTTTTACGTTAAAACATCCCAAATGTTTGAGGCACTGTGAAGAACCTGCACAGAGACCTGCACAGTCTCCTCCTCCCACCAAACTTCCCGGGAAAGCAGGGGATTTCCATCTCTGAGCTCACTTTATTGAAGGTGGAGACTTCAGGGAAGAAAATGGGCAGCCACAAAAGGGGTGTGTAGCGGCTGTACATGCACAAGGTGCTGCAGTGTTGTTTCTTGCTGTTTTCCACCACCGCTCTCAGATTCCTCTTCCTAAACCCCCATTCACAAAAACAGATTTCATTTGTAATTGTTTTAGCTTATTGTTTTTTTTTTAAACTGGTCTCTGCGATTGCAAAATCTTGATAGTTCAGGGGAAAGGAGTTGAGCTTGCTTGACTTCAAAAGAGCTTGGCAAATGGCACCACTAGAGAAACCTTTTCCTTTTATTGTCCCTTTTAGCTGCTATTTACAAAATAGCTTATTTTGAGCCACACATAGCTAATAATTTCCAGAAGGGTTGGCCGTGTTAGTCTGTCAATCAGTGGCAGTCTGTTGCATCAAAACCATGAGCTTGATGGCGCCATAATAAAAGAATAGCAAATTTATTAGGATTGTAAGCTTTCGTGGACTAGAATCCATATCCTGCATTTTAAGTGTTTTAATGTATTTTAATCTTGTTTTTAATCTTGTATTAATTCAACTCGTTTTTATTATTGGTTGTTAGCTGCCCTAAGCCCGGCCTTGGCTGGGGAGTGCGGGGTATAAAATTTTTATTTTTTTTATATTATTATTATTATTATTATTATTATTATTATTATTATTATTATTATTATTATTATCCTATATCCACATGTCCTACATTACCTGTGTTCTACAGATAATGGTCACCTGCTTTTTTTCCTTATTCATTCAGTCTCATGTTATGTATTGTTTCTGTTTCAGATTTATCGCGGAACAGACTCTCGGAGCTGCCAGCAGAAACTTGTCTCTTTGTTTCCCTTGAGAGCCTTAATTTGTACCAGAATTGCATTCGCTATATTCCAGAAGCCATTCTGAACCTGCAGTCCTTAACGTTCCTGAATATCAGGTAACCGTGATATAAAAGTAGCAGCGCCCAACATTATGCAACTCTTGAAAAGCTCAAGCCAAAGGGACGCAGTGTAGGGGAAAGCGTCTGTGGGGAAAGCAAGCAATTCTTCACATTTCTACCATTCAGTGCTGGGGCCAGACTTGAATAAAAACACTGGCTGTGATTCAAAGAATTCTGCATGCATGTTGGGACTCTCTGGGTTTCCTGTTCTGACAGGATCTCCTTGTACTCAGTTCGAAAGCATGCCACTGCAAGTAGATAAATAGGTACCGCTGTGGCGGGAAGGTAAATGGCGTTTCTATCTGCTCTGGTTTCCGTCACGGTGTTCCGTTGCCCCAGAAGCGGTTTAGTCCTGCTGGCCACATGACCGGGAAAGCTGTCTGTGGACAAACGCCGGCTCCCTCGGCCTGAAAGTGAGATAAGCGCCACAACCCCATAGTCGCCTTTGACTGGACTTAACCGTCCAGGGATCCTTTACCTTTTAAAAATCCTCTGATTTTTAAGGCCACATTATTTGTAGTAAAAGCTGCTTAGCATGAAATATTCAAGCGTATGGTAGTAAAAACTTGAATTTCTGCTGACTTGATAGTAATAGGCTATCTTATTCATTGTGTCCTTTGTGTTAAATCAAGAAAAGTGCTTTAAGATGTTTGTACAGAGATAGAGATGTTTTTATTCAGGCACGCTTTGGGTTTTATAAGCTTACCTTGTACCCTTTGTAAATAAGTTGCATTCTGGTTGATTGTTGTTTTTATTAGATTTATTGATAGGCAGTGATATATTCTGTTGTTACCTTGTATATTTTATTCTCTCTCGGACCACTGTTAGCTGCTTTGAGCACCGTTTGGAAAGGCAGGATACAGATTGAACTAGTAAATAAATAAAAGAGTGTAAAAATAAGTAATAGAGTTTGCTTTGGCACTATCCTCTAGCCAATTCAGTTTTGCCTAGTTTCCTTAATTTTTTTACAGTGAGTCTTTTTTTTTATTCAAAGGATGTGAGTCAGAGGATAACTTCCCATTGTTGTGCATTTATTATGTGCTGCCAATTTATGTTGGACAGTCTATGCTGCTTGAGGAGAGGATTTTTCAGTACAAAGCTTAGGCTCCATGCATTAAAAATAACCACCCTTCTCTCTAGGCAAACTAAAGTATTTAGAAGCCACACAGAGTGGAGCAACTGCTTGTCAACAGTGTGATCCACTGAAAGGAAAGAAACATTGAACTGAGGGTTGATTTTCTTTTGGAAGGAAGGTATCCTGCCCCACCCATCCTGCTTCTAAGTCCTTGCTGTTTAAAGAAGAAGAGGAGATATAGTGGTACCTCTGGTTACGGATTTAATTCAGTGCCACTTATGCGCACGCACGTGGTGCGATAGAGCGCTTCTGTGCATGCGCACGGTGCACAGAGTGCTTCTGCGCATGTGCGAGCAGCGAAACCCAGAAGTATACACTTCTGGGTTTGCTGCAGCCATAACCCAAAGATTCTGTAACCTGGAGGTTATGCAACACGAGGTACCACTGTACTACTCCAAAATCCCACAAGCCCCCTCGACATAATCAAAAAACAATGGGAGGACGATATAAGCCATGAAATTAACCCTATCCAATGGACTAGAATGAGGTCTAAACCTCCCTTTAAATCCATCTCAGCTAGAAGAAAAGAACTCGCCCTGAAACTCACAGATGGTACATAACATCACAGAAACTAGCACTGATTCGCCCAGGAGCCTGACCAAAATCCACAGGCACATACCTCCACATGTAGTGGGAATGTCCCAAAATCCAACAAGAATCCACCAACAGCATACAAATTAATCTGGCTAACCTTAAGATTGCCATACGTCTGGGGGGAATTTCTGAAAGGCGGTGCTTTGTTTTGGATCTTAGGCGATTGAAAAATTGTGGGTTTTTTGGTGTTTTTGGTGTTTAGCATTGCACTCCTCATGAGATTTGAGGTTTGTAGCATGTTAGAATTCTTTGCTGCAGAGCATTCCAAAACTGAGGAATCTTCTCCCACCAGAAGGCACAAACGCCATTTGTACTGCTTTGCCTTCAGCAGCCGGGAGGAGCAACCCACTGCAGGACTATCTTCTTCTGTTGAAAAGAACAAACCTTCAAGGCCAGTGTTTCTTTTTCCAGCACTTGAGATTGAGAGCTGTAATCAGCAGCCTTCCTCTTGCATCTGCTCATTGTAATTACTGTTTGCAAACACAGTATGGTTAACCTACTTCATCGTGCCTGATTCACTTGGTTACTATTTTTCCTTTCATGACAACGTACCTGAATTTGAACACAGTTTTCCGGTACAAGCCATTCCGTTGCTCCCTTGCAGAGTTTACATGTGGGTTGTACATCTCTCTTGAACTGTTTATAGTTTGCTTTGTACTTGTGTTTTCTTCTGTTTCACTCTTGGGCGTGCTCCTTTATGTGGGATTTAAGGTCAAGTTAAATTAATGCTAGAAAGTCCAGCTGCAGTTGACTGTGGTTTCCTTTTTAGATGCTTCACTGTATAAGATCCTCAGGCTGCCAGTTTTAGCCACATGGTTCCCTCCTTTACCCAGACAGGCATAAAGACTGAGATCTTAGATAGTACAGATCCACTTGGTTACCCAGATGACTTATCTCAAAGGAGGAAGATGAGGCAAATATTAGCCAGTTCCCACCAATTTCTATCCAGCAACGCCATATAAATCCTTTCCCCATGCTACATAAGCTTTTTCTTCATAGTTCATAAAATGTGTAACAGCTGTGTTCTGATCCGTGGATGACCCGAGGCAATATTGCAACCTATGGATGGAGAAGCATTGATTCCAGACTTCAGATTTCTCGATTCCTGTCAGCTGCTGGTTTCCCCTGACTTTTAAAGTCATAATAATAATTTTATTGACTGGGTTGTCCCAGCCACTCTGGGCAGCTCTGAACAAGATATTTAAAAGCACAGTAAAGCACCAACCATTATAAACTGGTTATGCCAGTCTAAAGTTATTTCTTAAGGTTAACTATGTAACATGAAGAGATGGGCATTAATATTCAACACAGATTCACATACCACAGCTTGAAAAAGAAAATGCAGGTGACTGTCTTTCTGGCCATCTGAGCCTCTTTCCAATATAAAGCTTTCCATTTTTCCTTTCTAAAATCAAGAGATTAAGGAACATCACTAACTTTTTTCTCTGCATGGAGGCCAATCGGATTCCCTCCATACATTTCAGGAAAAGTTATCCAGAAAATATGGCTAGGACTTAACTTCCCCCCTTTTTTGCCTTCACACAAACTACCTTTTCCCATTCCCTAACCTCTGGCATAAGGTAGTCTGGACATCAGATGGAAAGCAGCAAAGGAAACAAGTATTGCTCTAGGCTTTTTCCAGTGCTTTTGTTCCTCTTAATCTTTGGTTGGATGGCATTGACAGAAGACTGAAGCATTTTAACTGTATGATAGCTTTTTTTATTGTGATAACTGAGCTGTATGGAATTAGGGTTAATTCTTGGTTAGCAGGGATCTGTCAAGGAAGAAGAGCCGATGGTGAAATAACTCTCAAGTGATGTGATGGTGGTTTTCTTTATTCAGGGAGGTTAGTTTTGACAACTTGGTCCCATAAGTATGGGACTTCAAACAGCTTGTGGGCATTTCTGTCTTCTGGCATAGCAAGCAAATGTGAAAAGCAATAAACTGTTTAATGCATATAAAACAGGACTCTGCAGTTCTCTGAATCACAGCTTGGTGCATACACTGCAAGTTCTTCCAGTATTGC
This sequence comes from Podarcis liolepis, assembly GCF_965112155.1. Lineage (NCBI taxonomy): Eukaryota > Metazoa > Chordata > Lepidosauria > Squamata > Lacertidae > Podarcis > Podarcis liolepis. Next base: position 100,109,995 of record NC_139556.1, on the reverse strand, counting down.
CTTTTAATTTCAACCCCAGAATTCAGTTCAGCTTGTCAGAAATCCTGTACAGCCATGATTTTTCTTCATAGTCATTTGACCCTGTGGATATAGCAGAAGATCCCCGCTGTTGATTAATGTGCCCAAACTGCCCTGTTCTTATATTCTGATAACAGTGCATTTTGATTTTCTCATGCTGCACATGAACTGGTTATATGTTTCATCTAATGTTCTGACTATTTGCCTTTTTGTGTGTTTTTCCTTGTCTTGTTGAAAAGCCGGAATCAGCTTTCAACGTTGCCAGTTCACTTGTGCAGCCTGCCTTTGAAAGTTTTGATAGCAAGCAATAATAAGCTCGTCTCACTACCTGAAGAAATTGGGCAGCTAAGACACCTGATGGAGCTTGTAAGTTTATTTAAAACCTTAATTGTCAAACTTTTATCAAGGAAGCATTAGCTTTCCCCCCCAAACTGATTGTTAGGTAGACACCTTTTATGAATCAGGAATATCCAGGGATTGCCACACTCTACTAAACATATGTTGAGTAATCAGGATAAGAATTCCAGTATAAACATCCTGATATATCTTGAAGGTTATCCAAACTCTGATGTGTCCCAGAACACACATTTTAACATGATAGTCATGACTGCAAATGGAGCAGGGTGAATGCTATTTTTGTGCTCTGTTTTTGAAGCTTGACATGCTTTCTTCAACCTTCCTAGAAATGAGTGGGATGGATAGGTGCCAAATTCTTGTGGTTTTCGTTTAGCTTTATGGTGAGCTGCTAAAGAGTGTTGAATTTGTTTAAACAATGAGATGTTGACACATTGAGAGCCACAAGTGATTTTTTGTGTGTGCGTGCTTACATCCTTTTGATGGAATCGTTAGAATTATGGAGGTTATCATTGTATTTTCCACCGATAGCCTGTGGGCTTTCTGATGTGTTAACGTAGTAGCTATAATTAATTAATATGCTTGTTTGTTTATTTATACACCGCTTGATTGTAAAAATCCTAAAAGCGGTTTACAAAAATATTAAAACAATAAATTTGAGAAAAATTCACAACCTTACTTTAAAACAACTTTAAAAGTTGAACTACTGAAACAGATTAAAATTACCTCAATTTTCTAAGCATCCAGTAGGTTGTCTAAACAATGGTGTTTTTAGCAGGCACTGAAAGAGTACCTTGAAGGTGCTTGCTTGATCTCAATAGGCAGGGAGTTCCAAGGTGCAGGTGCTTCCACATTGAACGACTGAGTTCTTACAAATGGGTATTATGTGGCACCTGTAGCAGTGCCAGTCACGCCGATGGAAGCGGACGAGTGGGCACATGTAGGGAGTGGTAGATAAACAGATAAACCGTAGATAAACAGATAAACTGGTTCCAAGTTGTTAAGGGAGTGGTATACTAGGAGTATACTAGTTGGAGTATACTAGGAGTATACAATTCCAAGTTGTATACTAGGAGTAACACCTTGAACTTAGCCTGGTGGCAAATCGGCAACCAGTGTAGACCTCTGAGTACAGGTGTTACATGCTGACAAGGCCTCACTCGTGTCAGCAGTTGTGTTGCCGCATCCTCGCTGTGTGAGGGAAGCCCCACGTAGAGCGCATTGCAATAATCCATTCTTGAAGGGACCAACACATGAACTGCTGCAGCTAGGCTTTCCTGGCCGCAGAATGGCCACAGCTGTCAAACCAGCTGGAGTTGGTCAAATGCCGCTGAGGCTGCCTGAGCCTCCAATGGCACAGCTGGATTCAGAAGCACCCCAAACTGCGAACTTGCCCCTTCAGGGGGAGTGCAGCCCCACCCAGGGTAGGCAACTGACACGGGAGCTACTTGCCCACAGTGCCTCCATCTTGCCAGGCTTCAAGCTCAGCTTGGTGCTCCTCATCCATTTCACCAAGCTATCTGAGTGACATTTATTATTCAGTCTTTCACAGTTTTGTATTGGCAGGTCTTTTGGAATGCATTTTTACAAAACTCCTTATTAGCTTTGATGTTTTAATATTACAGGACTGTGCATTTATTACTACATTCCTGATTTGCATTTCTGGGCTGTACGTTCTGTTGTTTCCGAAGTATGTCTCTAGTAAATGATTAGCATATTTTGGTAGCCTCCTTCTTGCTGTTTTTAATATGCATGTATGCATTCCTGACCTCTGTAATTTGGATATGACATCTGAAGGCAGCCCTGTTTAGGGAAGCTTTTAATGTTTGATGCATTGCTGTATTTTAATATTTTGTTGGAAGCAGCCCAGAGTGGCTAGGGAAGCACAGCCAAATGAGCGGGGTATAAATAATTTATTATTATTATTATTATTATTATTATTATTATTATTATTATTATTATTATTATGTCACCTGGCTTGTTTTTCTGACTGGTAGCAGCACCTTAGATGCTCAGAGGCTGGGTACTGAACTATTGTACATTCAAAGGATGCTGTGCATACCATGAGTTATTGATCCTCTCCAAAGAGGAGGTATTCTGCATGTGTACAATGGGCTTAAATCTCGTGACTTTTCATTCACAAGACAAAGCTTTGAACTACTGAAATGGTGTTTATATCATGGTGCACATCATTAAAATCATTAAACCACAGCTCACTCCTCTTCATGATTTTCTAGGATGTAAGCTGTAATGAAATACAGACAGTTCCATCACAGATCGGCAGTTTATATTCTCTACGGGACCTGAACCTCAGAAGAAATCACCTGGTGCATTTACCTGAAGGTGAGAAATGCAGGGGAGAAGTTGTCTACAAATCCTCTTATTTCCAAAATCAAATTGTTTGCTACATGCGAATGTCTCATCTTCTTCTGCAGTTACCGTATTTTTCGCCCTATAGGACACACCGGCCCATAGGACGCACCTGGATTTTGGGGAGGGAAATAAAGGAAAACATTTTTATTCCCACCCTCCCCCAGGCGCGGGGCTGGGGCGGGGGAAGCCCGAGCTTCCCCCGACCCCAGCCCCCAGAACAGGAGCCACCAACCCCTCTCGCTCTCAAGGCTTCAGCGAAATCCTGCATTCGCCCCATAGGACGCACACACATTTCCCTTTCATTTTTGGAGGGGGGAAAGTGCGTCCTATAGGGCGAAAAATACGGTAATTGACTACAGTGTTTTTCATGCGTGTGTCTTTTCTCCTACAGAGCTTGCCGAGTTGCCTTTGATTCGGTTAGATTTCTCCTGCAATAAAATCACAACAATCCCGGTTTGTTACCGTAACCTCAGGCACTTACAGACAATCACCCTAGATAACAACCCACTGCAGTCACCCCCTGCACAGGTAATGTATCATCTAATGTTAGAACACTATTCTCAACCAGAATACACTTTCTCTTAAGAGTAGCAAAGAAGTCCATGGGAGGAAATCTTTTACTTTTCAGCTTAATGCAAGCTTTGCATCAGGATTGCTAGAAGACCGCCCTTGATGTTCTCTTTGTCTTAGGATACAATTCACTCTGGCAAATGAAAAATTCTTGGAAACAAATTACACATGCTGTTTAAACCTTAGCGTTGGGAAGCTGACATTCGCATGCATTGCTTGAGATTTTGCTGTTTCTATGCTGACTGATGCACAGTGCACAAGCAAATAATGGTGCAGTAGATAGTGTGTGCAAACCACTACAAAAAAACAGCTGCTTATGTGTATATACACACTGCACCCTCAGTGTAAGAATGATGGCCAGAAATGATTGCTTATGCCAAAAAAGTTAGCGATCTTAGGAAAGATAGGACTAAGTTGCATAGGAGAGGACATATAATTCATATGACGTGTGTTTACAGTGGTGCCTTGCAAGACGAAAATAATCCGTTCCGCGATTCTCTTCGTCTAGCGGTTTTTTCGTCTTGCGAAGCAACCCTCTTAGCGGATTAGCGCTATTAGCGGTTTAGCGGCTATTAAAGGCTTAGCGGATTAGCGGCTAAAAGGCTATTAGCGGCTTAGAAAAAGGGGGGGAGCGAAAAAAATCACAAGACTCGCAAGACGTTTTCGTCTTGCGAAGCAAGCCCATAGGGAAATTCGTCTTGAGAAGCGCATTGAAAAACGGAAAACCCTTTCGTCTAGCGGGTTTTTCGTCTTGCGAGGCATTTGTCTTGCGGGGCACCACTGTATATACAGTGGTACCTTAGGTTACGTACGCTTCAGGTTACAGACTCTGTTAACCGAGAAATAGTACCTCGGGTTAAGAACTTTGCTTCAGGATGAGAACAGAAATTGTACTCCGGCGGCATGGCAGCAGGAGGAGGCCCCATTAGCTAAAGTGGTGCTTCAGGTTAGGAACAGTTTCAGGTTAAGAATGGACCTCCGGAATGAATTAAGCACTTAACCTGAGGTACCACTGTATTCATTTGCTGGAGGAGAAATACTAAGCAGACAGCTTCATAACTGCAGAATGGTTTAGCCCAACTTCGGATGGGGGAGGCAGGCAAGTCACAAGAAGGCTATAAAATCAATGCCAGAACAGCTGCACTGCCTGCCCATGAACTTCCAGGAAGTATTTAAAGGTGTTTTATTGTGTGGAGCCATAAATGGCCTGGGAACATCATTACATTGTGAGCCACAGACCTCAGCACCCTAGCGTGTGTGTTGTGTGTGTTGTGTGTGTACTAAAAGGTTCTTGCATAATTTCCAGAAGACCCTTACAGTTCCTTACCTCACTCACTGAGGGCGGCATTTCAAATCCTTGGGCAACAGTGGTAACAGCTGATTATTTTAGTTCTCATAGTGAAGGCCGTCAAATCCTGCCCCAACTCTAATTGCAAGAACAGCATGGACTCATATAGGGACAGCTAACCCTTTGTACAGTGGTGCCCCGCAAGACGAATGCCTCGCAAGACGGAAAACTCGCTAGACGAAAGAGTTTTCCGTTTTGGAGGTGCTTCGCAAAACGAATTTCCTATGGGCTTGCTTCGCAAGACGACAATGTCTTGCGAGTTCCTGCGGGGTTTTTTTCCTGCCCCCCCCTTTTTCTAAGCCGCTAAGCCGCTTATCAGCTGATCCGACAAGCTCATAAGCCGCTAAAAGCCGCTAATAGCGCTAGCCCGCTCATCCGTCAATGGGCTTGCTTCGCAAGACAAAAAAACCGCTAGACGAAGAGAATCACAGAATGGATTCTTTTTGTCTTGCGAGGCACCACTGTACTCTCATTTAATTGTATTATAACGTACTCTGTTTTATTTTATTTTTTAAAAAAGTCTTCCCCAAAACACCTCCCCCAGAGAAGCCTGCCAGAGCCTGATACTGCAGTCACCTGAAGGAGGGAAAGCATTATTGTTAAAATCTACATTGACCTGATTCATATGCGACATTCAACCTAAATTATTTTTTATATCTGGTTTAATGTGAATTGAGTGAGCATGTTGGCGTACATTGCACAGACGTTCCCAGTTCCACCCTTCCCTGGCTCTTGTCGCAATGCCAGGTAGGAAAGAAACCAAGGGCCGGCTTTCTGCTACATTCAAACCAGCACCTGTGGTTTGCTGCTCTTCAAACAAGCCACGAGCTGCAGCCAGGCTTCGTTCTTGGCTTGTTGCTCGTGGTTTGTTGAGCGATCTAATAAATAGGAAGAAGAACTCGAGGTGCAAAAATGTAGCTTGTTTATAAGGGCAATAGGCATTTTGGAAAATTCATTCAAGGACACAGCATAAATAGAATAAGGAATAACAGATACAGAATTTTCTAAAAATTATAATAAAATACAAATAATGAATGTAGACTATTAGAGAATGTATCATCATAAGCTCACAGTAGCCAAATAAAAATACCAATTTTCTTTTGGTAATGTTTACCGCAAACATTAAAATATAATGGTATATATGTTAATCTAACAACCAAATTAAAAATATATTCCTAAATAAAAGATAATCCCCCCAAATACACCCTTTCAAACTGAGAAAAAGCCTGAAGAATAAAAAATAGCAGTGATAAAAAATATATAACCTAAAGTTCTCTGTAAGAATTCAGAATTATCATGATAACCAACATAGATAAAATGACCATTTTAAGCAGTAATTCTTTCACTCAGGGGATATTAACTCCTGTTGCATGAAGGATCCAAAATGAAACTTTTTATATCCACTTGAACCAATTGCCTGTGGAGACATGTCCTGCCAAATAGAGCAGAATTGGAAGGGGGAAATCTTCTTTTACCAGATGAACTGCTAAAGCCTAGTCAAATGAAATGGAAAGAGAACTTTAACCCCTTGCTAGCATACAAGATCCTGAACATACATGAAGAGGTAGAATAAAGGATCTGAAAACAGATGGCGAAACAAAACAGAGAACAACGAAAGGGAACTCCTGCGAGTGCATTCACATCAAAGAGAGGAAATCCATTTTCTCATTGAGCCCTTTTGGGATTTGTCTGCGCAGGGCAAGGATCCAATACAGCTCTCTCTTTAAGAACTACCTGACATCATGCTGAGGGATCATCTCAATGACCCAGTGTGTTTTCTCTCCTATGCCGCTTTTCAAAGCTCTTATGATCTGGCCAATGCAGATCTTTTCACATGAGCACTTGAGGTTATTGTGTGCATTAACTTCAAAGGGTTTACTCTGAGTATGGCTGGCTACAATATCTATTATACTGTTACCCTGTTTTTCCTCTAGAGTACTCAGCTTAATTGTGGTTTGTAAACAATCTTTTGGACTGGCAATTTGTTCGGTGTTTAATTTTTTTTTTTAATATAAAGAAATCTAATATATAATATATTAGTTGCAATAGATAGCAATTGTTTGTGTATCATTTCCAAATATTCACGATGGTTTTCCCACCCCCTTTTTTAAAAAAGATATGCATAAAAGGAAAAGTCCACATATTTAAGTATCTGAATATGGAAGCATGCAAAGTAGCGCCAGATCTTCCAGATTACGACAGGCGGCCAATGGGGTTTGGTTCTTGGTAAGTGCGCACAGATTTCAGATTCACTGTTTCTTAAAAGAATCTTTGTGGATAATTTTTCCTTTTCTGTATTAAGATGTTAGCGGGCTTTGTTGTGGGGGCAGAGAAATCTCATTGTGCTGTATGTTTAACCTTCTGTGCATGGTTGTATAAGATCTCTGGCCTAACCACAGGTGTAAGTGTTGATCTCCTTTCCCATGATGAAGCTGTGTTGCTCTTGGCAGAGTCTCCTTTTGGCTTAGCCGGGCAACATTCATCTCTGAGCGGTCAGCCGCATCATGAGTTGCTAAATTAAGGTGATGGGGGCTAGGAATGCAGCTTGTGTTTATATCAAGCAGTACTGAGTAATGCAAGTCGATGAAGCAAGGCCCTGGAGGAAGGAGAGAGAGCAGTGAGCACACTGAACCACAGACAGTTTAAGGCAGGGCACGGAAGTCAATGAAATTCAAGTTGGAGAACCATAAATGCGTAAATAAGAAGCAGGCTAGTCTGGTTGTGGCCGGGTCTCAGTGAAAAGGGGAACTTGAGCAGCCAGCCAGAGAGTTCCTTCTCTAGTCTGGTCCCTGCATCCAAAAATACGTTTCATTACACAGCCAGTGTGGGCATTTTTGGGTATTCCGTTTGTTTTTTTCAGAGTCTTGGTTATTAATGTTAAAGCCTGTGTGTGTGAATGAGAGAGAGAGAGAGAGAGAGAGAGAGAGAGAGAGAGAGAGAGAGAGAGAGAAAAGGGGTGGGGGGTGAGTATATTAATATACAGTGGTACCTCGGGTTACATACACTTCAGGTTACATACGCTTCAGGTTATAGACTCCGCTAACCCAGAAATAGTGCTTCAGGTTAAGAACTTTGCTTCAGGATGAGAACAGAAATCGTGCTCCGGAGGCATGGCAGCAGCAGGAGGCCCCATTAGCTGAAGTGGTGCTTCAGATTAAGAACAGTTTCAGGTTAAGAACGGACCTCCGGAATGAATTAAGTACTTAACCCGAGGTACCACTGTACATCAAAATTGCCAGTAGGTTTTCCCAGGGGAATTATCCACCCCTTGCTGAACGGTGCAGCAGGGAAAGGGAGAAGGGGCAGCAGAATGCCCTGTGCCGTGGAAATGGAAACTGTGACCTTACGCTCTAGAAAGGGCAATCCCGGCAGGAGAGCTGAGTGAGTGAGACAGGCAGATGTATTTGGCAACATCTGTGTAGTGCTTCCTCTTCCTGCCTGGTGCAGCCTTGCTAGTCAGGCCAGGCAGAGCAGCAGCAGATAAATCAAAGGGAGGAGCAGGAGATGGTGGCAAGATGAGTATGCAGCACTGGCTGCTACAACAATTCTGGCTGCCCCTAAGGTGAATTTCTTGGCCCCGAGACAGTAAAATGCAGGAAACTCAGCCCTACAGCAGCTGTGCTTGTGGCAGCCTCTGTTTCTGGTTTTTAGTGCAAGGCTTCCTGTGACTGAGAACCAGCTGCCCTCTGCCCCAGCTAGGACTAATAATAATAATAATAATAATAATAATAATAATAATAATGCTGCCCATAAAACAATTAGGATATCCAATGTCGGGGCAGTAAAAAGAATAGCAATGAAAAAAACCTGGAGTAGGTCTAAGCAAGTTGTTTATTAAAATCTCTAAAACACTCCATGGTCTAGCCTACATATGAAGAGCAATGTATTCCCTGTGCAATAAAAATGTAGTTGAGTTTTTCTGTTGTTGTTGATGATGCTGACGTTGTTGTTAATTTATTTCTTGTACCCCGCCCATCTGATTGGGTTGCCCCAGCTCCTCTGGGTGGCTTCCAACAAAATATAAAGGAACACACCAAAATATCAAACATTAAAAGGTTCCCGAAACAGGACTGCCTTCAGATGTTTGCAAAAAGTCATATGATTGTCTCTTTGCCCTTTGATGGGGGGGGGGGAATTCCACAGGGTGGGCACAACTACCAAGAAGGCCCTATATATTATGCCAGTTAAGCAAATCGGCTTATATTTGCATATTTTATTCTTCTGGTAGTCCTGGAAAGGGGGGGGGGGATTATGTAGGGCACGGAATAACCTCCCATGATTACTTGAAATCCAGTTCAGTGAATCATCTGTCCACCCAATCAAGAAATCAGAATTTCAGCTTTTGAGACTTGACCAGGTGTTGCCCACTTGCTTCCAGACTTACCTTTCCTCAGAAGTTGCTGTATTCTAAAATGGAAGTGTTGAACTCTGTGTTCTTTAGCAATTGCATGGTACAGTTGTAGAGTACCCACATCCTACTTAATACAATTGCATGGAGAATCACCGTACTAACAGTTGCACAGACTCAGCTCTGTTGTCATCATTAATCAGGAATACTCTAACACACGTGTCAGCAACCTTTTTCAGCCGGGGGCCGGTCCACCGTCCCTCAGACCATGCGGTGGGCCGGACTATATTTTGAAAAAAATAATGAATGAATTCCTATGCCCCACAATAACCCAGAGATACATTTTAAATAAAAGCACACATTCTACTCATTTAAAAACACACTGATTTCCGGACCGTCCGTGGGCCGGATTGAGACAGCGATTGGGCCGGATCCGGCCCACGGGCCTTACCCCTGATCTAGTCCAACCCCCTGCAATGCATTAGGAATCTCAGCTAAAGCATCCATGACAGATGGCCATCCAACCTCTACTTGAAAAACCCCAGTGATTCTACCACCTTCCTGCTCTTAATACATTTATGACAACAACCGTCCCACTGCATAGTTTCCTAGCCCAGAAACTTTTCATGCTCTTCCCCACTTGCTGCTGGCCTGACATTTGTATGCACATGATGTAACAGGTCAGCATTGCCATGTGCAGAGTTCGCCTTGCGCTTGGTGGCGCAGCGTGGACCGCAGACTGCAGGAGCAGCAGCTCTTTGGTTCTCAGAGCTTGCAAAGGCAGCAGGCCGGATTGAGAAGGCAATTGGGCCACATCCAGCGCCCAGGCCTTAGGTTGCCTACCCCCTCGAACACTACATATACATGCAGAGAAGAAGTGAGGCATGCCACAGTAGGTGTATTAATGGCAACCTGCCGCTTCTGACACATTGGCTGCCGCCTGGCTTGAAGTACTTAATGCCGGCAGTCCTAATGTTTGCAACACACTTCCTGTAAACATCTGTTGTTGAGCTCTGCCCTCTTAGATTGCAGCTCTCTCACAGCGGAGACTCTTCTGCACACACGGTGCCACATAATTAATAATTACAAGTTGCATTCCAAGCAACTGATTTTCAATGCAAGTGACAACCAGCCGCAGCCTAATCAGCAATTAGCAACGCCTGGGTGGAGCCGTCCGTTTGCTGAACTTCCCATTTGCCCATTATTGCTCTCTTGCTACAGATTTCCCTGGGGCATCCAGTGCCAGTAGGATAGTTGATTCATTGTTAAGTGCCCATTTGCAGAGGGCCAGGCGAGCCTCATTGTTACGTCTCTGCTGTCTCTGGCAGTTTCCATATACTGTGTCTGTGATGGCCGCAGTATTGAACTGTCTAGTCACTATGTACATTTAGAGCAGAGATAGCTTACTCTGTCCTCTGTATCCTCTTGCTGAGTTCCTAGTACCATGGATGTCATGCCTGTTTCTGGCAATAAATTAAATGCATAAAAACTTCCCTCAACTTCCTTCAGGGCTGATTTGAAACACATTCAAAATATTTTATGAATTAATAATGGTTAACTTTTAAAAAATGCATTATTTAATATTTTGAGTATAACCATGTTCCAGTTTTTGTAAACCATATTGAGTTCAGACATTTTGGGTATAATTCAGCATTGCGCTACTACTGACATTCTGTCTGCACAAGCATATCAGCCTGCTAGACATAATCTTCCTGCCTCTCTGCACACTGTTCTGGGGGTTCTCTTCGACAGCTCCCCCCCCGTCAGTTTCAAGGGCACATGGGTGGAGGAGACATGGGAAAGCCCTGTTTTGAAGGTGGAAGCCCTTGTGGAGGGTTTCCACCGGTGGGGCTCATTAGGCAAACCCCCCCACTATTCACTATGTAAATGACATCTCTTAAAGGTAAAGGGACCCCTGACCGTTAGGTCTAGTTGCGGACGACTCTGGGGTTGCGGCGCTCATCTCGCTTTATTGGCTGAGGGAGCCGGCGTACAGCTTCTGGGTCATGTGGCCAGTATGACTAAGCCACTTCTGGAGAACCAGAACAGTGCACGGAAACTCCGTTTACCTTCCTACGGAGCGGTACCTATTTATCTACTTGCACTTTGACGTGCTTTCAAACTGCTGGGTTGGCAGGAGCAGGGACCGAGCAACGGGAGTTCACCCCGTCGCGGGGATTCGAACCGCCGATTTGAACCACCAACCTTCTGATCGGCAAGCCCTAGGCTCTGTGGTTTAGACCACAGTGCCACCCATCTATTATATGCCCTTAAAAGCATTTCATACTGGGTTTCTGCAGGGTATCCCATATAAGTGGCTGCTGCTTACATGGCCTCGGTCCAGTATATCTGAAGGAGCATCTCTACCCCCATCGTTCTGCCCGGACTCTGAGGTCCAGCGCTGAGGGCCTTCTGTCAGTTCCCTCACTGCAAGAAGCCAAGTTACAAGGAACCAGGCAGAGGGCCTTCTCGGTAGTGGCACCCACCCTGTGGAACGCTCCCCCCACCAAATGTCAAAGAGAACAACAACTACCAGAGTTTTTAGAAGACATCTGCAGGCAGCCCTGTTTAGGGAAACTTAATGTTTGATGCATTACTGTATTTTAATACTTTGTTGGAAGCCGCCCAGAGTGGCTGGGGAAGCATGGCCAGATGGCGGGGTATAAATATATTATTATTATTATTATTATTATTATTATTATTATTATTATTATTATTTATTGAAAATGATGGTATACAACATTCTAGCCCATCTTCAACACAAACTAGGGCTGTGTACATGTTGCACCTTGAAGCACAATTTTCCCCTCAAAGAATTCTGGGCATTGTAGTTTACCACTTACGAGTTACAGATTTTTTTTGAGGGGGGGGGTGTGCATTGAAATGTAGTTGTTTTTCTTGGATGGAACCTTTCAGCTGAAGCACCAGAGTTAACCCCAAATTAGTATCAATGTATATATTTTAATTAAATCCCATTTTTTCTTGTCTTCCGTGAAGCCCAAAGTGACCTTTAAAGGGCTGCTCTTATTTTGATGTTTTTGTCCCCTGTGTTCTGAGTGCTGTGCAGACCATAGGCATGGCCCTTATGTTTTCTCCCTGAAGAACATGGCTGCCCATTAAAGTTTAGGCAAAGATGACAGGGAAAATGTGCCACAGTAAAGGAGCAGCAAAGGTTCAGCAGTGGCTGGTAGACCTTGGTTTGTAGAGGAGCTACTTTTGCCAAGATGGCAAGTTGTACTCTTTTGCAGTGCTTGGGAATTGTTTTGGTGGTGGCTGAATGCTTTGCAGGCCAAGGCAACTGATCATCGGCCCAAACATTTGGCTAGCAGAAAGGAACATTTCTCAGTCTGGAAGAACAAGACCTCTTTAGCTGGATCGCATTATGTATGGAAAAATGCAGTATGACTAACAGGTTGAATATGTCCCCCGGTACTGTCTGGTATCTAATCTTCTCCCCCCAAAAAATCTCGTTTGCTTTTTGCAATAAAATAACTAACATTTTATCTGCTTGACAGCCATGAAGAACTATATTCCAGCCGACCATATGGAGCACTGGATTCTGGCTTCAATAGTGTGGACAGCGGAGACAAAAGGTGGTCAGGAAATGAAGTAAGTATACTTTTTTTGTTTCTATTTGGTGGATAATTGTAGCATATGTGAAAAGAAAAAAAATCAGGCAGAACAGCCGTGGAAGACTCAATTGCCAAAATGCATAGGGCTGCAATTTTGCAACGGCTTATTCTGCAGTCACCCAAGGACTGAGGCCAGTGTGCCATTTCCACATCTGAGATTATTTTCAGTCTGATAATGGCGGTGCAGGAAAGGATTTGCAAGCACTGCTCTTTGCTCCACATTTCATTTCAAAACTCTTTAAATTGAAAACAATACAAACTCACAAAAAGTGTACTTTGTCTACATGCAATTCAGATCACTGGAGTGACTTGAAGGAGGAGCTCTTTCTAACATTATATTAGAGTGCTGCAGATCTTGTTTTCGTGGACGTATTTCACAATCTCTGTTTTCTTAATTGTCCGGTGTATTTTTTCAATGAAGCCTACAGATGAATTTTCTGATCTTCCTCTGCGAGTGGCAGAAATCACAAAAGAACAAAGACTGAGAAGAGAGAGTCAGTACCAGGAACACCGAGGGAGCATGGTTGTCACCAATGGTGGAGGTAAATGGCACTGAGAAAAAAGCCACCAGTGCATATCTGGTTGCTACCACGTTGCATGGCAAGATTCTGGTGCGCTTTGTGGAGCATCATCTATGTCCAAGAAGTATCTTTTCAGACCTATTTTATTTTACCCCTTTGTCTTAAAACGCTCTATATGCAGCTTAACTGGAGGAGCCAAATGGCATTTTTACGCAGCCAGGATTATGGAGGAATCTTTATTTTAGTTTCTCCTTCAAATGCTGATTAAGTGGAATGACTGGAAGTAGCTCCTAGGAGAAGAGAATCCAAATAACACTTGGTTCCACTACCACAAGAAGCTGTAAAAGATTGAGGACCAGGAAACAGTAACCTTTAACTGGGGGAAATTGGGTCTCTTTGGGTTTGCTATATCTTCCAGCATAGCACCTTTAAAAAATAATTTAAAAACCTGTTGACTTGCTCCTTGTGCAATTTGCTTCTTATCTGCGCTATTCTAAAGGATTTTGGATACAGGGTCGTGCAGTATTTTCATAAGGTTTGCTGCAACAACAACATAGCAAAGCCTTATTGGGCTTACAGAAGCAGTGATGAATAAAAAATGCCCCAGTTAACATAATGAGTGGAGGGATCAATGAGAGCAGACCTTTCTGAGCTTCATGCTCTTGTTGTAGCTTTCATACACTTCTGAATGTGTGTGAGTCCCTCCCACCATCTTATTCCTTTTACAATATTTGTACCCCTTCCTCTTAACCTTCTGCTTTCTTAATTTCACATTTTATATGTGAAGGTAGCCAAAATAAAATATAATTGCAGTCTTGACTGCAAGCATCATCTTTGGTGTTTGCAGAATAATCTAACAAACCAAAAGCTGTTCTAACATGTCATTTTACAGATTCAAGTTGGTCAGAACAGTATTGCTTTGCATGTTAATGTGCATGTCTCACTTACCAATTCACAAAGGTGCTTCAGAGGTTTCTGAGTTCGCATATTGATTAGAAGCCAGAAATACCCGTAACTTAAAGCACTTCTTTGGATATGGATATCAAAAGTCTAAGCAACTTGTTTCTGCAAAATACAACATTAGATAGAATTGGGATGCAAGATGACCTTAACAGATTGGAGAACTTGGCCCAAACTAGCAAAATGAATTTCAACAGGGACAAATGTGAGGTTCTGCACTTAGGCAGGAAAAACTAACTGCACAAATATAAGATGGGGGACATCTGGTTTGCCAGTAGTACATATGAAAAGGATTTAGGGGTCTTAGTAGACCACAAGCTTAACATGAGTCAACAGTGTGATGCAGCAGCAAAAAAAACCTAACACTGTTCTAGGCTGCATCTACAGAAGTATAGTGTGCAGATAAAGGGAAGTAATACTACCACTCTATTCTGCCTTGGTCAGACCACACCTGGAGTACTGTGTTTAGTTCTGGGTGCCACAATTTAAGAAGGGTGTTGACAAGCTGGAAGGTGTGCAGAGGAGGGCAGCCAAGATGATCAAGGGTCTGGAAACCAAACCTTATGGGGAATGGTTGAGGGAGTTGGGTGTATTTAGCCTAAAAGAGGATACTGAGAGGAGATATAGGAATCAAGCTAGGAAGCTGGGACCCGAACCAATGGATTCAAGTTACAATGAAGGAGATTCCAACTAAACATCAGGAAGAACTTTCTGATGGTAAGAGCATCTTCAGCAGTGGGGCGGACTCCCTTGAGAGGTGGTGGACGCTCCTTCCTTTGAGGTTTTTAAGCAAAGGTTGGATGGCCATCTCTAGTGAATGCTTTAGTTGAGTTTCCTGCATTGTAGGGAGTTGGACTAGCTGACCTTTTGCATTCCTTCCAACTCTACAATTCTATGGTTCTATAGTCTTGAGAGACTAATATTGCTACTCACCACTAATAGATCATTCTTGGCAAGCAAGCCAGAGTGCAGGTGGAAAAGAGTTTTTCAATTTAGTGTGTGTTATGTAAGTGAATTGCTGTAAACTATTCATTTCTGGTTACATTAGTGAGCAATAAAACCCTAGCATGGTGGGATTTTTCTTTGTCTATAATGCGTTCTAAAGTATGAAATGGCTCTTGGTTTAATATTAGTTGGAAATCTCCTCCCAATCAGCAGTTTTTAGAAAGAGCTTGATCTATAGTTTGTTGGCTGATTGTATGAGCCACTCTGCAGCGAGAGATTTCCTGAATAAATATGGTCACACCTGATGGAGCTGCTGCAGTCTAAGTTCTGTTAACTCTCTCTGCGCCTCCCCCTTCCCCCAGCTGCTTATCTAATTACGGTCCTTCTCTTTGTATATGCCAAGTGGAACATGATCTGGATCAGATCGACTTTATTGACAGTTGTGTCACCGAAGAGGAGGAGGAAGAGGTGAGGCAACCCAAGTGCATGGAGTCAGACAGCCTCAGCTCACAGTTCATGGCATATATTGAACAACGGCGAATATCTCACGAGGTGGTGCTTCCTTTTAATTTGTGTGTGTGTGTGTGCCCCTGTAAAATTCCCTTTTGTTTGTGTTGTTTCTCATCCACAGTGGCTATTATTGGTTGACTTTTAGATCTGGAGATTCAGAGTTTTTGGAGCAGTCCCGATGCTGTGCTTTCAGCTACTGACTCAAAGCACTGTGCTCTGGGGTCTTGTAGGTGTTCAAGGTGCTAGTTTTGACTGCAATAGAGTCTCAATGGATATCTGCTCAATTGGCCTTTCTCTCCCATGTGCTAGGTCCATGGTGGTCCGTGCAACAGTCTGGGTGCAGAATCTGAGAAGTATCCAGTGGGACGTTGCCTTACTTCCCTCCTCTCTCCATCCCCCCTCCTCATGTGCCCAAAAATCTGTTCCAGATTTTGAGGCTGCATGGGTCTGCAGGAGGGAGGAGAGGAAGGTGAAATCCCATTTATGTGAGCAGAAGCCTGTTCTGCCTGCACACAGACAGTTTTCCAGTGCTATATAGCCTCACCTCCCATTACCACCCCCACCCCTAAATCCAAATTAGGGTGCTGCAAGCAAGGGGGGCAAGCAAGGGCTTTTTTCAGAGGTACTTGGATATGTAATAATAATTATATGGTGCTTTGCTATCCTTTTATTGTAGGCAGTTTTATGCCACTTCATTGTATATATCAAATCCATTCTGATCTGCTTTTAAGAGTTTTCTTTTAGCTAATCTGCATTTGCATCTTCTTTGGGTGGGTGTACCTCTGATATTGTCTCATCAGCAACCAGAGTGTGGATCCAAGTCCATCCACTAATCTCAGGAGGGGGGGGTGCAGGCCTCTTGGCCTGTTAGCACAAATCTGCCCCTCCCAGTATACTGTCATGGCAATTTCTGATGCCCCAAGGGAAGGCAAAAATAAAGGTCAAGCATCTGTAAAGTATGACTTTTCTGGCTTCCTAAGAAATAAAGACATTTTGGGATTTATTCTTGGAACATAAGATTGAACAATGTACAGCCTGTGTCCTTAAGCATTGTGCTGTTTTAAATCTGCCCCGTGGTATTTCAACTGAAAGGTTACAATTAAGAAATCCAGGCTCATTTCCTTGTACCAGCATTCTCACTTTAGAGTCTCCAGTTGTTTTGTGGGCCAGCCTAAAGGAAGCATCTCTTCCCCATAATGAGAAGAGTAGGAAGATATTTTCTTAATTTCATATAATTAGATGCATAGCTTTACAGTAACAAAAAAATTAGGTCCAGAACACAGAACTGGATCCCCATTGTTCTGTTATATTGTGCCTTCTGGTTTTTCAAAATTAGACCAGTTTAGTTTTTATGCCACAAAATGGAGCGAGCTTCTTGAATGAATGAGCTCAGCCATTTTGGGATGGCATGCTCCTTGAGATAACAGTGTGTTTTTTTGAACCCTTTTGAACATGCTTTTTATAGGGCCAGTTTGGTTACAAACACCAACTTTGAGAGTTACGTGGTTGTTCATTCTGTCATACTCTGCAATAATCCTGAATCAGTGTAAACAGGTCTTTGGGGGAATGTATACAAGTGCCCTTCTATGCCACTATTAAAGTAACACTGCAGTGGCTACTTCACTTTAAGAAAACCAAAACCAAACACCTCTGGTTGGAAGCAGCTAAATGGCTGTAGTTTATAGGCAGTTAAATGCTGAGGCCAGTTGCCTTGTGTTTAACTCAAAAAAGTGCATCCGTCGTTGCAATTCTGAAAACTTTATAAGATTTCCCTCTTGACTGTGCTGTGCCTGTGCCACCTGTAAAGAAAAAGTACAACACATTACATATTTTGTGGCTTCCTGCAGCTCTGCAAATCCTCCGAACTAGACATGCTTGTAAGACCTTCTCTTCAGGCTGGCTTTTTAATAGATGCAGCTAAGCTGGCACAGGGGCAGTTTAGGATTTTGATGGATTCAGTGCTATGTGGGAGAACATGCCAATGTATTTTTGGATGCATGTTTCTAATCTGGAGATATATTTGAATTAATAGAGCTGTTAAAAGGCTCTCCAAACGTTAGAGTGTGTGCTTTGTTTAAAGCTGAAATGCTTGACTGGTTGAAAGTAAACTTAGCAACCTTTGGAAGGGTACTTAATGGCAGTGCGCGATATAATATTGGCTCTTTTTTGCGGTCTTAAGTGTCTCCTTTAAAACTAAGGGCAGTGGGGGTAGAATTCACTTTGGTTTTGGCCTTTTAACTGCTGTGGGCATATTGAGGGGCAAAGGACCCCCTCCTGTTACCATCTGGACTGTAGGAAAGGAAGGGCTCTTAATAAGCCTAAAATCACTAGGAAATGTTAAAGTAATACATTTATTCCTCCATGGCCTCTAATCTAAACCTTTTCTGCATAAGTCTAATGGGAGGCTTGAAGCAGTGGGCTGCATCCCATGTGTACAGGCAGCCTGCACGGGATAATCTTCTACTTTGCTTAACAAGTAGCCCATTCTGCAATCGGATTACAATCTGTGCCTTCACATATATGTTACAATGCGAAACTGGGTTGAAGTGCATTTTGTTTGGCTTATTGTTGTCCCAGTGAGCTCTTCCACTTCATATCCCACGCATATGTACTTGGGGGCCCAACATAACCGCCATTATTCTCTTAAGGCTAAGCGGCAGTGAGACTTGCAGTTCCTTAATTACCGGGGTGATCTTCCAATTGAGTGCACTGGGGTTTCCCCAGGGGCTGAATATGCTGCTTTTGTGTACTGTGGGATAATACCGCCATGTCTGTGGGCCAGCTTAATTGCTATTTGTTCAGTGGTTGGCTAAAAAGGTCCTTTATATTTCCCCCCCAATTTCCATTCTTGAAATTGCAGTGGCTCATATTTCTTCTGACCGTATATTAGTTCCGCAAGTCCAGTAATGAGACAAGAAGGATCACGTTGCTGCCCAAGGCATAATTCAGGAGGAGACCCGTAGGCTGCTGAAATCCAGAATTCTCTTTAAAGTTAGCGAGGGGGCGCCAGCTCTTAGTGAAAAATAAATGTGTGTGTGTATGAACTCAAACCACTTTAAATTACAACAGTATTTTGGAAAATAGTACCTAAGAACAAATGGGTCATTTATAGATTTTGTTTCAGTAAACGAGATTGTTAGTTTGAGAATTAGTGGCCTTTAAGATGTCTAGATCAAAATTAATTCATGCGAGAAAAATACTAGACAGGAGGAAGTTAAGGATTTTGCTTTAGGAAAATGGGTTAATTTACATTCAATGGACGCCTTCATCTGCCCCTGCCGCAATAAAACAGCTCTTTTCAGCCACAGCAGGCACTGTAATTCTCCAACGGCTTGACTTTACCTCCGATGGCTGACTCTTCCATCGTCTCTCGAGACAGATGGATGCAAACAACCAGTTTAACAATGGTTAGTGGTGGTACTGCCATTATGGAATTTCCTCACCTTTAGGTTCAGCATAGGCTCAACATTGAACTAAGGTCAGGGCTAACTGTGGTTTATTACTTTAATCCCAGTTAGGAGTTTAAAAGTAGAATGAAACTGTAGTTTTCCTTCCTGAGGTAATCCCCATCCTTGAAGGGATGTGCTCAGGAAATTAACAGCTTGAGCTGCTTGTCGCCTTGCAAGCAGAGAGGCAGGAAAACTGTCTTGGTCACGATTTAATCTGTGCAGATGTAGTACTTAGGGCAAGCCATGATTTGCAAACCCAAATCCTGGCTTTAGGACAACCCTTAACTGCTGTTTAGGTATTCACACATTACCTTAAGCCATGGTTGATTGTTTTGTCTAGAGTGGGGCATTAGCAAACCTGTTGAAATTTTGCCGGCATATGAAATTCCATGTCCTTTTTAAGTAGTGTACCTCATGAGAAAAGTGGGTAATACATTTAAAAATAGCTCTTTTTCATCCCCATGTGAATTGAAGCTGGCAGATTTGAAAATCTAAACAAGACAACACTGAGGTTTATAAAACTGACAAGGACCAAATACTAAAACCAAATACTAAAAATTAAGCAATTTTCTTACAGCACAGTGCTTCACTTCCTCCTGTCTAGTATTTTTCTCACACTGATTAATTTCGATCTGGACAACTTAAAAGGCCACTAATTCTCAAGTTTGGTGCGATTGGCAGACTTGCTCTGGCAAAGGGAGCTGACATTTGGAACCATCCACAATGCACTAGAAATAATTATTTTTGTATCTCATTTCTTCCTTCACTAAGGGGTCACCAGTAAAACCAACACCCATCCGGGAATTCCACAGGTCAGAAGATGCCAGAAGATACTTGCATCATAATAGGTGAGTACTTTTGTCAAGAGAACAAGCTGGCCATCACAAATACTCTTTTCCAACAACACATCAAGAAGAGGTGGCAAGAATACACAGAGGAATTATACCAGAAAGATATGGATTTCTCGTACACCCCAGGTAGTGTGGTTGCTGACCTTGAGCCAGACATCCTGGAGAGTGAAGTCAAACGGGCCATAGAAAGCACTGCTAATAACAAGGCCAGTGGAAGTGATGATATTCCAGCTGAACTATTTAAAATTTTAAAAGATGATGCTGTTAAGGTGCTACACTCAAAATGCCATCAAGTTTAGAAAACTCAGCAGTGGCCAGAGGATTGGAGAAGATCAGTCTACATCCCAATCCCAAAGAAGGGCAGTGCCAAAGAATGCTCCAACTATTGCACTCATTTCACACGCCAACAAGGTTATGTTTAAAATTCTACAAGGCAGGCTTAAGCAGTATGTGGATCGAGAACTCCCAGAAGTGCAAGCTGGATTTCGAAGGGGCAGAGGAACCAGAGACCAAATTGCAAACATGCGCTGGATTATGGAAAAAGCTAGAGAGTTCCAGAAAAACATCTACTTCTGCTTCATTGACTATGCAAAAGCCTTTGACTGTGTCAACCACAGCAAACTATGGCAAATTCTAAAAGAAATGTGAGTGCCCGATCACCTCACCTGTCTCCTGAGAAATCTCTATGTGGGACAAGAAGCTACAGTTAGAACTGGATATGGAACAACTGATTGGTTCAAAATTGAGAAAGGAGTACAACAAGGCTGTATATCGTCTCCCTGTTTATTTAACTTATATGCAGAATTCATCATGGGAAAGGCTGGGCTGGATGAATCCCAAACCGGAATTAAGATTGCCGGAAGAAATATCAACAACCTCAGATATGCAGATGACACAATCTTGATGGCAGAAAGTGAGGAGGAATTAAAGAACCTTTTAATGAGGGTGAAAGAGGAGAGCGCAAAATATGGTCTGAAGTTCAACATCAAAAAACCTAAGATCATGGCCACTGGTCCCATCACCTCCTGGCAAATAGAAGGGGAAGAAATGGAGGCAGTGAGAGATTTTACTTTCTTGGGCTCCTAGATCACTGCAGATGGTGACAGCAGTCACAAAATTAAAAGACGCCTGCTTCTTGGGAGAAAATCAACGACAAATCTAGACAGCATCTTAAAAAGCAGAGACATCACCTTGCCAACAAAGGTCCGTATAGCTAAAGCTATGGTTTTCCCAGTAGTGATGTATGAGAAGAGAAGACTCCCTGGAAAAGACCCTGATGTTGGGAAAGATGGAGGGCACAAGGGGAAGGGGACAACAGAGGACGAGATGGTTGGACAGTGTTCTTGAAGCTACCAGCATGAGTTTGACCAAGCTGCGGGAGGCAGTGGAAGACAGGGATGCCTGGTGTGCTCTGGTCCAGGGGGTCACGAAGAGTCAGACACGACGAAACGACTGAACAACAACAAATTTTGTTCCATACGCTCAGAGCTTAGGAATCAGCAAGGTGAATCATGCTGCAGTGTGAGGAAACATGTCACCTGATAAATTGGGTGCCATTTCTTTAGTCTTGTGATCACAAAGTGTTGCATTTTTAGCACAGGGTCCCAGAGTCTTTGCATATATTGCCTTACTGGGCCAAATGCAAACATAATGTTTCTGTCCTTGTAACCATGGTTGAGAGATCAGGAGCCCCTCAGTGTGAGGGTTTGTATACTCCTTGCCCCCTAAGACGTGCGATTCCCCTCCACCATTCCCTTTCCATAGCAGTGTTGCATCTGCACCTATGTTAGCAATCACCATACTTAGAAGTGGGGGTTGAAAAGTAAATTGTTATAACGATGGTTGCCATTAATTTTCGGTGTATACATATTACCAGGTCTGAAAAGGGAAATGGAGGGGGGTACATGCAAGAGAAGAAGGAGAGGCATATGCAAATAGCCATGGTTAAGAATCTGATAACATCATGTCTGCACCAGGTTATGGTGTGTTACCGATTATAGTACAATCCTTTTATTGGGTTGTTGAATGCAGAAGTATTTTGTCCCACATAATACATGATCGGTGTCAGCAGTAAGTCTTCACTGTTCACCATTTATGGCAATAATGCTCCCAGTTTTTGTTAAGCATAAGCAGTGTTGCTTCATAAATGAAGCTTTGCAGCTTGTAAGGATACAATTTTTTCCAGAACAGAAAGAGGAACCTGCTAGACTATTATTCACCATGGGATGTTACAGAATAACGCTCCTTGAAATCCGAGTCTTTAAAAGGGTTTCCCCTGCCCCGCTCCCAGTTCCATAGCTGATCCAAATGTAGCAGGGACTGCTAAAACAAAGTAAATGTACTTTTTGAAGAGTTTGTGTGCTTGGTAGATAAGCTTTTAATTGCCTAACCAAAAATGGGCATGATGGTGATGAGCCTGACCTGGGACCCTGGGAGCTTAAATTAGAACAAGGCTTCCGAGTGGGATGGTGCCTCAGACTGGCTTACGTTAACAAAATCTCTATTGTTGGTTATCAGGATAAATATAGATCTGGTTAAATTCATGCCAGCTTAAACTGCCTTATTCATGATATTCCAAACCAAACTTAAGATTCATGGATGGAGAGCAGGAAACGGTTCGTTGGCTGCTGGTGGGGACGCTGCTAATGAATGCTGCTCACTTTGGGGAGAACTGATGCTGCTTCACAAATTGCCATTGTCCGCCTGGATGTTTGCCTGGTCTGTTCCCCCGTCCTCAACTCATCCTTTGTAAATAAGCAGATATTACAGATCACCGAAGTGCGGCAAGTCTCCAGCACAACTCTCCCCATGAGAGAGCTAAAACCCTGTGGAAGACTGACCCTGGCGCTTCCTGGTGCTCAGTGAAGTGGGGGAGCACAGGACAATGTAGTTCATTTAATGAGAATGTCATCAGCTGCAGCTAAAGTGAAGGATCTGTCAGCTTTGATAAATCTGTTTCTCCACTTTGCCTCGAGTGGGAGCTTAGTATGCAGGCCGAGAAGAGAATCTCATTTTCTTCAGAGCAGCAAAAAAGAGTATGTCACTAGAAATTTAAAAGCAAGATACCCAAATGAAATTTGATGCTTTGTGGTATACATTCAAAGTGCAAATAAACTTTTAGAGCTGAACTTGATCTTGCCATTTATGTTCTCTCTCACCCAACCTGATAATTGTGGTTAAGGGTGATTAACTACATCGGTTTTGTTCAGTTTGAATGTTTTTATTTCTGAAGAAATCCTATCTTTCTTCATCTTTTCAAAATTCCATTGCCCAAGGCAGCTGATTCTGCACTCTACTACCCATATTGAATTTAGTTGCTGTTTATCCCTAAAACATGAACATTTTAGGCCTGGTTATCTTAATTTTACTATTTTCTTAAAAGGGTTTGCTCTGTCTACTCATATGCTGTAACATTTCTTCCATTTTCTTTTTTCCATTTTCTCTGGGTCAATTACCACTACCACCCACTGTGTATTTGTGTTTTCAGAGATGGAGATGAATTAAGACGACCTGAAAGTCTGAGCTTGACACATGACAGAGACCGACAGCAACTTCTGAGGAACTGCTTAGATCGAGCAGAAAGGTAAGGCTGTGAGTGATATGTGGTGCCCCTCATTTAAAATGAAGTGCAGGTCTGGCCCATTGTGCAAATAAGCTTTCTTTAAAAGCAAGCTACAGCTGTGGCATCCTATGTAAAACTGACTGCACAGACCATTTACTGTTTCCTATGGCTTACCGTATTTTTCGCCCCATAGGACGCACCGCCCCATAGGACGCACCTATTTTTTGGGGGGGGGGGAATAAAGAAAAAAAAATTCCCCTCCCCAGGCACGGGGGAAGCCCGAGCTTCCCCCGACCCCAGCCCCCAGAACAGCCTGCTATCTGCAAGCCTAGGGAGCTGCGCCGGTCTCCCCAGGCTTGCAGAGAGGTGCGCGAAGCCCGGGGGCGCTCTTCAGCGCGCACCAGGCTTCGGAATGCAGGCAGCTCTGCGCTACCCTCCGGAGCCCCGCACGGCTTCGCGCCAGGATCCAGAGGGTGGCGCAGAGCTGCAGGAAGCCCTGGAGCACAGGCAGCTCCGCGCCACCCTCCAGAGCCCCGCGCGGCTTCGCGCCCGGATCGGGAGGGTGGCCGGAGCTGCAGGAAGCCCTGGAGAACAGGCAGCTCCGCGCCACCCTCCAGAGCCCCACGCGGCTTCGCGCCGGGATCGGGAGGGTGGCGCGGAGCTGCAGGAAGCCCTGGAGCGCAGGCAGCTCCGCGCCACCCTCCAGAGCCCCACGCGGCTTCGCACCGGGATCGGGAGGGTGGCGCGGAGCTACAGGAAGCCCTGGAGCGCAGGCAGCTCCGCGCCACCCTCCAGAGCCCCGCGCGGCTTTGCGCCGGGATCCGGAGGGTGGCGCAGAGCTGCAGGAAGCCTGGGAAAGCCTGCATTCGCCCCATAGGACGCACACACATTTCCCCTTCGTTTTTGGAAGGGGAAAAGTGCGCCCTATCGGGCGAAAAATACGGTAATCACTGCGTGCATGTTGCCCAAGGAAAATGTTTAGACAATTAGGAAGAGGAGCTTTATTATGTTAACCATCTTTTTAGAGCATTATGCACAGTGAAGGGGAAATACTTATTTTGTATCCAACAATGTTCTGTTTTGCCCCCTCAGAGGTTCTGGCGACTCATCTTGCCTTCTTTTGCTGTCCGGCACCCATAATCAGGTACTTCGTGTTGCACATTGGGAAGTGTGCTGCTTAGTGTGTAGCTCATGAGTAGGCAAACTAAGGCCCGGGGGCTGGATCTGGCCCAATCACCTTCTAAATCCGGCCTGCAGACGGTCCGGGAGTCAGCATGTCTTTGCATGAGTAGAATGTGTCCTTTTATTTAAAATGCATCTCTGGGTTATTTGTGGGGCATAGGAATTCGTTCATATATTTTTTCAAAATATAGTCCGGCCCCCCGCAAGGTCTGAGGGACAGTGGACCGGCCCCCTGCTGAAAAAGTTTGCTGACCCCTGGTGTAGCTGGTTGCTTTCTTTCTGATGCACATTCCAAATTTAACGTTCTTCCAGGTCTCTCACTCGGATGCAGATCCACACAAAAGGCGTGAGCATTTAGTGGAGCGTACCCGGAGGGAAGCCCAGCTTGCTGCGCTACAATACGAGGAGGAGAAGATGAGGACAAAACAGATCCAAAGGGAGGCCGTCCTCGACTTTGTCAAGGTAGGT
The DNA here is from genome assembly GCF_965112155.1 of Podarcis liolepis. NCBI lineage: Eukaryota > Metazoa > Chordata > Lepidosauria > Squamata > Lacertidae > Podarcis > Podarcis liolepis. Next base: position 100,084,904 of record NC_139556.1, on the reverse strand, counting down.
CAAGTTAGGTTTTCAGTTACAGATAGGTAGCCGTATTGGTCTGCCATAGTCAAAATAAAAAAATTCCTTCCAGTAGCACCTTAAAGACCAACTAAGTTAGTTCTTGGTATGAGCTTTCGTGTGCATGCACACTTCTGAGTGTATCTGAAGAAGTGTGCATGCACACGAAAGCTCATACCAAGAACTAACTTAGTTGGTCTTTAAGGTGCTACTGGAAGGAATTTTTTTATTTAGGTTTTCAGGTTTAGTGTGCAATTCTCCAGGTGGTCCCATGCCTTCCAGTTATACAGTGGCCTCAGTACTCCCTCTCTTGCGACTATATATTTAAAGGCCAGACCTTCTCCCACCCCAGAAGAAAGTTGTAGGGGGTCAAACATAGCATGGCTAGCTGTGCGTGCACACACCTGTACACTGAGCGCGATAGGAACCCTCCACCACTCTGAATTAGTCTGCATGCTGAATAATCCTCTTCTAATTGCTGCACAGAGTCTGGCATTGCTGTTAAGGTCCACATACACTGAGGGTGGGAGACAAGTGGTATTGGCACCATGTTCTGCCCCACCCCTGGTTCATTTATCCATACAGGGTTTGCCACACCCCTACCCAGGAGCTGAATCTTGCCCAGATTTTGTTTTCAAGAAGTCTAGCAGCTGGTCACATGGTTTGGCAGCAGACGTGTAATAAGATACGGGGAAACTTGATGGGGAACTAATAGTTCTGAAAGGGTGTATGGTTGTTTATTGATAGGCCCTGTTGCTTGCTCTGTTTTACTGGAAATTGGATTGCTTTCGTCACCACTGGGGTTTTCATCACCCTCCACACAGTGAGCTCTTTGAGTGGGGGCTTAGAGGACTGTCACCCAGAGCACAGCACAGCTGCCTCAGACTGTGGCTGCACATTAGGTGGAAGAAACGTATCACAGAAAGTGGTGAAGATCAGGAATGATTTGGGATATAGTTTGTTTAAAGGGGTCTTCCAACTTCATACTTTTGTAACGGATTTATTGTCATTATGATGCAATGTAGTGACACACACTGAGATGGAGAAGTTGTAGACCAACCCAGCTTTACAGTAGTAGATTTAGGAGAATGCTGATGTATTTGGTTCCAAAATTGAGTTACCTAAGAAACATAATGCCAGCTCTAACCTCTTTCTCCTAGGCAGGTGGGTTCTGTTCACAGGTCAATAAAATGGTTCAGCTTAGGAACTGCTTATGTTCGTGGAACAGTTCTTGCCCATCTTGCCACCTTATTTCCTATTTACTTGAGCCTGCGTACTTTTCCCTAGTAAATTGCTCCTTTTCATTCTTCCAAGCAAAAGGCATCCCAGAGCCCTCAGAAGCAAAGCCCTTTGGATAGCGAGGTAAGAACTAAAGCTATAAACCGCCTTATTGTCATTTCCTAAGCTCTTTATGGGAGGTCCCACTTTTACAGAGGCTACAATCATGAGTGCACATACTGAGTGCACAATCTTAAGTTTTACTGAATAAAACTCCATTTGTCACTGGATCTGATTTAAATCTGTTCAGGAATGAAGTGTAAGCGTAGAGTTTAAAGATCGCTACTGTGCCACAGCAGAGAGATGTCTCTTGAGCTTGCCTTCTAAGCCTTCTCCCCACCCCCACCCCTGTTTTGACGTTGGTTGGACTGTGGATTTGTCCATGTAGTCTGTGTCCTGTAAATGTGGCAAATGTATGTAAATAGACCTATTTATATCTGTTACAAGATCTTCTTTTGAAACAGTAGAGCTGACGTGAGAGCAGATAATATATTGGGAATATTAAAAAGCACTTTTGGAACTGCTGGTCCTTCAGCCATGTCACCATCAATCAAGAACTAAATCCATCCGAAACTTCCAGGTTGTCGTTGAACTGGTGGGTTGGCCACCAGATTCAAGGCTTTTTGCATTGCTTAACATCAATGAACAGTTACGCTCTGCTTTTGCACACTTGCTTCTTCTCTGCAAGTGCACTTGCGTCAGAGCACAGGTTGGCTTCACAGCATGCTCTGCTCACTGAGTTTTAGCAATTGCACCAGTCTTCGCTCACTGGGCACCCTCCATATGTTTTGGACTACAGCTCCCATCACCTCATCTTAAAAAGATACTGTAAATCTGGAAAAGATTTAGAAAAGGGCAACCAAAATAATGAAGGGGGGGGGGAGTCACAGTATTTGGGGCATTTTAGTCTAGAGCAAGAACACGGGTGGCGCTGTGGGTTAAACCACAGAGCCTAGGACTTGCCGATCAGAAGGTTGGCGGTTCGAATCCCCGCGACGGCGTGAGCTCCCGTTGCTCGGTCCCAGCTCCTGCCAACCTAGCAGTTCAAAAGCACAAAGTGCAAGTAGATAAATAGTTACCGCTCCAGCGGGAAGGTAAACTGCGTTTCTGTGTGCTGCTCTGGTTCACCAGAAGCGGCTTAGTCATGCTGGCCACATAACCCGGAAGCTGTCTGCGGACAAACGCCGGCTCCCTCAGCCAATAAAGCGAGATGAGCGCTGCAACCCCAGAGTCGGTCACAACTGGATCTAATGGTCAGCGGTCCCTTTACCTTTACCTTAGTCTAGAGCAAGGGGAAAACATGACAAAGGTATAGAAAATTATACCTGGTGACGAGAAAGTGAGGAGAGAAAGGATTCCCTCTCAGTCTCGTAACACTAGAATTTGTAGACATCCATTGATACTGAATGTTGGAAGATTCAGGACAGACAAAGGAAAGTCCTTTTTCACCCGGCACGTAGTTAAAACTGTGGCATTCACTCCCATAAGAAGTAGTGATGGCCACCAACTTGGATGACTTTAAAAGCGGAATAGGCAAATTCATGAAGAATACAGCTATCCGTGGCTGCTAGGCATGATGGTTGTGATCTTCCTCCACTGTTGGAGGCAGTCTGCCTTGATGGCCAGTTGCTGGAACTCCCAAGTGAGTGGTGAGAGGGCTGCTGTGACTGACGCACAGGTCTTGCTTGTGGGCTTCCCATTTGGACACCTGGCAAGTCATTGTAAGAACAGGATGCTGGACTGGGCGAGCCATTGGCCTGATCCAGCCAGCCATGCTGGCTGGGGCTGATGGGAGTTGTAGTTCAAAACATCTGGAGTCGCCAGGTTGGCAAGAGTTGAACTTCATACTTGTAGGGTAGCCAGCACTCAAGGCTGATGATATTGGTGCCTTGGAACAGAATTTTGATTGGTCCTCAGCCTCCCTCACATTGGCATCTGTCTTTCCCCACAAGAAGGTTTTATACACCACCAGGGCCAATTTTCTTGTTTAGCTAACGGAAAATAGTTTTTACTTCATGATCAGCCTGTCATAAGACACAACACAATAGACCACAAATACATAGGAAAGTGTTTTCCAGTAGTCTGCTTTCTGTGACTCTGGACTGCTTCCAAATAGTTCTGTTCTTTTTATTTGATCTTTGTTTCAGTTCCTCCCAGGCTGTGTGTGTTCTTTCCTTAATATTGCAGCGTTCCCCACTGGAAAGATTCGCATACCAAATCCTGCTCTTTCTTGGACTCGGCAGCTGAAAGCAAAATAGCTCCTGAATCAGTTGCAGATGTTTTTAATGCTGAGATCATTAAGAGACTAATAGGTTTCTTTCCCCTCTCCCCATTGTTTCAGTTATACTTTACTGATTACCTCCATGTGCCTTCTGCATTAAGAACCTTGTCAGTTCCAGATGTCTGTGTTTGTCTGCATATTTTGTGGTGGTCTCATGTTTCTGATGTTGCCATCTCTCCCGCATCCCCAGTGTCCCTTCCCGTCCAGAAGGTCTCAGCACACTGATGATAGTGCCTTGCTGGTGGTAAGAATCCTGCACGCAATGGCCTGTTTATGTGTCAGCCTCCTAGATCATAGCTAGCATGTTTTCTATGGTTTGCTGAGATTAGGCAGTTTAGTACCACTCCTAAATAGCATAAAACATGGCTGTCTTTTAATTATAACAGCAATTTTGGTATAAATTGCTACTTTACCCTCCTTCCTTCTGCCTTGGAACAGATTGCAGCTGATGTTCACAGCTATGTGTTCCTGAACTTCCTGTTCTGATTTAGTCCCTGGAACTCATAAGATAAGTGGTTGGTGCAATTCGTGGAAACATTAAAGGTGTGAATAAGCTTTAAGGGGTGAAAGCACCTAAGCAGGTTATTAGGTTCCTGCCTGGCCTACTCATGGAGTCATCCACACATCAGCTATATAGATAACACATTCATTACAAGGCCCAGAAGTGTTCCAATAAGTACCGGGTGTTATGTCGAGAGATGGTATCTAAATTTTGCATTTCCATTTCCTTGCTGAACCAGTTCAGTATCATAACATGGAATCATAGATTTCGAAGAGGCATGATGTCACCCAGCCTTGTCTATCCAGCTGCAGGATCCCTGTGGCCTAAACCATACATCACAGATACTCATCCATGATTTCCCCTGAAGAACTACTTTTGTAGTTGTTTGGAGCATGGCCCTCTGAATGGCTGCTGGTCATCCATTTGAGTATGTTTAGTTAACCATGACTAAACGCTTTGTTTTTGCCCCTCTCTTTAAATCAGTGGAGGTACTTTTACATCTCTCAAGTATGAATTGTCTATTTAAAAAAAAAAAAAGTTGTCAACATTTCATGTAATACCATTTCCATGTTTTATGCTATTTCCTTCCTCTGTTGGTATCTCAAAAATAGCGATTGGAATCCATTTTCATGTTCTTTCCTGGCCTGTTTTGCTCTGCCTGCCTTTGCATGATTTGCATGCCTCCAGTTTATTTGCTCATTTATATTCTCTTCAGTTAAGTGCTTGAGGTTTCATAATGTGCAGCCATGTTGCTGGCTGAAGAGCACTGAAACTTCACCTAGGTGTGAAGCAGGGACCCCCCCCCCTCCAACCCCCCTCCCATCCTGGACATTACATTCAGGCATTTGCCTATTTGTGACTTGAGAGTACAGGGAGGGCAGAGGCCAGAAAATGAGTTCAAAAGTGTGGTTGAGAGAGAACACTGCTTAATGTTTTCTATGGTTATCGTTGATGCCAAATCAAACCTTTAAAATGGTGGGAGTAATTCGTGTTGGAGCAGAGATGGGGCACACAGTTCTGCGGCCCCGGCCCTTTACTTGTCTTGTTCCTCAGTTCATGTAAGGACAACTGGTGATTAGAAATAGGCAGTGGCGTAGCGTGGGGGGTGCAGGGGGGGCGGCCGCACCGGGCGCAACATCGGGAGGGGGCGCACTCGCACTCGCAGCTCTCTGCCCCTACCTGGCTCACTCACTCTCTCTCACTGCAGTGCTGGCTGTGCGAATCCGAGCCGCTGGGTCACCGTCCACTGTGGAGGGGGGGGGGTGCCATGCGTGCGGTGCGGAGAGCGAGGGACTATCTGGGGGAGGGACAGTGCAGCGGCCGCCCAGCGCAGCGCTGAGCGCGGGAGAGAACCACACCAGACCAGGCAGCAGCAAGAAGAAGCTGGCAGCGGCGGCAGGTTAGGGGTTAGGGGGCGCAAATTACTTGCCTTGCCCCGGGTGCTGACAACCCACGCTACGCCACTGGAAATAGGAAAACTGAGCATTTGACCTTTTCTGACTAGAGAAACCTCTGTCTCTTGAAAATTGTTGTTCAGTAGTAACCAAGCTAGTGAGTTGGTTGCAAACGTGGCACACAAGTTGTTGTTTTGTGTCCCTGTTTCCAGGCATTCTTATAGTTGTGGATGTAAACTGTTTCTGTCCCTCTTGTTCAAATTTCCATAAACGCCCGGAAAGTGGGATTGATGTGGATGGGTAATTGACTTGCTTGGTCTAGATTTCGTTCTTGCCCTGTCCCAGGACTTGGAGTGAGCTTGTTATCTCAGGCATGCATACTTCCCTGTTTGTCGATTTAGGGCACGATCCGATTTTAATTCTTTTTGACAAATCACTGCTGCGATGAATGGGATTTGGCCAATTCCAGCCATTTCCATCATGTGGTTTATGCATCTATTTCTGACTCTCTTGAATTGCACTTGCTTACATGGCGGCAGCTTCTCCCACAACATAATAGAATATTGTGTAGAATTCTAACCAAGGCCTTTTGTTCAGCACTTCCCTTATTACATCATAGCGCCTGTTCAGCCAAGACTGCTTTTTTTCTTTCACTGAACAATGATGTTAACTCCAGTATAGGGAAAATGCATGGAAATAGGTCTGACAAACAGGCAGTATGAAATTAGCCGTGCCCCTCGCCCTTTTACACTGTTGTTGCTTGCACAAAAGTGGACTTGCAGCCTCCTCCCCCTCTGTATGCTTCCAGATGTGATTAAGTGCTCGCCACCCCCAATTTCTGGAAAGCAGGGTGCTGCCACCATCAGTGTAAACTCAACACTAACAGTTTGCATGTTTTCCCTTCAAATGCATGTGTTGAAGGCGAGAGCAGTGGAGGTAGGTTTGGGAGGGGCACTGCAGTCGGGTCCGGACTGGCTCCAGAGCACAGCGGGCATGGCTGTCCGCAGGCATGGCTAGGCCGGGCACGACGCAGCGCTGCCAAGGCCCTTCCATCTCAGTGCAAGCTGACGGGTTAGGAGCCTGCTGCAAACAAGGTGCAGGAGGTGGACACAACTCGCTTTCAGAGGAACAAGCAGGCTGCTTATTCCCCTGATTAGATTTCTCATATTTTATATGATTTGTTACATGACCTTGAGTCTCTTGAAAAGGGCATCTGGGAAACAACATAGAATCACAGAACTGTAGAGTTGGAAGGGACCCTGAGAATCATTTAGTCCCAACTCCCTGCGATGCAGGAATATGCAGCTGTCCCAAACAGGGATCGAACTTGCAGCCTTGGCATTATCAGCACCACGCTCTAACCAGCTGAGCTATCCAAGCTCGGTAGTAATTACTCAACTATCCATTACTCAGTAGTAATAATATTTGCTGTGTTGATGAAATCATAACATAGCCAGCATTAACTTCTCTTTGTATTTATTTATTTACTGTTACTGATATCCTAACTTTCAGGATGTAAATCCCTCCTAGGTGTCTTAGGGGAAACTGAAATACATTTTTAAAACTACAGTGAACAATATCAACGTACAAAAAAAAAATGAATTCAGGATACTCCTCACCAAGCACTTGGTGATGAAATGACAGTAGTGAGTAAGTGGCAGCCCAACTAGAGCAGGCTCTGAGGTGGTCCTCACCGCCCTGTCTCCCTCTCTCTTCTGGAATCCTTCTCATAGGACAGCTGATGGTAGATGGTTCTGCTGAGGAGTGGCCTTTGCAGAATACCACCCATTTTCCAATTTATTGTTGCAACATGATAACCAACATGGTGCCCTCCAGAATGTGGACCTGAACTCCCAGGCAGCACCGTCTGTGGCCAGTGATGATGAGTTCCAGTCCCGTAGCATCTGGAGAGCACCACGTTGGCTGCCCCTGGGCCAAGCATACATGACACTTTACACAATAACAAACGACAGGACCCGGGGATCTAGTACTCTAAATTTCACCAGTTATACATAGTTAGGCTTCATTTCAGGTGGGGTGGGGGAATGATGGAAGAAATCTTTGTCAAGTCATGGGCCCCACAGAAAAGGAAGGCTATCATGGATTTGGAGAAAGAGGTTTTTTCCTAAATAATCCTCACCCATCACGTTTGAAAAATTCACTAAGGATATAAAATCTGTACAGTGACACTTGTTAGGGATCAGCACTGCGCCAGTTGACTTTAAAGCTCACCGTAGCAACCAACCGCCGTGTACCTTCTCACATGGCTGCTTCGTCTGCAGTAAGCAGAGTGGCTGGGGAAACCTAGCCAGGTGGGCAGGGTATAAATAAATTATTATTATTATTATTATTATTATTATTATTATTATTATTATTATCTGTTACCTTTCTCCTGTGTTTCTCTGCACTTCTGGTCCCTATGTTTGCTTGTTCTCTTTCATCTTATACTTCAAACTCTTTGGCATGAGATCATTCTAATTTTGCATGCAAGTGTCAAATACAACCCAATGCAGCCCTTGGTGGCCTTGGAATACAAACAAGTGTGGTTGGTTTTTGTTGTGCATAATTTCTGGCATCCTTTACTCTCTTGGACAGCATTTATTTTATTTTTTTACTATAATGAGTTATTGTACATGATGCTGTTGTTCCTAGTTTGTTACATTCCCAAGAGTTTACTAATTGAGCCTTAAGGACCAAATCTTCAAGCAATCCCCATAAATGCTGCTTGCTTTTCCAACCCCTGCAGTGCAGTGATAATCACAACCTCGGCATTGGCAGGGCTACCACCTTGAACTCTACAGTGAGCAACATCTTGACACACACGGCGAAGAGAGTGCATAGTTTGCCAGTTGTTTATTCCACTTAAGAACAGACTTGGTGGGGAAATTTAACAGGAATTGCTTCAAGAAAGACTGTAGCGTTAGGTTCAGGTAAAGAGAAGAGGCCATAGCTCAGTGGTACAGCACATGCCTTGCAAGCTGGTTCCATGTTCAGTCCTTGATTATCTCTATTTAGAGGAGTCGTAGCTAGCGGGCCTGAAAGAGACCTCCGCTTGGGACCTTGAAGGGCTGCTGCCAGCAAGGACAGCTGTTGCTGGACTTAGATGGATCAGCGGCCTCACTCTGAGTAAGGCAGCTCCATATGTTGATAGGCCGTTCTGGGACTGTTGTCAAGGGTAGTCTGTTGGATTCTTCTGCTTTGCACCTTCTGCCTTCTTCAGGGGATTCTCTGTCTTCCTCCCTTTCTTCTCCCCCTTCTCTCTTCTCTGCCCTCCCTGACAGAATGGTTTTGAGCCTATCTTAGTGTTTGAGATTGACAGTAATACCAACACCATTAAAAGGAGGCCGGGGACACTCAACCAGGTGAAGAGCATGCAGCGTGTGACTGTCTTGGCTGGATTTATGTTTCCTGCTTACCTGATACTGAGGGCAGCATTGATCCCTACACTCTGTCATGAGCTGATTTAAAGCGGAGCCTGAGGGAGAGTTTTCATGTCCATCTAATGGAGCCAAGAACCACCCTTGCTTAATAGATGACTCTGCAGAGAGTTGGTGGTCCATGTGCCCCATGTCTGGACGAGTTAAGCTGGAGGAGGTCAAGCAAAATACAATAAACTAAAAATGTAAGATCAGCCTTGCTGGATCAGACTGAGAAGGTCCATCTAATCACAAAGTCGGAAGGGACCACACGGGTCATGTAGTCCAACCCCCTTCAATGCAGGAATTTTTCACCCAAGGCAGGGCTCGAACCCACAACCCTGAGATTAAACGTCTCATGCTCTACCGACTGAGCTTCCCCAACAGTTGGCAGCCAGTTTCTTCTGTGAGGCCCAAAGCAAGAGGACACAAAAGAAAGACCTCTGCTGTTCTTCCCTCAGTAGTTCAGAAATATGAGGGGTCCGTTTAGCTATCGCAGACCCTCCTCCATGAATATGCTTAGTCCCATTTCAAGGCTGTCTTAATAGAGGGCCATCATCACATCTGGCGGCAGCAAATTCCATATAACTCTCTGTTGTGTGAGGACGTTCTTTCTCCAGTCTGTCCCGAATCTGCTACCCATCACTGGGTGACTCTTGAGTTCAAGTATTCTGAAAGAGGGGGGGGGGGCTCTTTCTACTTTCTCCATAATTGCATGCAACCTTCCATCATATTTCCCCTTATTTGTCTTTTCCCCCTCTTAACTAAAAAACCCACACATGTTTTAGCTTTTCCTCATAAGGAAGACGCTCCAGCCCCTGAATCATTTTGGTTGCCCCAAGTCATTGCAAAGACCACAGAATTTTGGTTTCTGCATATTAAATCCCATCTGTACCACCAAGAACCACTCCTGGGGCAATTTTCTGGTTTGCCATATGAATGAGCCAGAATAGGATTGCCCAGTAAACGAGTTGTCAGAGAAAAGCAGTTTTATTCTGACATGACATGATGTCTAACCTGTCTGCAGTAGAAGCTGAAATTAGCCTGTAAAACTTTTCTTGTTTGCAGAATCTTCAGCAGCAGATAAAGGCTGTACTTTCTGGCCACTAAAATAAACTGCACCCATCACTGTCACTTTTCGTCTGATGTTTTTGGTGCTTTGCAGACTTCTTTTTGCAGAGGCCAGTACGATTTTTCATTGTGAAAATGATCAGGTCCTGTGCTTGCTTAATATTTCATTAGAATCATTTCTGACAAATGAAAAAACAAAAAACGAACATACTCTTTTATTATAGAAGACCTGGTTATCTGTCAAGCTGGAGAAAGGGCAGAGACATAGGTGAAGGCAGCCTGTCTTCCGTTCACCCAAACAAGCAGGCCTGACCTAGAAGCCATTGGAGAGGTCAGGGATATCATTTGACTTCCTCTGGCCTGCTGTTGTTAAATTCTTATTGCTGCTCTTGCTGACATCCTTCAGGTACCAGAGTGAGACCCTCAAATACGCTTGTGGGCTGTTCTCTGTAACTTGCTTCTTCTTGGTGACACTTCACACAAGATGGGGATTGTGGGTCACTCGCTTCCACCCATGCAACTCTTCTAAAACCTGGTCCTGAGTTTGGAGCCCACTGTGCCTCCCTCCAACAGCAGAACAAAGAGGAATAGCGGAATATTGGTAGATGGGCCAGTACACTTGCTGTGTGGTGCTTCCTTGTTGTATAAAATGAAGTTCTGCTGTCTCCTTAACGTGAACTGAAAAGTCACCCTTTTGTGCTTGCATTCCTTAACAAGTCCACTTCGCTTGATTAGTGTGATTATCTTGTACATACATGCTGGAAATTGTAATCAGTGATAATAAAGAGTCCTTGTAAAAATGGCAAAATATGTCTAAGAACCGGAGATACTTATACAGTTGAATATTCACTTCGTACTAATTTGCCTTTGATTAAAGATCTTTTCTTTACATACAATCAGTTTTATCCCCCCCCCCCCATTGGCTAGCTTAGTGGCAGCCTTCTTTTTTTGTGGCTCTTGTCCCAAATACATTTAATCCTGGCTGTACTATTCTCCATTATTATAGTCTCAGAAGTGTTATGCTAATTTTCTAAGAGATCCTTTTTATGGCATGTAACCCCCCCCCCCAAATCTTATGCTCCATCTTCCTACCCCTAGAATGATACCCTAGATGTGTACAAAGCTTATTTCTGCTGTGTTCTACTGCTTCATCTTTCTCCTTTATCCACAGAGTGATGACAGATCCACCATCTCGCCAAATTCACCCACAGCTCAAACAGGTAAACTTGGGGGAGAAAGCAAAGGGGGAAACAGATGCATCACTGAGATGCTGAAAAGGTTATCAGCGTGCAAGCTAAGCTGACAGGAGTCTTGGCCATAACCTGTGGACCAGTGTAGCACCACAACCAAGGGCTGTGCCAACACTGCAAGCCAGTTGTGGATGTTGCACTTGGACAACAAGGTGAGCCAGTACAGAAGTGCCCTAAGCAATCCTTTCCACCAGGTAGTTTTATAGGTGTAATAACTGTCATACTTTTGAGTGTTCAGAGGACTTCACACACATTGTAATGACCCTTGATTTGTAGGACTGGCCAGCACCGTTCTTCTCCTTTCCTAGATTAGGGGGTCGGGTGCTGAGATAGCAGTGCCTTCCCTACAGCCACCAAGTGAGTTTATGGCAGAAGCAAAACTTGACCCTGTACCTTCCTGATTCATAGCTCATTTGTTTCACCTCCATGCTGCACTAGCTCTCTCTCAATTCTCTCAATACAGCTCACTTCCACACAAGTAAAGTAAGGCAAGAAAAAAGTTTGTCTCCGAATGAAGCTAGGTCCAGAAAACTCCATAATCAATTGTCATGGTTAAGTAATGGCACACGAGCCTTTCTCCCACTGATACATCTTGCCTGTGATGTTGGGCCAAACCAAAATATGACCACAACGGGAGATGAACAGGCTATTATGCTTCAGCTGTGAAATTCCATTGTACTGAGAGAAAAGCATTTTGTATGGGTTCATAAATGCAGGACTATTGTAGCCTGAGCTTCATTGCATTGGGTTTGCTTTTCTGGACTGAGGCTCCTTTTGACGTTCCTCAGGTTGTGAAACTGTAATAAAATAGAGAAGACTTTTTTCCAGAAGGTACTGAGGAATGTTTGTAGACATCTAGAATGGGCTGGTCTTCCCCTCACATCTTTATAACACTCAGCAATAAGTTTGTCAGTTTAAAAACGTGTCCTTCCAATTATTGTTCTGCTGAGCTGACAGCGTGTTTTTGCATGTCCACATTCAGTTCACCTGTCTGCTCCATATCCTGGTCCAGCTGCTGTTGCTGCTGCTCCTTCCTACAGAAATCCTCCCCAGCGTCCTGAGAGCTTCCTTTTTCGAAATGTTGCCAGGGATGAAGTGAGCAAAGGTAGGCTACACAAATTGGACCTGTGAGGGTGTGGCTTGGTGGTCTCCGTTAGCCCCTTGGAACATAGGGAGCTGACTTAAACCAAGTCAGGCCATGGCTCCATCTAGTTCAGTATTGCCTACCCTGACTGGTAGCAGCTCTCCTGGGTTTCAGCCCAGAATCATCATCATCATCATCATATTTATACCCCGCCCATCTGGCTGAGTTTCCCCAGCCACTCTGGGCGGCTTCCAATCAAGTGTTAAAAACAATACAGCATTAAATATTAAAAACTTCCCTAAACAGGGCTGCCTTCAGATGTCTTTTAAAAAGAAGATAGCTGCTTATTTCCTTCACATCTGAAGGGAGGGCGTTCCACAGGGAGGGTGACACTACCGAGAAGGCCCTCTGCCTGGTTCCCTGTAACTTGGCTTCTCGCAGTGAGGGAACTGCCAGAAGGCCCTTGGTGCTGGACCTCAGTGTCCGGGCTGAACGATGGGGGTGGAGACACTCCTTCAGGACCAAGGCCGTTTAGGGCTTTAAAGGTCAGCACCAACACTTTGAATTGTGCTCGGAAACGTTCTGGGAGCCAATGCAGATCTCTCAGGACCGGTGTTATGTGGTCCCGGCTGCCACTCCCAGTCACCAGTCTAGCTGCTGCATTCTGGATTAATTGCAGTTTCCAGGTCACCTTCAAAGGTAGCCCCACGTAGAGCGCATTGCAGTAGTCCAAGCAGGTCTCATCCTGCGTACCAGATGGAGCTGATAGACAGCCACCCTGGACACATAATTAACCTGCGCCTCCATGGACAGCTGTGAGTCCAAAATGACTCCCAGGCTGCGCACCTGGTCCTTCAGGGGCGCAGTTACCCCATTCAGGACCAGGGAGTCCCCCACACCCACCCGCCCCCTGTTCCCCAAAAACAGTACTTCAGTCTTGTTAGGATTCAACCTCAATCTGTTAGCCGCCATCCATCCTCCAGCCACCTCCAGACACTCACACAGGACCTTCACCTCCTTCACTGGTTCTGATTGCAGGACAAGGGATTGAACTTAGGACCTTTTCCATGTAGAGCTCTACCACTGACCAGTGGATCTTCCCCTACATTGGAGCCATGTTGTGTTGCCCAGAGCAGTTGCTTCATTAACTAGGCCGAAGGGTATGCTCTAACAAGCGGCAGATGAAGCGATTTACCTGTGATTGGGCTTTCCCTCTTGGGAATGTGAAGTGGAGGGGGCAGTGGGGCTTATGTGGATGGCTCCCAAACACTCCATATGGTCCTTTATTATTTTCTTGCCTTTTCTAGCCACTTCATCACTGTCTCCTTCTGCATCGACACCTGCTAATAGCACTGAAGACCATAGTGAAAACCACAGTTCCAAGCTGCAGGAAGAAGAGGTTGAGCTGATAGAGCAACTGCGGAAAGTACATGGCAAAGTTTTCACCATTGCTTTGGAAAGATGGGCTTGCTAAATAAGTTCAAGGCAAATCTGTTCCAGGGGTAGCCAACCAAATGGCCAGCAGATATTGTTGGTCTTTAACTCCCATGAGCTGTAGCCGGCATGGAATCCTTAAGGAATGCTAGAGATGTCCGTGGCATTCTGGATTTTAAAAAATCTTGCATGTCACAACTTGTTTATCTGGCAGATCTGTTGCATGCCATTACTGCACTGTGGGCTGCATCCTGTGTTGTGGTGTTTGTACACAAGACTGTTCTTGCAAATTAGTCTCATGACTAAAAACTAATGTGAGAAGGCTTTATAAATGTCTACTCCTGCAGAACTACTCCCAGTTTCTCAGCACACTTCTTTCTGATTTGTTGCAAATCAGGTTCCCGGATAACTTAGTTTAATTGCAGGAGGAAAACATTTGGGAGTACAGAATGTTGCCCTTGGCTGCATTTGGACAATTGCATCTTGGCTTAATAAGTTGAGGTATGAATGAGCCATGGCACTGCTGTATGCAGCGGTTTTGCAGAAAAGCCAGGGAGTCTTCAGTTAACTATGGTTGTCCGTTACATTAGAACTGGGAAACTGTGGTTCGTAACTTAGGAGGAAGCCAGGACACGAAACCAGCTTCAAACTATGGCTTCTTATCCTGGCTTGTTCCGAAGCTGTTAACCACAGTTTCCCAGTTCTAATGTAACTGGAAACTATAGTTTGCTTGCTCATGCAGAGTAAGGAGCAAAGTGGCTGCTTGCAGAGCATGAGATTTGCTGGTTATTTTGCTGAGATAATCCGAACACAGCCGTATCCTCATTTAATGATGTCTGTAGGTTGTACTTTACAGATTTCTTGCAACCTATTTAAAGTTTGTCTCTGGGTAGCATGTATTGTGGCGGCGGCAATGAACTTGAAAGTTTCTCTCCTCTTTTCCCTCTTTTTCCCCCAGAAAATTGAATCACGGTTGAAAGTGTCTTTGCCCAGCGATCTTGGAGCAGCGCTGACTGATGGCGTGGTGCTCTGCCATTTAGCCAATCATGTGCGGCCTCGTTCTGTTCCTAGTATTCACGTCCCGTCGCCAGCTGTTGTAAGTATCCCGTTAAGAGCGCTGTGGCAGCTTGATAGAATCCGTACCAGTTTTTCAAATTTGATTCTGTCTTCTGGCTTGAAAGGCCCTCAAGCAATGAAACATCAGATGACTGCTAAAGATAAGCAATAGTGTAAAATGACAAAAGCAGAACAACAGAGCAGTGGTGATAAAATTATTATTATTGATTTATTTTATTTTTTTATTAACTTTGTATACCACCCTTCATCTGAAGATCCTCAGGGTGGTACACAACAGAAAAAATGCAAAATGAGTATACAAAATAAAACAAAAACAAATCAATTTACCCCCCTCCAACAAATACATAGGAGCCAGAAGGAAATTAGCTGCACAAAATTCCCAGCATATTCTGGAGAGAAGTTGTCTGCTGCAGGGAAGACCCTGCACCTCGAAGAGGTCAGCCTGACTTCTGATAAGGAAACATGCCCCATCCCAGCCCCAAAGATCTGTCTACAGAGATTCTAATTTCTTCAAATTTCTCTTTAATGTTGCTACAAACAACCCTTGATCTCTGTGTCAATAATACTCAACAAGAGCTGCAAGCACCTATGGCTACTGTGGCAAACTCTGCAGTTTTGCATTGTAAGAACCCCCAAATCTTGTGTCAGCTGCTTTTGGCATGCAAATATTCCATGCAAATCCAGACCTTCACTAATTTGTCTGGCTCTATAGGCAGCTGCTTTAACTTAATTTCTGGCTGACCAGGATAGTGGGGTGAGAGTAAGAGAGGAGTTTGGACCTCAGTGAGCAAGAGGTGCACACCTAGAGACAGTAGTAGTAGTAGTAGTAGTAGTAGTAGTAGTAGTAGTAATACCCCACCCATATGGCTGGGTTTCCCCAGCCACTCTGGGCAGTTTCCAACAAAATATTAAAAATACAATAAAACATCAAACATTAAAAGCTTCCCTAAACAGGGCTGCCTTCAGAAGTCTTCCAAAAGTCAGATAGTTTCTTATTTCCTTGACATCTGATGGGAGGGCGTTCCACAGGGCAGGCACCACTACTGTGAAGGCCATCTGCCTGGTTAAGGGACAGCTGGCAGAGAAGTATGTGTGGGAACAGCCATGCTGTCATATGTACTATTTTTCTTCCTAACTGAAATTTCTAGGGACCCACACTATTGACTCCTAGCACAAAAATAGCATTCTGGTTTATCTGTAAGGCACTGCTGAGTTAAGAATGACATGGTCCTCCTTTCTTCTGCAGCCTAAGTTAACCATGGCCAAGTGTAGACGGAATGTGGAAAATTTCCTGGAAGCTTGCCGAAAGATTGGCGTGCCTCAGGTAAAAGAGAAAACCTTCTGTGTTTATTTTGCACTGCATGTACTCATTTTATATTATTGAGAGCCCGACATTTCATAGCACCAGTTTCTGCACGGGGTTGGGGGCCACAGTGGAAATAAATGCCTAGAGATGTAACCTACCATATTGCAGCCAATCAAGCCGCTCCAGTAATAAGCACCCTTTGTCCTTCAGTAATGCCTATTTGCAGACTTGCATTCAGGATAGGCTCAGTGGAAAGTGTGTTAATGAAAATGTAGCAAATCAGGAAGTGAAATCATACTCCTGTTTATTCCAGTTCATCTGAGTGCCTTAACAGGGCTTGCCCAGTCTTGCTCAGTGCATTGAGTAAGATGTGAGGTCTTGCGCTAGAAATCAGATTTAGTTCTGCTGTTGGCTTCTGTTTTTGAAGAAGGACGGCAGAGGCTAACAGAACACTGGGTACAATAAATATAATTGTATCTTACAAGTCTGAGAAGTCTTGTCACTAATCTCATTAGTCTACCTATTTTATACCTTCTGGTACTTGTTCTCGGAGACTGTACTCAGGATGAAAATTCAGCTGTACGAAAGATTTGTACCATTGGCTATTCAAATGGGGTTCTGTGTTCTGAATCATTCCCACGCCCTCAGATATGCTTGGAGTTGGATGTAGGTATGCCAGAGAGCGCAGGAGTGCTCCAGAATATCATACTTGATGCTACTACAGGCAGAATTTTTCTGCACTGTGTAGTTTGAGGGGGGGGGGTTGGTCTGGAGAGAAACTTTGGGGTCACTCCAATGAAAACCATAGTCCCAAGACTGACCTACTGTGATGTATGGTATATGAGAAGAAGTGGAAGGACTAGCTGACTGTATTTCACTTATTTAAAGTGATATGTTTGCAGCTAGATCCTGTGACATTTGACCTGGTCTCTGATGGTAGGTATCCAATAATATATTCCTATATTCAGCAGTTGACATCCTAATCTGGACACTGCGATAACAATTTTTGGACTTGACACTTCATCTTCCCAGTTGCTGCAGGTGCTGACTTTAGGCAGAGACTCTTCCAAGGCAGCACTGCAGACATTCAGCACATCCTAGTCCAATTGTCAGCTCCTTTTGCTTCTGGATTCTGCTCACCATCCTTCAGAGAGCAGCCCAGTTGGTGCAAAAACGAGGCTTGACCGTCTGTGCTGCAGGTTTTTAGCACAGATACTTTTCAGTCGTTTGGTTTCATCACATTGCATGTGAAACGTTACGTCTTTAAGTGCTGTAATACTGTTTCTGGTGGCAATGGTCCCCTCTCCACCTCATGATGATAGCCAAGTCATAATTGCTACAAACAGCTGCTTTGCCAAGAGATCCCTAGATCTTTACCGTGAAGAGCGGTATTGACTGTGTCGGGTTATTACTTGTCTGTGTGTTTTGAACAACCAGCATTTGGCAGGTGTATAATCGAGATGCCAAAGTCTCACGCTCCATAAGCGGCATATAAAATCCACTACCAGCCAAGGACTTAAAGCCTACTGCACAAACCTCCCACCGAAATCCCCTCTCAACTCCCCCCACCCCATGTGTTACCTGCTGTCCCCTTTACCTGCTATCCTCAGAGAGGCCCAGATGCATACCTCTAGCCCCAGCCTTCCTTGTCCCCCTGCCTGGCTGGCTTGCACTCTCTTTCTCCTCCTTCCTGTTGTTGCCCCTCTTGCTTCCACTGCGTGACCCTAGCCATTACCTGACCGTTCCCTGTGGGCAGGATAAGGAAGAGTGGAAGCAGGAGCTGTGCTTGAACTAGCCAGGATCTGCAAGCAACTTTCAGGTTGCAGTTTGCCAGTCCCATGTGTTTTGAGTTTGGAACATAGCAGGAATAAATGAGTTGTCTTCTGCTGCCGCCTTCTGTGCATCTTTTCCATATCCCATTTTGCCAGCTGAAAGGCCTTCATTCTCATCTTCATAGTAATAGCTCTTGGAGTTGGCTGCCCCTTGGAGTTAACAAAAGGCCAAGTGAAAGAGCTCTTCAGCTCACCCAGCAGCACTCTCTGCAGTCTGACAATTCAAGTTGAGTCGTGGTGGTGGCTGAGCTGATGAGGCTGGAAGCCATTTTCTTTGCTTGGGGGAATCCGCTTCTGTTCAGCTTTGGTGTAGACCGGAGAGAAGCAGAAGGTTGTGTAGACCAGGTTGAAGCTGAAAGTGTCAAGTAGGTTCAAGCCAAGGATGTTGCTGGGGCTCAGTCGGTGACCTGAAGGCATTGCTGGTGCTAGCCATCACAAGGAAGAGCAAGAGTCATGCTTGATGGACCGAAGACCATTGAATAGGAGTGAGGACAGGGGTTGGGGAGATGGGTGGGAGACACCCGGGAGCCAGAGACCAGCCACTTTCGCCATTGCTCAGATGTCTGTGAGTTTGTGGATTGACACCAGTGACCTATCCAGCACTTTGCCCAACTCAGCATAACAAAGGATGCTCAAACTGAAGTCTGGCTATTTTGAGAATATATCCCCCAACAATTTTGAGGAAGCTTAATTAAGTATATTTCTTACAACCAAGAATACACATGGGGTGGGATTCAGCACTGCATCCTCCCAATCTTTCCATCAGCACAAGCATTCCAGGTTGCCCAATGGAACAATATCACATCGCCTTTCCCTCTGTCTGCACGCTGTTCTGGGGTTCTTCCTGACCACCCAGAGCCAGTGTCAGGGCGGAAATGCCTTGTTGCACAAGTGGAAGTATCGGTGCACAATTTCCTATGACGGGCCTCATGAGGTGAATCCTACCCATAATCTGTGCAAATTTGGCAGAACTCAGATCCTACACCTAGAGAATTGGGGATCCTTTATCCTTTTAAAATAAAAACTGCTGCTTCTTATAGTTTATAGGGACTCTGAAGCACATGTAGAGCTCTACGCAAAACAGGATCTGGTCTATACTCTTCACTGTTGGGGAACATGTCAGGCAGTGATGGCAATAAGAGATCCTGCCTGCACCAAGTACCACTTGGTCTCTCTCTCTCTCTCTCTCTCTCTCTCTCTCTCTCTCTCTCTCTCACTCTCACACACACACACACACACACTGTGTTGGACCTGGGACAGGCATGTGGTGCCTCCCGTTGGGTTTGTGTTGTACCAGTAATAAAAAGAGAGGTGTTCGCATGGTCCTATGTAGAAATACTTACCTTTTGAGAGGGCAGATGAGATCCCTTTTTAAAGCTGTTCTCTAAAGGTAGCATCTTGCATAGAGCCACATTCCCCTTCTGCCGTGCCCGCATGCCCATGTTTAGCTAAGTGGTTTAGTGGGCACAGTGCGACAGAAATACATTTGGGGGTTGATGTGCTTTGCACCCCCACAACCATCCACCACCTCTGCTGGGAGAAAAGTGAAAAGTCCAAAAATTGCAAACTTTTTAAAAAAAAAAATGAAAATGAAACGTATTGCATGATGGTACACTGGTTTACCTATGCAGGATACTACACTCAGAGACCAACTTTGCATTCCCAACCAAAAATGGGTGCACTTTTGGGGTGTTTTCCATGCACCACGCTCCCAGTTTAAATAACACCCCTTCCTGAAAAATGAAGGCCTGATTGTGCCAGTATGTTTTATGGCTGTTTTCTTCCAATTGAACAGCAATATAAGAATAGAGGTAAGAACACTGAAGGACCCTTTTGTGAAAAATGGATGACCCTGGGCTTTCTTGTCTACTTCGTGGATTCTTGCATGACTGATGACTGACGCTAATTTTTTTCTGTCTGTTTTCCCTTCCTGCTCACACTTTGGACAGGACAAACTCTGTTCCCCTTCTGACATTCTCCAGCTAAACCTCAGCATTAAAAGGACAGTAGAATCTCTTCTTTCTCTGGGGGCAGATTCAGAAGAACCGAATCTTGTCTCCCTTTCCACTCAGCTGTGTGGCTTTGCGGCATTTTACTGTGCTCTGATGCTAATGCTCTGTGTGTTCTATCGCTGGGTCTTTTTCCTCTAGCTAAAGCTCAAGGGTGCCATGGACTTAACTCCAGCTCTTCCAAGCGGTTGGTAAACGGTCTGTGTTTCAGTCGAGAATTTTGTATGTGTACGTTGTTCCTGATCCACCAGCAATCTGCTCTGTGTGATGTGAAAAACTCTTGCTGATAATGACCTAGTCAGGCAGAATTTGCTGTTAGATAAGTGAAAGCTCCCTTATATTATGTGGCTGGAATACTTTATGCAAAACAGAAGGGGGGTTACACTTTGTAGAAATCTATTTTAATTGCACAACGGTGGATATTTTTGTAGAACAGGAAGTTCACCCACTTCCTTTGGGAGGGAGGGAGGGAGGGAGGGAGGGAGGGAGGGTTGGTAGAGACAGCGATGGACATTTGATTCTTGGAACTCACGGAACACTTGAAAAACCGGGATACAGTGTTGAAGGGAGACACTCCCTCACCATAAGATTTTTACATCTAGACCTCCTTTGGTTTCTTAAGGATTAAACAAACAGTGAAATGCATCTTCACCTTTTTCTCCAAATGCTAGGCATATCACCATCGTTTTTAAAACAAAAAGTGGCGATTGTTCAGGATTCCTCAGAAACCTCAAGCCTAAGCATCGGAGGCCTTATTTTCAAGCAGTGCAGTTGGGCAATATTCCTTCCTGTCTCTGAGGCACTGCTAGATTTGCAGAGCAGGCTGTGTTGCACAGCAGAACGTGGAGATTGCAGGTTTTTACAGCCAATGCAGGTTTTATTACAGTGGCATTATAGCATTTGCACTGATGGTCTATGATGCAGGAGGGGCTCATGACAAATGGCTTCTCATCTTCTTAGACCAGAAAATCCACAGCATGCCATTTTTTTCTAGTGATCTCTACTTTATTTAGAATACTTACACAAGTTCCTCTTTGCTGTTACATTGCTCAGGCTGAGCAGACCGCTAGTGTGAGCAAATATCTGTACCAGCAAGTCTGCTACCTTAATCCTGTCTGCACCAGCTGTTAGTGCTATTGGTGATGTGTAGCACTGGGAAAATGCAACCCTTTGCCTTGCGTTTCCTCACCTCCTTCTGGGCTCACGTTCATATTTGCACACATGGGTGCCAATGTCACAAAATGTATTGACTTGTTTATTTCACCGTTAGGATTTCTCAGTTGATCTCTGCTGTCACGAAGAATCTTAGGCAACGTCTCTAGAGCAGAGGCGTGCACTTCTTTAAGAGTGAGAGGCATTTGTCTTTCTAGCAAATGCACATGAGCAAGTTGTTGAAATCCTCAGCTTTAATACCAGTCCTGTAGCTTTCCAATAAATAGTGACAGCACTTTTAAGGAGCAGCGCCTTATCTGAAATACCGTTCACACTGTTACTGATTAATTAGGTGCTTTCATGTTTAGAGACATACTCCGAACAATGTGTAACAGTGTTCAGCAAGCTGGACAGTTCCCATTTGGGGCTGATGGGATTTGTCCTTGTTGTGGTTTGGTGAAGCTGGGGTCCAAATATTTCTGCTGGTGCTCAGCCTTGAAAGGGTCTAGTGGGGTAATAAAACCAGGGATGGAGAAAGTAAGTAAGTTAACCCACTGAAACTCTAGCCCCTGGAAGCCCTGCTCAGTCTGGCTTCTAAGATTTCGCCAGACAGCTGCCTGCTCCCACCTCCCAGTTTAACAGCTCCCTCTCCCCATGGATGGAGCACCGAAGCTTCGTTCCACCACCTTCAGCCAGCCTTACAGAATGGCTTCTTGGCTCGTCTAGTTTTGTGTAGCTCAGGTACCAGCCGGGTTGATGCTTCAGCCTTTCTTGCCTATCCATGCACTCTGCTCCTGCCTTTCTCAGGGAGACCTTTGCTCTTAACGTGGATCTCAAAGCACAAGCGTTTGCCCTTCTGCCTTGGGGAGGTGTACCATTGGAATTGCCTCAGCTTGGCAGTCACCAGTTCACACGTTTTAGGATTTGTCCTGCTCTGGTTGGCTGGGAGCCAAAAGCTCCACAAAGCAAGAACAAATTCAGTTACGTTTTTAAGAATGTGCACATTTAAGTACTGCTGTAACCAAATACAAAGTAGGGGGGCATCTTAGGCCCAGAATGAGTGTCAGAGCAGCAAGTTGCTCCCCGTATGTGAAAATAAGAATATGAAAGTGGAACACAAGCAGTTAGGCTCATGAACAGACACATCATTCTCTAACCTTGTTGCATGCGTTTGAATAGCTTTTGAATTGGCCTCTTCTGTCAATTAATGAGTGCTTTATGACTGTTGATTCCTAAATGGGAAAGCTCCTAGCAAGCAGAATTCCTGCCTTTGTGAATTCTTGAAGACAGTGTTACCAAAAGACCTTTCTCCACTTTGAATGAATGGGTATTATTTTTGCGCTCATCCCCCTTGTCTCAAAATGTTTGGTCCATTACTGCAGGTGTAGCTATGATTATATCTGGCCTCTGCCTCACTTTAGGCTAACCTGAGTTAGGTCTGGGGTTTTGTTTTTTTTACCTTTTTCTGATCCCCTTTAGTCCATGTTTATAGAGGCATTTTGCTGAATTCAGGGAGCGTTGGGGCTGAGTGCCTGGTTTGCTTGCTCTGCTTGCCAGAAATCCCAAGCTTTCTGCATCTCATTGTGTATGTGGAGGAGGCCATCATAGTCACAACCAGGTGCGCTGACAGACCACTAAAAGTGCAGGTGCCAAAGCGGGAATGTGTGTGGGATTCAGTGTGGTTCCGTTACAGATGTTCCACCTGTGCAAGCCTATCAGCTTGTCAGATGGATCTATACCTCCTCCCCTCCTCCACGATGTTCTGGGGTTCTCCTGACCCCCCCTTAAGCCAATTTTAGGGGACGGGTGGGGGGAGTGAAGAGAAGGAGCCCCATGACTCAGGCTTCAGCTGACAGAGTTCATTAGGTGCCTTCTGTCTTCTGCGATGAAAAGAATTAAAATTCTGCACCCAGAATTCTGCAACCTATATAAAATTGTGTGGATTGGAGAGGCTTGCAGAATTCATTCTGGTTTTGCCAGCCATGGGGAAAGGCAGTGATTTGTACACGGCACTGATGTCTTGCTGACTGAAATCTTACTCAGCCACCTTCAGAGATTTCCAGCAGTCATTTCCCAAAATGTATCTCAAGCATATCTTCACAGCAATAAGGGCTAGCAATCTTTTTTTAAAAAGTTAAAAGACAAGTTTCTCAAGCAGGAGTATTCTTTGCTCCTGCAAGAGTTGCAACACATGCAGTGATTGCATGTGTCCAGTTTTTGCAAACCACCTGATTGCTGAGATGATCCCTGCTATTCCAAAGGGGTTGTCAGGATTTTCACGGGTGGGCCAGCCCATGCAGAACAGTTTTGCATTTAAGCCACCATGCGGCCTTTGCTAACCTGGTGCCCTCCATGTGTTTTGGATTACAACTCGCATCAGTCCCAGCCAGCACAGCTGAAGGACAGCAGCTTGGTGAAGGCTGCAGTAGAGCACTGTATCTTCTTTTTTAAGAGGGATGGTGGTGCTCCCGTACCTTTTAAAATAGTGCCCTTGACCGTCGATCAGCCAGGATGCTGGTGTCTGAGCTTTAGCCGGCTGAATCACAGCATTTTCCCACAATGAGCTCTTACGTTTTGTGCAATAATCACAGAGATAGAGGCTCTAAATGTCACCAGCGCTTGGGGTCCTTCCCCACAAATTCTGCTCTCAGTCGCCTCCCATGTGGCACAGCCCCCAAGCCTCTTCCACTGCCGCCTTTAAGAGTTTCCTGGGTTCCCACTCCCCTCCACAATGCCTTCCTTTTGCCCCTTCCTAGGCTGGGCGGCATCTGCTTAGCAACTGTCACCTCGGCCCTGAGGCTAACGCCTCACCTGTCAAGCTGGGGAATGTGATACTCAAGAGTGGCTTGAGTTTTACACCTGACAGTTACCGTATTTTTCGCCCTATAGGACACACTTTTCCCCCCTCCAAAAATGAAGAGGAAATGTGTGTGCATCCTATGGGGCGAATGCAGGCTTTCGCTGAGGCCTGGAGAACGAGAGGGGTAGGTGCGCACTGATCCCTCTCGCTCTCCAGGCTTCAGGAAGCTATCCGCAAGCCTTGGGAGCCTGCGGGAGTTCCCGCCGGGCTCCCAAGCCTTGCGGACAGCAGCCTGCAGCCCGAAACCCGGGGAGCGCAGCGGAGCGCGCCCCGGGCTTCGGGCAGATATCCGCAAGCCTGGGGAGACCGGCGGGAGTTCCCGCGGGCTCCCAAGGCTTGCGGATAGCAGCCTGTTCTGGGGTCGGGGGAAGCTCGGGCTTCCCCTGCCCCAGCCCCGCGCCTGGGGGGGAAATATATATTTTTTTCTTTCTCCCCCCCCCAAAAAAAACTAGGTGCGCCCTATGGGCTGGTGCGCCCTATAGGGTGAAAAATACAGTATAAAGCAGATTGTGTCCTTCAAAAGCTGATACCTCAGTAAATGTTAGTCTCTAAGGTGCTCATGCACTTTCTGCTGCTACAGACTAATGCCCCTGCTCTTCTGGGGTGTGTGTGTTTGTGTGTGTGTGTATTTGACCGCTCACCTGCAGTGTGTTCTCAGAGGAGTCCCACAGCTTGCCTCTTGACCGCTCTGAAATAGCAGTTTCACAGTCAAGCAAGGAGTAGGGGGTACAGGAGTCGACCCTGACTTAGTCAAGGAAACAGAGCACCTCAGTTACGTGGATAAATGCGTGTTGGAACACTGTAGTTTGTATATTTTTGAAAAGCTGTTTCTACTGGGGGTAGTTTTAGGAATATTTTAAAAGAAACGAGTGCCTGTGGAAATAAATGGGCTGCTCAATGAAACCGACTTTCTTAGCTGTGAGTTGATTGAAGGGAGTGGGGAGATGTTGCCATGCTGGAAATGCGTAAAGAAAAGCATTCCAGACTCTTGTATTGACTCCCCTCCAGTCTCTTTTGCTAGTTTAGCCATCATCTTTAAACAGGTATTAACCAGTGTGTGAGAAAAGGTTATTTTTCCAAATTCCTGCCATCTCTCCTCATTCACATGTTATGCAAACGAAAAGTGCTTCTCTGGCTTGTACTCTTTGTACCAGGTTTTGCATATAAAGTGTACGTCTAATACCATCCAACTTCAGAAAAAAAGACTTTCTCTTCCCCTTCATGTTCACCTTTATAATTCTCCTTTTATATATGTGTGTGTCTTGTTTGTGGGGGAAGGGGGGGGGGTTGATTGTCGGTTGCTCTTTTTTTAACATGTTGATTAAATAAAGTTCCTGTCCTGGAGTCTGGCTGGCTTGTTGTTCACTGTGTCACACATGCAGCTGTTTGTCCGATCCAGCGGTGGGCAGCTCAGAGATGTGTTTCCTTAGGAATGCATCCTGAAAAGAAGGATGCACGCCACATGCCACATTTGCACGTCACTTCCATGTTCATAAAGTACCAAACTACATATTGCATTTCTGCCGGAATAGTGTTGCTGCCCAGTGATTGCCTTCAGCTTTAAAAAAGAACCAGAACCAGCCATTTGATTGCCAGGGGTGGGCAGATGGACAAATATTGTCCTACTGGCTGAGAAATTGTGTGCATTAGAAACCACAGTGGTTGCATTTTTCATCCTTTAGTGCTTGGGACCGTTGCGTTTCTCAGGTGTAACCTCGAAGGTCCCAAAATGAAAGTTAAGATTCTAATAAAACCCCACAGTTCTCCCCCCAAAAGGCATACTTCCTAAGCCAGCTTCTTAATTGCTGCCACAGCTGAGAGGCTTGAACATGTGATGCTGCCTGGGTTCTAAGTCAGAGCACTGGTCCGTGTTAAGCCAGCTCTGCCTAGGCGGAGCGGCAGAGAAGAGGCCCCTTTAGAAGCAGAAATGCAATGGGCTGGACGTGGGACTTTTTTGCATGCAGACCATGAGCTCCGCTGCTGAGCTGCACCACCCTCTCCATTTTATAACATTCCATTTTTGGCACACATACACACACACATACACACACACACATTTGCTTTAATTTGGTTTCCTTTTTTTGCGTTGTTTTAGTTTTCATCCCTTTTTTTTCCTTTATGTCTTTTTTGTGTTTTCCCATGTAGGAGCGATTATGTTTGCCTCTGCACATATTAGAAGAGAGAGGGTTGACGCGAGTGGCAGAGACTGTACAGGCACTTCTGGAACGGGCCCCCCCAAAACAGCAGCACCACCACCAGCAGCAACAGCAGCAGCAGCAGAATCAGCTGGCTGCTGTGTAGTGACCCCCAAGACCTTGTTGCTTTGTCCTTGGCCAAGCCGAAGAATGCCCGGACTTGACTGCTGGGGCAGCGTGTCCAGACACAGGCAACCTTGCGTTCGAAGGAGGAAATCTGTATCCGGGATTCCTGAAGGGAATAATTTTTGCTTCATTTCTCCACTTTTTTTGGAGGTCACAAAAGTTTCCATTGAACTTAAAGAGAAAAGAATTCTTTGTAAAGTGAGTTTTGCCTGCACACGTGGGAGGGAACCAGGGGTAGATTTCACCTCCTCTCTCATTCATTTCTCAATAAGGTCACAGTAGAATTGGGGCAGCGAGTGGGAGCCTTTGAAACTACCCCCCCCCCCGAAAAAACACCATATGTGGGGTGGCTAGTATGTCGTATTCAGATAGGAAATATATTTTGGTTTTTTTGCAATGCTCTCATTCGTTTCAGCACACAGGGCATTTCTTGTGGATTAGACCCACCTGAACACACACATACTCCTCAGCCAGGACTTTGGAAGCGTACAGTTAAGAGTTAGCTTATGTTCTAGCTTCAACATCACTCCCATCGGACGTATGTATAGGAATACTTTTTCTCACAGGTTCTTCCTCTGGCATTCTGTGTCCCAGCACAGCGCAAGAAATTAATTGTAGCATCCATCTACTCGTAACTTGGTAACTCGCGGTTTCCTGAAAGAGCAATTCCTGGTACGACTTTTAATTTTCATTGTCAAATCATCCTACAAAGAAACTGCTGTTTGGAGGTAAAATAGCAGAGCCCTTGACCTGTGCTTTTCAAAAATGATCTGTTAACTGGGTAGGAAAGTGGATTATTGAAGTAAACGGAGACCAATGTTGCAGAAAGAGAAAAAAGTGTTCTTTGGTGGATTTGAAAGAACAGTTTTAAGGGTAATTCTTTTCATGAAGGTAATCATCCAGCATTTCCTTTTCTGCATTCTTCTGCCATCTACCCTTCCCCTTTATTCATTGCTTCTCTCATGTGTTCAAAACCTGTAGCTTTGGAAAGTGTGCAGGGCAGATGAAAACCATGTTAGCAGTTTCTGAAGACTGGATCTGCCCAGCAAGCACCGTAAAAATGCGCTGAGAAGTGCAGACTGGCAGTCGTGCAGTTCCTGCAGCTTCACTCCTGCCCCGGATGTTGCCTTCTCATGGGCAATTTGAGGTTCATGTCTTGTTTCTCCAACTGGAATGCCTTTCAGACACTTATCTCCTCCCCCTGATGCTAACAGGTTTCCAGGTGGAGCCAGCTGTGGGAATTGGTGGTCATGTACTGAAGCATTATGCTGATTCTGTGACCGAGAAGGACCGTAGGGAGGGAGCTGGGTAACTAGAATGCAGAAGCAAACCATGTCATCACGTAGGTGAGCAATATTTGGGCAGCAGGGAGCAAGCCTGTGTGCTGGCTTCAGAGCCACGCCCTATAGCCCCTTGCAGTATCACAGAGGATTTGGGGGGGGGGTACTTGGGGGCAGCGAAATCTTTGGCTGCCTCCATGCAGCATGTTCTCTTGTGGCGCCCATGCAAGGCACTGCTCTCGGCAGTGATTCCTGGGGAAGAGAGGCCCTTGTGGCCTGTATGTGAGGTTCACAAAATAGAGCAGAAAACACTGAATGTAATGAGGGATGGCAGGAGGAGGTGATAGAATAGTTCAGCTGAGATGTGTAGACAATGGATTTTGAGGAATCTGGAAAAGAACCTCAGGCTGGCTGTGTTTTTGCTTTTGACATACATCTCCTCTCCCCAAGTGTCCGGGTGGCGCTGTGCTGAAACAAAGCACAAATGTCATTTTCCTGTTGGTTTCCCTGGGCTTTAGGTGGACATCGTCCTTTTTGCCATTCTCACACGCCCTCTGCAATCACTTCATTACTATTTTGATGCCCTTCCTGGTTAATTTTGCCTTGCTAGGCTCTCGTGTCCTTGCAGGCTGCTTAGTTCCTTTTTGCTTCATGACCCCTGGCTCCCAACTCTCCTCTGAAGCACACAAAGAATATTTTTAGCAAAACAGTAGCATACGGTTGAAGCAACAGTTTTCTTCTAGCTCGGACGGCCTCAAGGCTGGACGGGCCACAGGACTGCCTGCCTGCCTCTTTGCTGATGCTGGGTGTGCCGTGTTTTGTGGGTGCGGTGTTGCCGGCCAGAAGCAATTCTTGAGGAACTACATCAGATGCAATAGCAGCATTGAAAGCCCTCTCCCGGTTTCCTTTGCATTTCCGTTTGCCACCTCGCGGACCTCTGATTCAGATGCTTCACCAGTTCTGCTGCTGTGCCTGCTTCACCAATTCTCAGCCACTTGTTTTGTACACGTCTCTGGGTTTTCTGTTATTTATGCAAGCTGGACCGTCTCAAAGTGGAGGGAAGCAAACTTAGCATAGCGAGGTGGGTAAGAGAGGAGAGATTTCATGAAGGTTAGTCTTTCACTCCCACACCTTTTTCTTTTTTTTAAAAAAACCATATAACAGTTTGTAGGCTCCAGCCCAGTTACCAAAAATTAGCAAGTTCATCACCATATACTGTAAAAGCATCTTCTACCATGTCAAGGTCAATCTTTTACCTAGACAGCTCAGTCTGTATATTACGGTGGGTTGAGAAACGGTATTTCCTGCAGCCCGGTTGTGTAGGTCATCTTTAACTGCAGGAGAGAAGCAGCAGTGTTTGGTAGTGCGGCTGAAGCTCCCAGCCCATTCCAGCAGGACACATGCAAGTGGTTGGCCGAAGCCCTTAAGGGCCAGAAACTCTTAGCATGCTTTGCGAGAGGACCCAGAAAGGACTGCATCCTGCCAAAGACATGCAGCTGCCCTTGTGTGGGGCTGCAGTGGGTCTGCTGGTAAGCTGGGGGCTCTTCTGCCTGGACAGTCAGTAATGCCCAGGGGTATAACTGCCAGGAAATAATTAAGCACAATGTGGTGGTATTGCCTCCCACGCAAATCACCACCTATGACCAGGGCTAAAGCATATGACATGCTTTTTAAAACAAACAAACAAACAAACACAAATGCTCTGTTTTGTGTCGCTGCGTCATTTTGTCTCTTCACTTTATTATAATCTCATGATGGCAAGAGTTCCATGAATGGACATTAACAGCGTGAAGGAAATCCAGGTCCTTTCAGCCGATGGCATGTTTTATGTATTATACCAAAAAGAAAAACCACTTGAGTTTTCTGTTGCTAGTTTTAAATGGCTTGGGAATTTTTGTGTTTTGTTATATTTATGTGCAATTTTTTCCTTGTATTCAGTGGAAAAAAGTTTTTGTTTTTTAAGAAAAGTGTATAGAATTCTATTTTGTGTGTTGAAGCAACAATAGATGGCTGTCCTCTTCTGGGGAATATCAGTGCAAGAGATCCCCCATTCCAGAGATGGTGCTTGCTGTTGGGTTCCTATAAATCCTTCTGTTTTTGTTACCTGTCCACAAGCAGTCCCAGGCAAACGTGACTATTCTGAGAATCAGGTGGTTTTCCATTCCAGAACTGACACTTTTATTTCCATCTTGCAAGGGGTATCGTTCATTCAAGGCTGCTCCAGCAAAGGATTGTGCTGTTTGCATAATTTGGTCTCTATTTCCTCCAGCAGTGCAAAATGAGCTTTAAAGCTTTATACAACCCCCCTCCCTTGATATTTGGGGAACTATAGATGTTGCGTGCACAATCATATTATCCCAAATGAAGCTGGTTGTCTGAAAGGACCCAGTGAACAATTATTTATGCAGCACACTCAGTGGGCAAGCTAGATCTCTCCTGCTTGTCCCATGAACACTGGCTAGGGAGTCCATCCGTTATCCAGTGTTGGCTCATCCCTTTGCACAGGGTTTCCCAAATTTGGGTCTCCAGCTAGTTTTGGACTACAACTCTCATCTTCCCCAACCACTGGCCCTGCTAGCTACGGATGATGGGACTTAAAGTCCAAAAACAGCTGGAGACCCAAGTTTGGGAAAGCCTGTGTTAGGGTAAGTGGGGCACTGTCCCCCCCAACCTCAGTGTGCCCTCCCAACCACCCTGCTTTCTTGTATATCCACTAAGAATTGGCTGGGCATTTCACTGTATCTCCCCCCCCCCTCCACAGTTGGCCTGTCTGCCTCCCACCCTGCCAGTCCCAATGGGCACCAAAACACACTGTATTAAGTAGACCTTGTCCAGCTTTCTGACTCCCACCACATAGTGACATTAAGATGGGGGTCAAAACTAATTTGCTTCATGGAAGGCAAACTCACCTTGTTGCTCTGAGTAGCCCCTGCAAGTTCTTGCTAGAGCAGGCCCAATAGCCTCCGCCTGTCCTAGGGATGGATTGCAGTCTCACCTCTGGGTAGATGGAGAGTATCTTGCCTTCCTTTTTGTTGCTGGTTAATCAGAGAGGGCAGACTCGCAGGAAAAGCAAATGCACTGACTTCTGGCGCAGTTCATTAAATGTGCCCAAGAGAACAGCTTCTTGCAAACTCTCCTCTGTGAGGGCTTGTGCAGGAGCTTTTCCTGACAAATCTCTGCCACAAAATATTTAAAGGAATCTTTCCATGACTGTTCAGTAATGACCAGTGCTATTATGTCTTGGAATGGTTCTTTTAATTTTGTTTTTTGGGCAGTGGGAGGGATATCCTGTAAATTTGGGTGGGTTTTTTTCCCCCCCTAAGCATGTTTTGCAGATGATTTGAAAGCCTCCATTTTCAGTGCACTCCAGCTCTCACATATTCATTCTCCTCTAGGCTGGCACTCGGCAGAAAGCCCAGAGGATAAAGACTTCACTCTTGTTGTTTCTCCAGACTGTAAACGTGTAATTAGTAGTATAGCTAAAGGATTTTTTAAGAAGTTCTTTCCTGTATTTGTATGTCTGTAAATACATTCCATAGTTTTCAAAGACTATATAAACATCATAATATCATGTACTTTATTTTAAATTGCCTGTATGCTACCAGTCAATTTCTAGCGCACATGATATTATAAACTTCAAACCTGGGTGATTTGAAATAAAGGCTGAAGCTTTAAAACCTGTGTTTGTGAACAGAAGCATTTATTCCGCAGTGGGCTTGTCCAGTCTCTCACGTGCCCTTGATTGCTTCTCTCCTGGGAGAGGGAGGTTAAGCAGCCTTGTTCCTTTGCTTGTTCAACATCACAACATCAAATGTGTTGCTGCTCCCAAGGGCTCATCAAATTCCTGTAGGATCAAGTTGGTATCCTATTCTGCGTATGCAGTATGTGTGATTATTAGAGTAGTTGTCATATTAATAACTACTTGGTTTTGCTAGTTTTCTAAGGTCTTCAAGTACATGTCCAATATATAGGAACCACTCCTAGGGTCCAAGGTTACTTCAGCCACCACCACCCCCAATAAAAAAATTGAGGTAGCTGCCCCCCCCAATTGATGGACATTGCCATTTAAATGGTCTTGTGATTCATTATCTGGGGCATCAGTATCTGCCCCCCCCCAACATTTTATTCCGTTTGGCACCCTTGATGTCCACTTATCACCAGCGACATTCTTCATGGTATGTCTCCATGCAGTTAAAGCTTAAAAAGGTAAATTACACGAGCAATCCTGTGGAGATGACAGACCCATTTTTCTTTGCAGCTTTCCTGAGCTCGAGCAGAGGGTGGGGAGACAAGATACAAGATTGCATCGTATGGTCCAGGGTAATTAACACAAAATGTTGGTATGGCCTGTTCACTTTCAAAGCAAGAAAAATAGAACCAGCAGCTTCAATACTCTTCTGCTGACTGGGACCAAAATAGCAAGATCTCGCTGGCTCAAGCTGAGTGCTAAAAGCTTTTATTAATTCTGATCCTTTCAGCAAAGACCTACAATTGTCCCGTTCCTTCCTCCCACAAAACCGTGTTGCCCAAATGCCCAGTGTGGAGATGGCGCAGGAGCTGGGCTCTGTTCCCATCACTTTTTCTTCTTCGCTCCAGGTTTCCCTTTGCCCTTCTTCCCCTTCTCTTTGGGCGGCTGCTCTTCTTCCCAGAGTTTTTTGAGGGCCTTGTAAGGGCCAAGGAATCTGCGGACCATCATGCCTCTCCACCAGGCCTGCAGCTGAAAGCAAGGAAGAGGAGAAGGGTTGTGCATGCAGGAAGGAGAGACTGGGTGCCCACACTGCCTTCCAGCTGCTGCTCAAGCTTTGCCAAAAATGGGCTCCCAGAAATGACTGCTGTGCAACAAGCCCAGTTCCCCTAGGCTCCCCACCCCCACCTCTCTAATGAAGCAGGGCTGGCTTGAGTCCAGCGTTCCATCTGCTGCCTGTCTGCTCCAAGTCAGCCACAGCATCTAATGCCCACATTTATCCCAACGCTGCCAGCTCAAGCTGCAGAAAGGCGCAGCCTTGGATACGCTCCAAGAAAGCATCTGAGTGGGAAATAAATGACATCTGTTGCAGAATGTCCCTGGGCAGCCAACATCCAAAGGCACGCTACTGCTGCACTGAGGAGAGCAAATGGGTGGCTAGGATTGGGTTTTGGCTATCCGTGAAGCCAAACACAAGGCTCTTGCTCACTTCTGCAATATGGTCATGCCTAGATGAGCAGATTCTGCGCTTGTTCAAATATGCTTCTTCATGTGGTACGGCAAGGTCTGCTATTCATGTAAACAACTGATAAGCAAATTATACTTCATGCTGTACCCTAGCTAACTGTTGGCTAGAAAGAGCTACAGAAATGGCTATGGATCCCACAGTATTTCAGGCCTCACTTAATATTGTTTTCCTATATGCATGTTTTCCCCTCTTCCAGGCCAGTCCTGCAGCTGATGGAATTGAAAGTGCTGGTCTCTGGCTAGATAAGACTGTTCTTTGCGACACAATCTGTGGCTGCCTGTTTTACCATACAAGGATGGTCCGGGGAAGACCCTGCTTCTTGTTTAGCTGATGATACTTATCTGAGGAAATGGCTGTTAGGTTAGGGAGAAGTGCGCTGGAGAAGGTTGGAGAGAACCTCCAAGCACCCCTACAGAAGCAGATGATTCTGCCACCATGCCCCCCGCTTGGCACATTTTTAAAGCACATGAAAGAATTAGAGATCTGGAGCCCTGAAAGGGGAAGCCATGAGATAGAGCAGCCTTCCCCAACCGGGTGCCCCCCCCCCAAGCGATTTGCACTGCAACTCTCAGCCCCAGTCAACATGGCCAGCAAGGGGTGGTTCAGCAACATCGGGGGGGGGGGGCTATACAAAGCAAAGGAGATGATCTGCTCCACATGCTGGGAGAGGGGCAGAAGAGGAAGAGCTTTTCTCCCCACCCCCGCTTCCAATTTTTAGTCCCAGGACTCCAAAGGTAAGGCTATATTGACTCATCTTACCTTCAGGATACTCTTCAACTCCAGAGCATCCTGTTCTATTTTCTTCCTTGCACTCTCCTTTTCCTTCCGGTCCTCAATTATAGCTTGTTCGCATATAAGACACTGTAGAATGCAAAGACACCTTTAACTTGAGCTTGGAGGTGGGCTTTCGCTCTCACCTCTCACCCCTGGACTCCTTCCTTAGCTTTCTAAGGTCCATAGCAAATTGGAGCAGCAGTGAGGATGTGTGGATAGAGTGACCCCACATATAGCTGCCATGGATCACCAACGGACCAAGGAGCCTGACCATCAGCTTTGTTCCCTACCTGCTTGGCCAGTTCCTGTAGCGCTGCCTGGTCAGCTGCTCTGGAGGCCTTCAGGGAATTGAGCTCTTGCTGCTTGGCTTCTGTATCCCTCTCGTACTTGTCCATCCAGTACTCCAGCTTCTCTTCTATGCTCTGCGACACACACAGGTGGACACTTCACAACACTCCGCATTTGTCTCCTGACCATTCCAGGGCATGGCTTAGAGCCCAGCGCCTCATGCAATGACATGATATTGGAGGACTTGCAGAATGAGGTGCTTGGTGGGGATTTGGGGATGATCAGCTTATCACCTTGTCTAACTCTCTGTTGCTGTCGGAACGCAATTTCAGAGCCAAAGCTCTGTGTCATTTCTTGTATGTACACAGAGCAACTGAAGGGAACGGGGATGATCTGTGCATACAAGGTGGTGCCCTTGTGTGTGTAAGGAGCAGCAATACGGGGAAGAAACAACAGTCACGGGGAACTGGAATGGGCAATAGGCTGCTGTGTGCAGCACCTTAGATGCTTTCTAAATCTGAAGTTCCCTATGAATTCCATCCCCAAGATATCTTCTGTCTGAGGCCCCTGAGGTGGTCAACTTGTGTGCTGGCGGCTCTATTCCGCTTGCCCGAAAAGATGGGGTACAAAGTAAAGAGACATCTATTGTGCAGGGTGTATTTTGAACGGAAGAGCAATCGTATGAGCCACATTCACGCACAAACACACCTGCCATGTGCAGTTTAAAGTGGTACAGCTCAGCCTCAGGGTTCTAGGCCTCTGATCTTTAGATACCGTAGGGTCTGGATCCACTTGCTAGCTCAACCCATAGGAAGTGTATGTCAATAGAAAGTAATGATTTGGATTAAGGGTGGGGATCAAATAAACCTCTGAAGAACAAGGAAGTAGATCTAGCAGTTGGCTGGAGAGTGGGTGGCATTACAAAAAGTTATAGCACAAAAAGAAGACCTGCAGCCTCTAGATGTTGGACGCCAACTTCCATCAGCCTCGCCAGCATGAACAGTGGTTAGGACAGATGGAAGCTGTAATCCAACAACAGCTGGAGTGCCACGGGTCCCACATCTCTGAGCTCAATGGGGCACCAGAAAGCTTTGTGCCACCTACCTTTTGCTGCTGCTTAAGGAAATTCTCAATGTCCATGTGGACTCTTATCTCCTGCTCAGTTTGATTTCTCAATTTCTGTAATGGGAGAAAGACATTGCATCAAACTTTATTTGGTTCTAAGCAAATGCCAAGAGGGTTGCCCTGAAGACCCGGGGAGTGCATGCCCCACAGCCCTGTGCCATGTTGCAGAGTGAGTTTATGGTCCAGGCGTAGTATAGCTGTACAAAAAAATAATCGTCACTGATGCCATCCCTAAATTCTGCCCTCGTTTTTACTGCTGCCAGCCCCATGTCATGACTTGGCTAGCCGTACAGTGATTGAAGGTTGAAAGAAGACCAATAGAAACTGAGAACACTGGGCAATTGAACCAGATTAAGTCAATTGAATGTGAAAACCAAGAAGAATATCCTGCATATGAGCCGGGTAGAACATTAAATTTGCATGCAAGAGGCCCCAAATCCCACTCCTTGCCATTTAGGATCAGGTAGCAGGTGATGGGGAGGACCCTGCCCAAGACCTCAGAGGGCCTCTGCCAGTCTGAATGGAGAAGCAGTCTGACCTGGTATAATGTAGTTTTCTATTAATACCAAGGTTAGCCCTTGACTCGATTGAGAGTTAGATCATCTGCTGCTCACTTAATCTGAACTAAGGTTCAGCACAAGCCTTTTTTCTGGCATCAGGAGGACTCAGCTCTCCAAAATAGTTAGTATTCCTCGGTTGCCTCTGGAGCAACCACACAGTAGTCCTCTTTGGGTTGAGGGTGCTCAACCAAAAGTCAGGTTACGCTGCTGGGAAAAGTCTATACCAGGACGCTGAACCGTGGCTGCCTCTATGACATATGTCATTAAGGCATGCCCCACACTCTACTGCAGACCACCTCCCTACGAACGCATATGGCCCAAGGCAAAGTGCTTACTTCAATTTCATTCTGCAGATCATTCTCGGCCTCAAAGCATTTATTCTTTGTTTGAGCCACCTGGAGGTCTGTGTCCTTCTTGACATAACGATTCTCCATGTCTGTTTTAGCCTTCATCTCTTGAAGCTGGTCTTTGAGGTATGCAATCATCTCGTTCCGATTCTGTGGAATAAGAGAGTGGGCGGGTGGGTGGGTAGGACTACAAGCAAGGGAGACTTGATGTGCTGGTCTGTGGTCATCCTCAGAGGTGCTGCTTAAGACTGAACTGGCTTCTGCCTTGCCTTGCCTTGCCAGGGTATGGATGGGCTTGCCTTCTTCTCACGGGTAGAAAACATGTCTGGACTGTACCACTCCAGATGGGGGTTTACATCACTGAATGCTCCTCTGTACAAAAGATTCCTTTTCTCCGGTGTGCCACTTTTCTGCATGCATGGATTTTCCCTTTTATCAAAAAATGAGCCCACCCAGACACAGGTTGACTATCTCGGGGATATCTAGGCCTTTAAGGATGACTTCTGTTTTGCCACTAAGGTCTGACTCACTGACTACTGTATTTGGGGCTGAAAAATAAGCATCCTGTTAGGCAGTTGTAAGTTTTAAAAGAGGAAAACTCAAGATCAGACAGGATCCATTGACTGTAACATGCCTGTTTGAAGCTAGTGCAGGACAGACTGTTGCAGAATAACCACATTTTCCATTCAGCAGGCAAAGCCTTCAGCACTATGTCGTGGGTTGAGCTGGGGGAGGGCTTTGGTCTGAGACTAGAGCTGCTAAAAGTACATGGGAAGGAATTCTATCTTGGAAAGAGGGGGTTAGCAACTGAGTCCTGCCAGCACAGGAATCCATGTATGTGCCAGCCTCACGATAGTTGTGACCCATGGAGGAGGAGTGTAGCTTTATATTAAGGTCCTAGAATTCAGTGCCAGAAACACTTGGACTCTGATGTTAGCAAATGCAAATGAGATGTAAAAAAAAAAGATCAGACCAAAGGCCCACAGATTCCAGTGATGGGTATCCAACAGCACCGGACTCGGTTGCCTCTGAGAAATAACCAAGCATCCTCCCTTCTCAGTTTGTTATCCCTCCTCTATAACACAGCTAGTATTCTGAACATGGAGGTTCTCTTAAGCCTCTCAGGGGGCATTCTGATTGGTTGCTGTAACCCCAACGCCCAAACCTCCCTTTGAATCTGTAGGCAGGGCCAACATCATGCAACACCTTCCCCAGGGGGAGGGCCTGGGCAGCCCTCCAGACCAGCCCTGCCTACTGGCAGGAGACGAGGGCCTTGTCAGACAGCTCCAACAATACCTTGCTATTTTAAAAAACGGCAAGAGGAGGGACTGTCCCAAAGAACAACAAATCAGAAAAAAACTTTTTAGTGATGACCAATGTCCACTGATAGATCTGAGCCTCCAGGTCTTTTATCGAACCCTTTCTTAAAGCCAGATAAGCCCCAAATCCACAAATAAATGCTGGCATTTAGTTATGTGTTCTGCTGCATTCCCTAGATTTGGAAACTTTCTGCTGTGCAGAGCCCATTTTGCAGCCTGAGCTGCACCTGTTGGGTGCTAATTTTATTAATTTCATACTGCATTTCAAAGGGGGGTTTGAAGGGTGTGACTGCCTAAAGCTCACCTGTAGCTCAAACTCCTTTTCCTTCTTGACATCACTGAGCTGCTTCTGGAGACTCTTTATCTTCTTCCTTCCCATCTCTTCCCTAGAAGGCGAGAGGGGAGGGAAAGGAAATCCCTGGTTTCCTGGGGCACATCGAGACTTAGGCCGGAAAGGGGACTTTGGGGCATGCACCCAGAGTTCCCTCTGGTCAGTTGGCAGCAAACTGGCAGATGCTTTATCAAACTCAAGAAACAGGCCATGTGATGATGATGATGATTTTATTATTTATATGCCACCCATCCAACTGGGTTGCCCCAGCCACTCTGGGCGGCTCCCAACAAAATATTAAAAACACAGTAAAACATCAAACATTAAAATTATTATTAAGGTGCTTTATGTGTATCTGGGGACGTGGGTGGCGTCCTAGGACTTGCCAAGCCTAGGACTTGCCAATCAGAAGGTTGGCGGTTCGAATCCCCGCGACGGGGTGAGCTCCCGTTGCTCGGTCCCTGCTCCTGCCAACCTAGCAGTTCGAAACCACGTCAAAGTGCAAGTAGATAAATAGGTACCACTCCAGCGGGAAGGTAAACGGCGTTTCCGTGTGCTGCTCTGGTTCGCCAGAAGCGGCTTAGTCCTGCTGGCCAAATGACCCGGAAGCTGTATGCCGGTTCTCTTGGCCAGTAAAGCGAGATGAGTGCCGCAACCCCAGAGTCGGTCACGACTGGATCTAATGGTCAGGGGCCCCTTTACCCTTTACCTTTATGAGTATCTGATTCAGAAACTACAACTAGTGCAGAATGCAGTGGCCAGACAGCTCACAGGAGCAGATTAAATGAAATAAATAGAAATTACTGGCAGCACGACCCTCTGCTGCTGAGAGAGCTGTGATGGTTGCCAATTCACTACTAGGTCAGGTTCAAGGGTCTTGTGTTAATTCACAAATCCCAAAAAACCTAAAAGAGCACCTGATCCCTTATGCTCCACCTCGATCACTGACATCCGCTGATGGGGCACTTCTGGTAGTTCCTTACTCCCTGATATTTGGTTGGCCTTCACTGGGCGCTGAGCCCTTAGCGTGGCAGGTCCTGCTCTGTGAGACTCCACCAGACACAGTGGTGGAACCACAGCAAAGGCCCGTTTATTGTGTGAGGAGCAGCTGTAAGGTGGAGCTCTTTGGCTCGTTCTCTCTGTTTATTAAGGATTGGCACTAGTGGCTGCTGAGAGGCCCTGCCTGAGCACCTGGAGAGTGACTGTCAGTCAGTGTGGGCAATGTTGCGCTAGTCAGCCTAAGTTCAAAAGAGGCAGATTCTAAAATAAAAGTCCAACCTGAGGACAAGGTTATGGAGGTTCAACTTCTTTTCATTTTCCAGGTCCACAGCTAACTGGAGGGAGTGAAAGGTTCCCAGTGCCAGCATTTCCTCTGTCACGTCTTCAATCACGTCGCTCGTGTATTTCCTGGCAGGAAAGGAAGGAAGTGCTTAGCCCAGTAGGCAAAATGACAGGCGAGATTTCCAGCCATTTAGCGATGGGTCCAACCAGATCGCGTTTCAGGCCTTTTATGACGTAGCACTGGCCGTGCACTCAGGCCAGTCGCAGAGGGGAAGTCTCCCATGGCACCCACACCCCAGCTGTGGACCTGAGGGGGATAGCCTTGACCTCTGGAGGGAGCCCCAATGCATGCTCAGGGCGAGGGAAGCAAGGCATGGGGGAAAGCCTTCAAAAAGACACTCTGGGTAGGAGTATAAACCCTCAAATAAACAGAAAGTGTAAGGATTTCTCCTGAAATCAGAACTTGAAAGAATTCAGCGCAGATAAGCATCCTGTGTCCCATTGCCTGACTGAAGGGTCTCACCTGTCCGCCTGAATCTTCTTGAGGTTCTCTGGGGACAATGCGCTCTGTTTTGTGGCAATGGTGAAAAGGTAGTTGGCCCTCTTCAGCTCATTGCCGGTGTCCTTCAGCTGCCGCCCAAGTTCCGCAATCTTGCCCAGCTCAGTGGGGATCTTGGCCTGACTCTCTGCCCGGGCGTCCATCAGGTTCTTGTACCTCGCGCTCAGCTCCTTCTGGCTTGCAAGAACGCCCTGGACCTCTGTATCGTTAAGCTGAAGAGCAACAAAAAGAGATCCTTGCAAATAAGGGGCAGAAAAGAGAAAGAAGGAAAGCAGTCATAGCTGTGGTTAAGTGATCAGGAGGAAGCCTAATAATAATAATAATAATAATAATAATAATAATAATAATAATAATAATAATGGTATTATTTATATGCCACCCATCTGACTGGGTTGCCCAAGTGGTTCTCATGCTTTCTCTCCTTGCTGGACTAGTTGCTGCAGGCAAACTGTGGGGAGATCTTGCCTTCCTGCCCTCTTTCTGGGCTTACCAGAAGCCACCATTGAAATTACCCAGATGGAGCCTGGGTTTCGCTAATCGAGGCTCTTCTAGGTGTTCTGGAGCACATATTTCTCCTTTTCTCCTGCTTGGGGATTTAGACAGCTGTGGGGAGGGAGGGACTTTCAGTCTTGGCAACTGATCCATGGGGCAGGAGCTACCAGGGATGAGCTGCTGTGCTTGTTAGGCCTGACACTCCACCAAGATCTCGTATAATGAGGGAAATATGGAGCAGGGCTTAATCTGATGAGCACAGCCAGAACATCTGTAACATTCTCTGTCTCAGCAATCATGTGATTCTGCCCTTGCATGAATGCACACCTGAAGCACGCTGATTTGCATGGGAAAATGAAACTATCACCGGTCTGGAGGTGAGGTGAAAACTCCATAGTAGAGCACATCCTTTGCATGACTAACAAGGCTCGTGAGACCTTGCCTCAAAGGCCCTAGAGAACTGTTGCCAGTCAAAGCAGATTGGGTTGGGGAATATTTTTCATCCAAATCAGGGTTGGTGAGAGTTTGAGGGCCAGACAGAAAGACCTGGAAGGCTGCATTTGGCCCCCAAGCTTGAGGTTCTCAACCCCTGGAGAAGATGGGACAGAGCAAGAGGCATTATTGGTCTGAGTCAATATTACAAGCTTCATATTTTTTGTGAGTTAGCAGTTGAGAAAGATGGCAAGGGCAAAGTATACCTGAAGGAGCGTCTCCACCCCCATCGTTCTGCCCGGACGCTGAGGTCCAGCACCGAGGGCCTTCTGGCGGTTCCATCATTGCGAGAAGCAAAGCTACAGGGAACCAGGCAGAGGGCCTTCTTGGTAGTGGCGCCCGCCCTGTGGAACGCCCTTCCATCAGATGTCAAAGCGATAAATAACTACCTGACATTCAGAAGACATCTTAAGGCAGCCCTGTTCAGGGAAGTTTTTAATGTGTGATATTTTAGTGTATTTTTGGTTTCTATGGAAGCCGCCCAGAGTGGCTGGGGAAACCCAGCCAGATGGGCGGGGTACAAATAATAAATTATTATTATTATTATTATTATTATTATTATTATTATTATTAGGTAGAATGAAGCTTTGGGCTGCCCAAGAGCAGGATGATTTATAACATTATGGGAGATTAACTTCGTAAGACTGAGAAGGAACAAAAGAATAAATAAAAATAGCAAGAGACAACTCCAGAACAGTAGGATGCTGGGCAAAAATTATCGGGCTGATCCTGATAATAGTGGAGGCAGGGGGCAGGGGAAAGAGTGTGGATGCATCCTCAGTTTCCCTCTCACAAGTCTGTGATGTACTTACATCGCTGACATCTTTGCGGCCCTCGTAGGAAACTGGCATGATGAAGCCAAGAATGGCAAGCTGGTCAACGCAGTCCTCCAGTAGAGCAGAAAATCGTACCGCATCCAGAGGCAGCAGCCTTGGTGTCTGGATAGTCAATTCCCTAGCCAAACAAGACAGTATTCGCCATTTAGAATGCAAACAGAATAGTAGAATGCAACCATCCCCCAAACTGGTTGCTGCTGTGTGCGTGTGGGCCCTGAACGTTGCACCTTCAAGTTCCACTGCTAGCATCAGCTGGAAAAGCCTCTGCCCAAGACTTGAAGAACAGCCTGTTGCATCAGGCCAATGGCTGTCCAGTCCAGCATCCTGTCCCCACTGTGGCCACCCAGACCCCTGTGGGAAGCCTGCAAACAGGACCTGAGTGCATGAGCCCTTTCTTCCTCCTGTGGCATCCAGTGACTGGTATTCAGCACTACTCCCTCCAACCATGGCTGGTAGACCCTGATAACCTTCATTAAGTTATCTAATTCTCTTTTAAAGCTATCCCAGTTGGTAGCTGTCACTGCCCTCTGAGTGCGTTCCAGTTGAATTATGTGCTGCGTAAATGATCCGCCCTGAATCTTCCATTAGAGGGATTCACAAGTTCTAGAGATATGAGCGTTGGCCGTGCATACTTTTATATACCGTATTTTTTGCTCCATATGACACATTTTTCCCCTCCTAAAAAGTAAGGGGAAATGTGTGTGCGTCTTATGGGGCGAATGCAGCAACCAGTTTGCCTCTTTAAAAAGCCGCGCCTAGCATGTGTACGGCTTTTGGGGGCTTTTCCGCGAGGTGGGAGAAGGGACTGACGGACTGCCCTCTGTCACTTCCCACACCTCCCGGAAAAGCCAGCAAGAGCCGCTGCCAGGCTCTGCTCAGCGCTCCCTTGTAAGGGCTCCCTTTCGTCCCTCATCCCGCTTTGCTGGGAAGCCAGCAGAAGAGGCTCTGCGCAGCTATCGCTCTTGCTCTGCTGGCTTCACAGCGAAGCGGGAGGAGGGACGGAAGGGTTTAAAGCAAGAAAAGCGAAAGCCGCTTACATGCTCTGTGCAGATTATTTTTTGCTTTCCCCCTTTAAAAACTAGGTGCGTTTTATGGTCTGGTACATCTTATGGAACGAAAAATACAGTACTTCTATCATGCCACCTCTCTTGCATTTTCTATAAACCAGAAAGTCCCAATTGCTGCAGCCTTTCTTCATAAGGGAGTCGCTCCATCCCCATTATCATTTTGGAGGACCTTTTTGAACTTTTTCTACAATATCCTTTTTGAGGAAGAACTGCACACCGTATTCCTAGTGTGCACACCAAGACCAGGACCTTGCACTTAGCCTGGTAGCTAATTGGCAGCTCGTTGCAAAGACGATCTAAAAGTAACTGATTATATATACATCAGGATGAGAAGAGCTTTTGGGAATGCAGAACGTTGGGTAGGCGGAGGCTCATATGGGAAAGTATTATAACCACACAAGAGAATCCTTATTCTCATCTCTGGAATGTTGGAGGGGTTGGCTGGCGTTCAAGATTAAACAGGCATTAAGTCGTTTTAATTTAACTGGGTGTTTTGTTTTCATTATGCATAAGTTTTGCTTTATGCTTAATGGTTGCCATCCACACCGAGCCCTCTGGAAAAGGGGGATAGGGATTAAACGAAGAAACTCTCTACTTGGGATGCTCTGCTGACTTTTGCTGGCAAAACTTGGGTCTTCTTTCTGCCATGCAAATCATGTCTTTGTTTTTTTTTGTTCCAGTGATACTAATTCCAAGACCAGAAAAACTGGAAGCACTTCAATTTAACCCACAGTGCCCTCTTTGGGGAAACAGAGAGATTAACAGGGTTTCATTTTATTTAACAAAGTTGATATACCACTTCTAAGCGATTTATGAAATTATAAAATAAAACAATCAGTAAAAAAATGTTAAAAAACATTCCAACATGTCTGGATAGGTCACAAGTTCACTAACTAGTTTTAAGGGGCTATATGCGAGTTTATAGAACATAG
The DNA here is from genome assembly GCF_965112155.1 of Podarcis liolepis. Taxonomy (NCBI): domain Eukaryota; kingdom Metazoa; phylum Chordata; class Lepidosauria; order Squamata; family Lacertidae; genus Podarcis; species Podarcis liolepis. Next base: position 100,041,741 of record NC_139556.1, on the reverse strand, counting down.
CAGGCACACATTGAGTTGGGAATGTACTAAAAATGATAAAGAGCAAAACTTTTTTTTTCTTTTATTATCAAACCAAATATTGTGGAGCACCTAGCTGAGCAGGATAAAATGGAACTGTGAGAAGAATCTTGCTGGATCAGACCAAAATCCCATTTAGTCCAGCATCCTGTTCTCATAGGGGCTAACCAGATCCCTGTGGGAAACCAGGGAGCAGGACGTGTGTGCATATTAATAAAATACAATTATTATATGATATAATATATATTATTAATATAATTTTATCTAAAATATATGTGCCCCACTGCCTCATTCAGTACAAGAGATGGCTCACAAAAATGTCTACAAACAGCAACAAGACACACCCCAGAAAGAGCCCTTTGCCAAGTTCATGTCTCAGATGCCCCTCATGAAGAAGAAAGCCTTGCAGCGCTTTGGAAAATTAGATAAATTAACAGGAAGGATTCGAAAGCTGCGGGACCAGAGATTCTTAGAAGACTGGAGGAAATATATGAATTATTTGAAAAGCAATTGTAATGAACAGATTATGCTAGTAGAAGAAATTCTGTAAGGAGGATTATCTGAAATATTGCAAGAAAGACTATGAAGAGAATTATTAGTTAATGATAATTAAGAGTAATAGAGAAATTAAGAAATGCAGAATAAAGAACGGAAAATCATCAGAGGTGGTTGACGGAAGTCTAAAATATTGTATAAGAAGTTATGTTAAATGTATGTTGGAAATGATATGTATAAAAAAACTAATAAAAATGTATGAAAAAGAAAAAGCAGTTGTCTCTGGCAGAGGATGCCATTCCAGCAGCCCGGATGCCACCCCAACCCCTCAAATCCCCGGGGGGAACTTCCTAGGCCGTGGCCCAATTCGGCATCGCTGACACGAAGGATTCTTCGATTCTGAGATCCCCGTCTTGAAAAGGGGGTTGGGCTAGATGACCTTTGGGGGTCCCTTCCAACTTAATAAGTAACCAGCGACCTCTTCACTTTTCAAATTGCCCATTGGGCATGACGCCCACCCCGAGGAAGCGCTCCGTGGGGCTCCCACCCCCGCCAGGCCTCCCCGCTCCGCCCCGCCAGGCCTCCCTTCACACGAGACACTCACCCGGCGGCCTCCATGGCGGGACCCGGAGTGGTCGCCATGGTTACCCCTCAAGCGGCAGGAGAGGTCCTCGCCGGGAAGGGCTGGCCTAGTTGACGCCTGCCAGGGTGGGGTTTTTTTTATATTTTAGGCTTGTAGCGCGGCGCGGGAGCAGAAAAAAAGCCTAGCCCACAAACAAAGAGAACCAATCAGTTTTTTGTCCCAAGAGACTGGCCCAAAAGCCCGACCTGGAGCGATTTAGGACAGGCAAGCGGCGCAGACGCCTCAACAGACGCCGGCAGAGGGGTCCTCGCGCTCCCCTATCCCAGCTCGCCCCGCGGCTCCGCTCGCTCTTTCTCACCGCCATCTTGGCTGGGAGCTGCTGAGGTGAGAGCGGGGAAGGGTCTCTGGGGGCGGGCGAGGCGGCGGAGGGCGGCAAAGAAGCGGCTCCAGAGGCGGGCGGGCAGGCGCCGCGAGGGCCGGAGGGCCGGCCTGGGTGGGCGTAGCGGGGTACGGCGGCGGGATGGCTCGGATACGGGGTGGATGGCGCCGGGGCCCTGAGTTCGGGCCTTGGCCGAGGCCGCCACAGGGACTCTTAGAAGGCCCCGGCGCTGCCCCTTGCATTGCTTCGGAGGGAGCTTTTTAGTCGGAGGCCAGGCAGCCCCCGGTGCGCGGCTCCGGAGAGGAATGGTGGGCTGGCCTTTGGTTAGAATCGGTTTGATTCCCTCCCCCTTTCTTTTTCCTTTCTCCTCCTGTGAAGAGGCTGCATCCTAATGTTTTAATGTTGTATTTTAATTTTATTTTAATCAACTTGTTTTTATTATTGGCTGCTAGCCGCCCTGAGCCCGGTCTTGGCTGGGGAGAGCGGGGTATAAATAAAATATTATTATTATTATTATTATTATTATTTATTATGGAGGTGAAGCGGTGCCTTTAAGGTTGACATTAAAAAGAGCCCTGCAGTGTAGGATCAAACCGCCACCTGGTGCAGCGGGCTTGGTGCCCAGCCACGTACCCCGGGGGGGGCACAGGGCAGGGAGACCCTCACAGATTCCCCTTAGCAGCATTTTATGGGGGTACACTGTCCCTGATCATGGAGACTCCATTTCGCTGCGGGGTCTGATAGGTTCATCAATCGCTATCCTAGAATCCTAGTTGGAAGAGACCACAAGGGCCATCGAGTCCAACCCCTGCCAAGCAGGAAACACCATCAGAGCACTCCTGACATATGGATGTCAAGCCTCTGCTTAAAGACCTCCAAAGGAGGAGACTCCACCACACTCCTTGGCAGCAAATTCCACTGTCAAACAGCTCTTACTGTCAGGAAGTTCTTCCTAATGTTTAGGTGGAATCTTCTTTCTTGTAGTTTGGATCCATTGCTCCGTGTCCGCTTCTCTGGAGCAGCAGAAAACAACCTTTCTCCCTCCTCTATGTGACATCCTTTTCTATATTTGAACATGGCTATCATATCACCCCTTCACCTCCTCTTCTCCAGGCTAAACATGCCCAGCTCCCTTAGCCGTTCCTCATAAGGCATCTTTTCCAGGCCTTTGACCATTTTGGTTGCCCCCCTCTGGACACGTTCCAGTTTGTCAGTGTCCTTCTTGAATTGTGGTGCCCAGAACTGGACACAGTACTCCAGGTGAGGTCTGACCAGAGCAGAATACAGTGGCACTATTACTTCCCTTGATCTAGATGCAATACTCCTATTGATGCAGCCCAGAATTGATGCATCCTCTGTTGTTGTTTTATGCAATTCCGTTGAGCTGAGTTTTCTGTTGATGTGTCTTTTAAGAAAAGACTTCCTTTTGTTTTGGGCTCCTCAAGGTGGGTTAAGCTTAAATCTTGCAGGTGCCAAGATCCTCCAGCTCTTTTAAGCGTTGTTCAGGGCGAGGGTGGTATTTGAAGCTGAAAAGATGTTTTGCAGGCCGACAGCGTAGCCCAGTGATGGAGCACATGCTTTGGAGGTAGGAAAGAGGAGGCCCTTTGGATTTGATCCATAGCATCACCAGCGAAATGGATATTGAGTGGGAGGGCTAGGAAAGAGACCTGCGTCTGGGACCTTCGAGAACTGCTGCTGCTGCCTGCTCAAGAGTAGACAATGCTGTAGCTTTTCGGAACAAATGATAATTACCGGTTCACACAATGTATTCCTGCCAACCTTGACGCCCATTTCACATGTCTTGCAAAGACCTCTCCTCTGCGGATTTGGCACAGTGTGGTGTTAATTTCTGGAATTCTTTGCCACATGGCCACAGTGGCTGTTAGTTTAGGTGTCTTTAAATTGTAGAGTAGGAAGGGAGAGCCATCTAGCATACTGAAAAAGCAGTTAGTGAGCTATTAACAGCGATGATCACTAAATAACTTTGCCTTAAGAAGCTGTGCGTACTGTGCTAGGGAGCTAATACTTTTTCATGGCAGCATCTGGCGAGCCACTGTTGGAAACCAGATGCTGGACCAAGTGCACATTGCACTGATCTCTCAGGGTTGGTGTAGTGGAAATTGTAATGCTTGTTTGCTGATAGGTTTTTAATAGCCTTAATTATTCTTAGAACATGTGTGCAAGGTGTCTTACAGATCTTTTATGATGGTGTTTAGTAGGGAGGGAACAGTGAACTCAAAGCATTTACCAACCCTGGATGAGATCTTCACGTCTCGCATCTTGAAGAAGTCACATAATATTCTGAGAGATCCCACCCACCCTGCTCACAACTTCTTTGAACTATTGCCTTCGGGCAGAAGATATAGGACAATGAAAACACGAACCACACGCCTTCTGAATAGTTTCTATCCAAGAGCTCTGATTGCACTAAATAATGATCTCAGGGCCAGTTGCAAGGTTTAGTAAGCAGGGAGTAGAAGGAATGAGATAGGTTTTAGGTTATGTTATGCCTTTAATAGGTCATGCTATATTCTGGATTATGTTATGTTTTATAGATTATGTCTAAATAGGATGAGAGTGTCGGAGATACGTGCAAATGTATATGTGAACCCGGTCTTTGGGTGGGTGTTTGATTTTCGTTGTTGTGTATACTGTGTATATATGGACAATGACAATAAATTTATCTAAATCTAAATCTAAATTTAGACCCCCAGAACACAGACATTTGCAGGATGGAGTGAAATCAGCTGCAAAGTTCACCTTGATGGTTGAAGATCTGGGTTATCTTGGATGTTCTTCTCTGTTCTTGCTTAAGGAAGTCTAGAATTGCCTACCCCACACCTGTTTGTGATTGGGCTGGTGTTTAGCATATCCCAGCTGACAGCTCCTTCTGTTCCTTTCCTTTCTTAGGCCTGCTGGGAACAGACTTCAAGACAACACCATGACTGGCAGGTAGGAAACTGTTCTTTGGCAATTCTTGCAGTTCCTCTGCTGCCTTTACAACTTCTCATGTGTGTGTTATCTTTATTATGCTAGTTTTCACTGTGTCACACAGATTAGCGCTTCTACTTAAAAATATCAAAAGGATTGCCTTAAATATTCTGGTCCCATAGAAGCACCTATAGTTTTCTTGCATGTTTGATGTCTGTAGCAGACTTTCTGTAATACTGAAGTAGATATGCTATGCAGTCTTGTTTTGTGGTACACTGGAAAGCCTTAAGGTTTAACTTTGTGTGCACTTTCTCCCCTAGGTTGTGGTCCAAGGCCACTTTTGCTGGCTACAAGCGAGGTCTTCGAAACCAGAGAGAACACACAGCTCTTCTGAAAATTGAGGGAGTTTATTCCCGTAATGAGACAGAATTCTATTTGGGCAAGAAATGTGCCTATGTGTACAAAGCAAAAAAGTGAGTGGCCGTTGATAATGGGGACTAGTGCTTTACACTTGGATGTTTTGTATATTCTCATGAGCGTGTTGAAGAACTGAAACCATTTTGAAATTGTTTTCATTTTATGCCACGCTACACAAATTTGGGGCATTGTGGCCTCAGATACTGCTGTGTGAATAATTGAACCAGGAGAGCCAAGACTTGGACCTGCTCAGATTTCGGCTCAGCCATAGGCAAATAACTGACTGTACTCATGCAGCAGTACTAAAACCATAGTTTAGTGTGACATGAACAAACAGGAATGAGCAGCACCTCAGACTTGGAACTAGAACCCAGCGACATCCATTGAAACTGATGAGAATTGAGGCAAAAGAAAGTACTTCCTCACACCTAATGTAGAGTTCAGTAATGGCATTCGCTACCTCAGGCTGTAGTGGTGGCCACCATATTGGATGACTCTAAAACAGTGTTTCCCAACCACTGTTCCGCGGCACACTAGTGTGTGATATTGCCTGGTGTGCCGCGGGGAAAATTAAAAAATTCGAAAGATTTTTTTTTTAAAGTCAAATTTTCGATTGGGGCGCCGTCACTAGATGACCCCTGGGGTTCCCTCCCGCTCTGCGCCTCCCTCCTCCTCCGGGGAGGCCCTTCCTGGCTCTCGGCCAAGGCTTGGCAGCTGCCACTCACTCGCTCGCCCACCCGTCCCTCCATCCCTGCACCCGGCCTCTCCCCCTCCGTCCCCGGTGCGGGGGCTGCCGGGATCCGTAGTCCCCTCGCCCTTGGGCTCCGCGCCCGTGCAGGGTGCGCAAACTACGTTTCCCAGCGTGGCCTGGCGGGCCGGGCGTTTTGTTTGAAGCGCTCTTCTCCCGGCCATGGAATGAGCGCAGCGGCGGCGGCCGGGCGGGCAGGGGCTCTTCCGCGCAGACCCCGCGCAGCCTGCCTGCGCCCCCGCGGAGATCGGGCGGCAGGATGGAGCCCGGGGATCCCCGTGGAGGCGGGGAGGCGGAGGCTGCCCCCCAGGTAGGGCTGCGTCGGGGGTGTGTGTTAATTTTTGCAATGCTGCATCCGCGCCGGAGGGGACACATCGGACCGCAGGGAGACCCCTTGGCGGGTGTGCAAGGCAATGCATGCGTGCAGGCGTTGCATGGAGTGCAGTGCAATGCAATGGCAACGCAGCGCCCTGCATGCATGCATGCAACTTCCACCGGCGCTCCGGACTTGGCAGGTGAGGGGGGTCCCCAGTGGGCGGCAGAGAGAGCCGGGAGGGCGAAGAGGAGCCGGGGGGGAGCAGCGCTGCTCCCCGAGCCGAGCCCGGGGGAAACTTCGGCGTCGTTGCGCCGGGTGTTGGAAGCGGAGGCTGGCGGGGGCCCCTCACCTGCAAAACCTGGTCGCCTCTCATATATTTCGTGCATTGCATTCATCGCCCGCTTTCTCCTCCAAGGAGCTCCTGGGGGCGCGCGTGGTTCTCCCCGTGTTATCCTCGCAACAACAGCCCTGCGAGGTGGGTCAGGCGAGTGGCCCAAGGGAGCACCCAGGGATTGTCCTGGCCAGGTGGGGTGATTTGAACCCTGCTCTCTGCCCGGTCTTCGTCTTCATTTAGCCCCCACATGTGCATGACTGTGCATGACTGAGGTTTTCCCCCCTCGTCTTGGCTATGGTGTGAGTCTGTGCTGTTAATTAATGGGGTTCTGCCTTCGGAGAAGATGAGCCAGCCCTCAAGGAGGTGATTATGTAATTTGCTAGCAATTCATGTCCCTCCCGGCGTGACGCTGCGCGCTGACGTCACGGGGCTGTAATGGTGGTGTGCCTCGAGATTTTTTTCATGAAACAAGTGTGCCTTTGCCCAAAAAAGGTTGGGAAACACTGCTCTAAAAGGGGATTAGGCACTTTAATCGAAGAGGATAAGGCTATCATGCTTCCGACTATCCCTCACTGGGGAACAATAGCAGGAGAGGGCTATTTCCCTCACGTCCTGCTTACTGGTCATTGTAGGAAACAGAATGATCCAGCAAGGTGCTTGGTTGGCAGAAGCTGGGACAGCAACAGGCACTCACTGCGTCGTGCAGAAGCCCAAGAAGTTCAGTGGTTTAGACCACAGCACCACGCGTGATAAGAGAAGCTTAATGGAACAGTTCATAATTTCAGGAGATCCGCCTGCTCACTCATATGTTCATCGCTTTATTGAGCATAGCATCAGGGGATGACTTCACGTGTGAATTAGTCATCACTGAAAGAAGTGAAAACTTTCAGTGAGATAATATTCTCACTGCTTTTCAGTGGGGACTGTTCAGATGTTCCAAGCGCGCGTGTGTGTGTGTGTGTGTGTGTACACATACATGAACATTTTGGAGTGCACTCCTGCATTTGATCAGTAGTGGGACTTAATGTTTAATCTGTTTCCCTTTGTCAGCAACACCGTGACTCCCGGCGGCAAACCCAACAGGACCAGAGTGATCTGGGGAAAGGTGACCCGTGCCCATGGAAGCAGCGGCATGGTGCGGGCAAAGTTCCGCTCCAACCTACCTGCCAAAGCCATTGGACACAGGATCCGAGTGGTAAGGATGAGCATTGCGAGTGCCCTTGACAGGCCAGAGGCGGAGAAAATCTTTTCTATAAGCTACCTTGAGGATTTTTTAAAAAGAAAAATTCTGAACTAAAATTAACCATGAGCAAATTTTTGTGTGTCAGTAGCCTGACAGACACATATATGTTATCCGTAAACAGGCCCCTGTGTTGCAATATAGACAAGCTGAACAATATAACACAACATGATGGCCAATAACAATGGCACTAAACACTATTTATAGACTAATGCAAATGATCAGAAATGACCGTACAACCAAAGTCTCTAAATCTTCTTCAGTCGTGGTAGAATAATTCAAAAGTTCGATATATACATAATCTGTCACCAAATATTGCTGGAACAGAGTTTCCGGATAACCAATCTGTTTCGTTCAATGCTTCATCAGCCAGACTTGTAAGAATTAATATGAGAAGGATACAGTGACTACAGAATCATATGAGCACTGATCCGGAGCATATTTTCTACAGTGTTTATATTTGCTTACATGTAAGATTGGCTTGTTAAGAAATTGACCCTGTGGTAAGAGGCTCCCTTGTATGACAAAGTTTTGTTGCCTCTTAGGAATGTAAGCAGATTTGTTTGGTCCAACACTACTCTCTGTTCTTGGGCAAATAGGAGGGTTATCACCTAGGGCTTGAAAAAAATTGCAAATCAGGGAAACTTTCCAGTGTGTCCACATAAATGTAGAGCTTGTAAATATCTTGTCAAAATTACTGGGAACATTGAGTGAAATCAATTGTTGGCCATGCTTTCAGTAGACTCCTTGAAATCTGTGGATTTGAGTACAAGTTCAGTTGGTTCAGTGAGTCTGCTCTGAGTATGACTTAACTTTGATATCCCCAGTGTATTGGGGGGGGATTTCTTGAGGATCCTTCTTGTGTGATTTAAATAATATACAGAAAATATTTTGGGATGTGGGTTTTGTTCCCTAGCGAGATCTTCATAGGACATGATTTCTGTTCTTTTCCCTTCCAACTGTGTAACTCTCTCTCTTTTTTTTACAGATGCTGTATCCATCTAGAGTCTAAATTTAGAGTTATAATAAAATTAAGACTGTATTCCACTTTTGTATATTTGGTCTTGCCTTGCCTTTTTGTTTCCTGTCCTTGAGGCTCAGTTGCAGGAAAACACTGTTTAACAATCAAGATTCTTTGTTGTTTTTAAGGCATTGAAGCAACAGATCATTTTAAAAACAAAGCTGTGGTCCATGTTCCTGGCAGCAACTCATTCCTAATATCCCTGCTCCTCTTTTATAGTAGTGAGGTTTTCTAAAATGCTGTGACCTTACCGTTCAGTTGCTTAGCTCAAGTGGAGACTGAAACGTGGATTTCTTCACCAGCCTTCCCTCACATGTAACTGTCAGTTTATATAAAACTGCAATCATAAATGTGTTTCCTTGTCCTCATGATATTTGCCCCTTAGTAGTCCATCTCTCTTAATCCGATTGGGTCCCTTGCCACCCAAGTCTCCTTGGCCTTGCACTGTGCCAAGAACAGAATTGCTGGGTCCCAGCTGGGAAGATTCTCTCTGTAGGTGCTACTTATCCCACCTGCCTCAGCTGCTAGACTCTTCACCTATCCTCTGAACCTACTGAAGCAAGTGGGACTCTGGTTATGATGCCTTAACTGCATATGGGAGGGGTGGGTCATATTGGGCGAATATGTGGCTCAGGCTTTCTGCAAAAAAATTAAGTACCGTAGACATCATCTCTAGGTTGCAACCTGGTAAACCCTAGTCGAGAATCACAGGTGATGGTGAAATGTAATGAAATCATTGGCTCCTTGTGATTAGGACTATGCTCTGTCTCCATAGTCTGAAGGCAGTAATGTTTCTGAAAAGCACAGTGAGAGAGTGCTTTTGTGCCTGGGTCCTGTTTTGGGTTTCTCACAGGCATTTGGTTGGCAACTGAGAACAGGATGCTGGAACGGATGGGCTATTGGCCTGACCCAGCAGGGCTGCCCTTCTTATGCTCTCCATCTCCTTGTTACAGGCTTGATGGCTTAGCTGTGTGCCCAGAAAGGAAGTGAAGGAGCAGTTGGAATAGGGGTTTTAATGACAGTTGATGGTTCTGGATGTACATAGGATTCCACTGAACATGGCAGGCAGAATGTCCCACTCTAGTCTGCATGAAGTTTTTGGCAGCATTGCAGGGGGTTGGACTAGATGGCCCTGGGGGGGGGGTCCCTTCCAGCTCTGCAGTTCTATGATTCTAATAATGTGAAGTTTAACTTGATCTTGTCATCTTTTGTGCGTACTGAATTTCACGGAAGTGTACAGTTAACCCTTCCAATGAAATAATCTTGCTAGGTGAGAGTAATATCAGAGCTAAAGAAATGTGAACCTCTTATCATAGTAGCCCAAATTCTGGGCTACCGAGCGCAGCTGCCTGTATTTCAAAACTGAGTCAGAAAGGGCCTTGCAGTGGGGACTGCAGCTGCAGAAGAGAAAATGGTTGTGGTGTGTTCAGCCCAGGTACAGTGCACAGTCCATCTTTGTTGTTTAGTCGTGTCCACCTCTTCATGACCCCCTGGACCAGAGCACGCCAGGCACTCCTGTCTTTCACTGCCTCCCGCAGTTTGGTCAAACTCACATTTGTAGCTTTGAGAACACTGTCCCACCATCTCGTCCTCCGTCGTCCCCTTCTCCTTGTGCCCTCCATCTTTCCCAACATCAGGGTCTTTCCCAGGGAGTCTTCTCTTCTCATGAGCTGGCCAAAGTCTTGGAGCCTCAGCTTCAGGATCTGTCCTTCCAGTGAGCACGCAGGGCTGATTTCCTTCAGAATGGAGAGGTTTGATCTTCTTGCAGTCCATGGGACTCTCCAGAGTCTCCTCCAGCACCAGAATTCAAAGGCATCAATTCTTTGGCGATCAGCCGCCTTGATGGTCCAGCTCTCACTTCCATACATCACTACTGGGAAAACCATAGCTTTAACTATACAGACCTTCGTTGGCAAGTCCATCTTTACAGTGAGCCAAACTGAAATCTGCCAAAGGTTGCCGCACATCTTTGGAATTGAAAGAGTTCACTCTTCATTTGGCTATGTCACCAGCAGAGGGCACTGATTCAGTTTCCTGCCTTGTCTTTGCTACGTCAGTTACACAGCACTCAAATCTTGGCACCAACCATCGACCTTTAACCTCAACCTGCACCTCACAGCCCATTTTCATATTATTATTTTGACCCTGGGGGTGAAAACCTGCTGCCATTAACTGACTCTGGCCATTTGTTCACCTAGCTCAGTATTTCCTCATTGAATGGCAGCGGCACTCAGGATTTCAGGCAATGGCAATTTCTGACCACTTTCCAAAGCCAGCTCCACATGCGGCTCGTTGGCATTAATCTAGCACGAGCATTACCAAGGCTTGGATAATGTTCATACTTTGCATTTACTCAGTCCTAGAAACCGGTGTGTAAAGTGTGATTTCCCGGCTGCAAACGCGTCACTTTCTTCCTTCGGCAATCTTCCTTCACTGAACAGGAAACTAGTAATCCTATACTTTTATCTGCATTTCAGCTGCTTGGGGGTGTGTACGCTGGGAGGGTGCAGAGCCTCGGGCCTTTTACTAGACGTGCAGAGTTGCCACTCTGCTGTAGCTCCAAGTGAAAGGGGAAGGCAGACCTTGCCCTATTGCCCCAGCAAACATCAGCTAAATCAATAAACCACACACACAGATTGGTACAATATTGTTGTCAGCTGCAAGTCCTGAGCTGGTTACTGTGTGGCCTGTGATTCTGCATAAGCAACTGAAGCAGCACTCTCAGTAACAGCCTATTTTAAAGCATGATTCACCCTTATTCACACACAAATGGAGCACGTACACACACACAAATCAATTTCCTTTGTTTGGCAGCCAGCTAATCTCTATGCATGACTTTGCAAAGAAAAAATAAATCGTCCTGCTACTTATTACATCTACATACCGCCTTTAACTCCCAAGTATCCCAAGGTGGGGTACATGGTTGTCCCCATTTCATCCTCACAACAAGCCTGCAAGGTAGTTTAGGCTGAGAGATAGATGGTGAGCTTCATGGCTGAGTGGGGATTCAAACCCTGCTCTTGCAGGTCCTTCCACTAGTCGGAAATGACCGGAAGACTGCGGGTTAGCGGAGGGGAGTTACCTGCAGCATGTACCTTGGCTGCTTTGCGTGATCTGTGGTCAGATTCCACCTCCTCAGTGTTCTTGGGACTTGGAAGACGTGAATTGTGCAGGCTGGCATGGGAGATCGGAGGAGGGCAGAGCTGCGGGGTTTAGGGAAGCAAGGATGCAACCTGGATATCCTGCCTGCTTCCTTACACCAAACTTTGCCCACCTGATGCTGTACAGATGCCAGTATAGGGCTGGTGAGAATTTTAGCCCAAAACTTCTGGAGGTTACGAGATGCACTCAAGCTGCTATAAACCTTAGCAGGCAACAAGAAACGCTTTGCCTTTTGCGATGGTCTCCCTCTCTTTTATCTGGCAAAAAGTGGGAGACATCGCCTTGCCAACAAAGGTCCATATAGTTAAAGCTCTGGTTTTCCCAGTAGTGATGTAGGGAAGTGAGAGCTGGACCATCAAGAAGGCTGATCGCCGAAGAATGGATGCTTTTGAATTCTGGTGCTGGAGGAGACTCTTGAGAGTCCCGTGGACTGCAAGAAGATCAAACCTCTCCATTCTGAAGGAAATCAGCCCTGAGTGCTCACTGGAAGGACAGATCGTGAAGCTGAGGCTCTAAGACTTTGGCCACCTCATGAGAAGAGAAGACTCCCTGGAAAAGACCCTGTTGTTGGGAAAGATGGAGGGCACAAGGAGAAGGGGAAGACAGAGGACGAGATGGTTGGACAGTGTTCTGGAAGCTACCAGCATGAGTTTGAGCAAACTGCGGGAGGCAGTGGAAGACAGGAGTGCCTGTCGTGCTCTGGTCCATGGGGTCACGAAGAGTCGGACACGACTAAATGACAACACTTGCTCAAGGAAGAGAGAGAAAGGAAAGTGACTGGAGGCAAAATGACTGGAAAACATTTAACTGGAGTAGTATGTGAATATTCTCTGCTTGTAATTTCCCTGCCCAACAAACGGCCAATTATGAGGAACACTCCATCCACATGTAATGCACTGTCCTCAAATGGGGAGGGGGGTTCCCCCATCTTACTAAATATATCTGTGACTAGGGCCCTTCCACACACAGCCTTCTAATTTTTAAGTTGTCGTTTCAATGTGCGGATGCTCAGCTCTGTTTTGATGAAGTTAGAACTCGCAGGCCTGGGTCCAGGTTAGTCTTGGGTTAAGTTAGTCTTGGCTCGAGGGGCAAACTCCAGCTGAAAGTGAAACAAACAAAAGGTTTGTAATCCAAAGAGCTCTGCCCTGTGTAGCTTGGCCCCAAGTCATAACTGACGGAGCGCACAGGCAGCTTTGACTGAGAGGCAGTTTTCGAGAAGCCATTCAAAAGGCTTCTGACCCCCTCTGTGCAAGCTAATGCTAACCAGTAAGTCTTAGCAAACCACTCTTTAACAAAGTTAGCCACTGCTTTTTAAAAATCCACCCATTAGGGCTGCAGGCAAAATCCTCCTCTCATCGGCAAACCGGAAAAGGAAACCTTGGAACCCATCAACACCTCCTGTTAATCAATGAAGAAAAAGTAAACATGTTTGATGTGTGCTCTGTTATGCTCACATTTCAAACTTTGAAATCTAAAGGTTAGGGTCATAGGTTGCAGGAAGCCAAGCTGAGAGTAAACATCACGGAAAAGTTCCTCACCAGCAAATGAGTCCTCCGTGCTGGCTACCAAGATGGTGCTATTCCAGATGTTTTGGACTCAGCGGCGGAGAAACCCTTTCCGGCACCTGGGGCAGAGAAGCCCATACAGAGTGTGCATGTGCAGTATCCCGTACAGACTGCGCATGTGTGGCATCCCGCATGCGCACACTCTGTACGGAATGCTGCACATATACAGTCCATACAGGATGCACATGTGCACTCTACGGAATGCCACAGATGCGCAATCCATATGGGCTGCCGCTTGCATGGCGTCCGTATGGACTGCCACTTGCAAGGTGACCGTATGGACTGTGCATGTGTGGCATCCCGTACGGACTGCGCATGTGCAGCAGCCCATACAGTTGCCGTGCAAGAGGCATCCTGTACGGACTGCGCATGCCCTCAGCCACTCTACAGCTGGGGGGAGGCAGGGGCCATATTGTAACCCCCCTGAGTGGCACCCAGGGTGCCCCGTCCCCTACGCCCCTGTTTGGACTACAACTCCCATCAGCCACAGCTATCCAGTGATCCAAGGTTGATGGTGACAGTAGTCCAAAACTCATGGTGCAGCACACCAGTTCGGGAAGGCAGCATTGAAATTAATGTCGGCATAACAGCATAAATGGCTTCTATAAATGCATCTTATTCTACTGTCCAGGTGAGAAGGGGAAAATATATTAGCCTATCTGGCTCTCCAAATGCACATACAAGCATGATTCCTTCTCCACCTCCTGGTCTCATCTCCTGATTCTGTTCTTACTAAAAACTAAGCCCCCTTTATACATTTGCATGCTAATACCCCGTTATTCTGATGCTTTGAAGTACTAATGGTTAATCCCTCCAGGCATCATCAACATTTGTTGATTGACTAGGATTAAGGGCTGGTACACACTTTGGATGTTAATTAACTTTTCATATGCCAATTGCTGATTGCTCAGAAGTAGCTCCACACACATCTCAGTCCACATGGATCTTGATTACATTCTCAAGGTCTGATACACATTCTTTACACACAAATGAAACACCTCAAACCCGTTGCATAAACATTGAGACTGTTTTATATGCCAGTTATCACATACAAGTTGTAATTAAATCCTAATAGGCTGGTGGTTGGAGCCCACCCAATCCTATGATTTACTAAGCCTAAACATTTAGCACCATAGATCTATTACAATATCTTTTATGCTCTTCTGGAAGGAACCTCAGGCCTTTGAAAACTAAAGGAGCGGCAGAGATTTACAACAAAGGAGACACGAAAGGGATTGACCAGGAGGTGCTGCAACTCAGCTGGCTTGAACATGTGTTCCCGGCTTATGCATATGATCTGCCACTCAGTTACCCTGTTTTGTTTCCAGAAGATCTGGGTCCCAGGTTCTGCTCAGAGCGGATTACACAATCTGGCTCCATAACCTCAACAGCTCATTCCTAGCAGACGAACCACATTTAACCAGCCAAACATGTTCCTGGCCATGGGCATAGCCTGGGGGGGCATGGGGGCAGCTGCCCCCCCCATCAAGTAAAACAATGGAAATACCTAACTAACTGCCCAATCGCATTGGTTCTGCCCCCAATTAAGTCCTGCCCCCCCCCCCAAATCCTGCCTACGCCCATTCTCCTGGTCCAGAATTTGAGGAAATAAAAGGCAAAGAGTAAAAGGAGTGGCCACTTTTGTCCTCGGGTGAGTTTCCAAATTCAGTGGGATTTACTCTGAAGTAAATGTGGATTGGATTGCAGAACCTTAATCTCTCAGCCATGTTTCCCCTGTAGAGCTCTGAGCAAAAATACTCCTGTGACCCAGACAGGACGGCGGCAAGAGAGGGTGGATTTGAGGTAAATAATAATAATAATAATAATAATAATAATAATAATAATAATAATAATTTATTGTTTATACCCCGCCCATCTGGGTGGGTTTCCCCAGCCACTCTGGGCGGCTTCCAACAGCGTATTAAAATACAATAACCTATTAAACATTAAAAGCTTCCCTAGACATGAAAGGACGTTCTAAAGGCCATGTTTGTTTACAAGGCGATTGTGCCAGATTTTACAGTTTCTGGGTGCTACATTTTCTGTATTGCAATGGAGATTCTGGAGCCCCCAAAGGGTGGTGCTAAATGAAAAAGAGGGGGAAGAGGAGCTAGGGTTTTTTAAGTTGGAAAAAAGGGTGAACTGGGGACGGATGGACACAATCGAGGTGTGTAAATTTATACATGATGCGGAGAAAGCTTTTCTCCCTCATCATACTAGAACCAGCAGCTAGAAATACAGTCATACCTCATGTTACGTTTGCTTCATGATACGTTTTTTCAGGTTGCGTCCCGTGGCGACCCGGAAGTACTGGAAAGGGTTACTTCCGGGTTTTGCCGCTCGCGCACATGCAGACGCGCCAAATGACATCACACACATGCGCAGAAGTGGCGAATCGCAACCTGCGCGTGTACAGATGCGCCGCTGCGGGTTGTGTTCTGCTCATGTTGGGAACGGGCCTCTGGAACGGAACCCGTTCGCAACCAGAGGTACCACTGTACCATAACTAGACCCTGGAAGGGCCTATCAGGAGTGAACATAGGCCACTGGTACCAAAATGTATGGGAAACCCTACCAGAAAAGCTAACCAACCAACAAACGAGGACGGGGACAGGCTATGGAGGATGCCTTCAGCCCAGTGTGGTTCCCCTTTGTGACATCCGCAGCAGCACAACAGGACAATGAGCTATTCCCTCCAACGGCATAGGAATCAATATGGCTCACCTGACCCAACAACCAAGCCCCAGCTCCCTCACAAAAATAAACCACACCACAATCAACTAAACACAACCAACCAAGCATGGGAACCCCTTGACCGCTCTCAATATCAATAAAATTAAATAAATACACAAACACAGGACATACCAATGTGATGCTGACAGAACCCATCCCCTTACACGAAGAATAGAGACAGTACAGTCATACCTCAGTTGAGCTACAGTTGAAGTAGCTTCGGGATAAGTATTTTCGGGTTGCCCGCTGCCGCGACCCGGAAGTAACGGAGCGTGTTTCTTCTGGGTTTCACCACTCGCGCATGCGCAGACGATCAAAATGAAATTGTGCATGCGCAGAAGCGACGAATCATGATCCGCGCATGCGCAGACGGGGGTTGCATTCGCTTCTGGATGCGAACGGGGCTCTGGAACGGATCCTGTTTGCATCCAGAGGTACCACTGTATCGCCATCTCTCCACCCTCCCTGTGTCAGACCAAACTGTCTCTCCCCAAACGTAAACTCTGAAAAAGACTATGAACTGAAAGTGGAGACAATAGATCAGGGGTCAGCAAACTTTTTTAGCAGGGGGTCGGTCCACTGTCCCTTAGAGCTTGTGGGGGGCCGTACTATATTTTTTTTTCCAATTCATCACTTAACATATATAAAATCCTCAGCCAATTAAGGATCTGCAAGCAAAAAAAAAGGTGAATTCCTCGTGGCTGGCAGCTGCCTCTTTCTCCTCCTCCGAGAGGCGGTTCCTGCGGCGACTCCAGGCGACCCTCCTTCCCGGCCGGGGGCTGAGCTTGCGGGCGGGCGGCGCCTGCTCCTCGGCCGGCCTCTCTCTCCATGGATCCTCCGCCGGCGCCGCCGCATCTGCGCGAGTTCCAGACGCTGGTGGATCGCGCGGGCGGGCGCGCGCGGCTGCTGCTGGTGGGCGAGGCGCGCGAGGGCGAGCCTGCGCCGCGGGCGCTGCTGGAGACCTTCGCCCGGGACCTCTTCGCCGAGCCGGAGCCGGAGCCGCGCAAGGAGCCGGAGGCGCAGCCCGATCCTCCCGCCGGAGGGGCGCGCAAGGTCCGCGTGCGCCTGGGCGGCCGGGGCTCGGCGGCGCGCTGCTCGTGCGCGCTGCTCTTCGTGCTCTTCCGCCAGGCGTCGCTTGCGCCTCTGCCTCCCTTGCGCGCTCGCCGGGAGCGGCTCCGCCTGCGCGAGATCCTCCGCGACGTGCGCAGCCGGCTGCCCTCGGCGGCGCGCCCCGGGGTGGTGGGCGTGGTGGTGCTGGGCGGCGGCGAGGCCGAGGGCGCCCGGCTGCAGCTCGACGCCTTGCTCCGCCAGGTCTTCCGGAGGAGGCGCCCGGCGGAGCTGGACACCCTGCAAGCCGCCGCCTACAGCCCCGGAGCCGGGCAGGGCGCCGCCGAAGCCCGCGCCGCCGCCTGCCGGGCGCTGAGAGCCGCCCTGAAGCTCCGAGCAGGTGAGCGCAGCGGGGCAGCAGGCAGGCATCGCCCCGATGGATTTATTTTTGGCATTTATACCCAGCTCTCTTTTGCCCAGGTAGCTCCACGTGGACGTGCCGGATTTACGCATAAGCTAAACAATAACAATACAGTAGTACCTCGGGTTACATACGCTTCAGGTTACAGACTCCACTAACCCAGAAATAGTGCTTCGGGTTAAGAACTTTGCTTCAGGATGAGAACAGAAATCGTGCTCCGGCGGTGCGGCGGCAGCTGGAGGCCCCATTATCTAAAGTGGTGCTTCAGGTTAAGAACAGTTTCAGGTTCAGAACGGACCTGCAGAACGAATTAAGTTCTTAAGCTGAGTACCACTGTAACAACAAAACAACAACAACAATAATGTTGTAGTTGTTGTGTCCGACTCTTCATGACCCCATGGAACAGAGCACGCCAGGCACTCCTGTCTTCCACTGCCTCCCGCAGTTTGGTCAAACTAGACTCCCAAGACTTTGGCCACCTCATGAGAAGAGAAGACTCCCTGGAAAAGACCCTGATGTTGGGAAAGATGGAGGGCACAAGGAGAAGGGGATGACAGAGGACGAGATGGTGGGACAGTGTTCTCGAAGCTACCAGCATGAGTTTGACCAAACTGCGGGAGGCAGTGGAAGACAGGAGTGCCTGGTGTGCTCTGGTCCAGGGGGTCACGGAGAGTCGGACACGACTAAACGACTCAACAACAACAACAAAAGTACCTTCAAGAACACTGTCCCACCATCTCGTCCTCTGTCGCCCCCTTCTCCTTGTGCCCTCCATCTTTCCCAACATCAGGGTCTTTTCCAGGGAGTCTTCTCTTCTCATGAGGTGGCCAAAGTCTTGGAGCCTCAGCTTCAGGATCTGTCCTTCCAGTGAGCACTCAGGGCTGATTTCCATATGAATGGATTTGTTTGATCTTCTTGCAGTCCATGGGACTCTCAAGACAATAATAATAACAATAATAATAACAACCACAGAGCCTAGGACTTGCCGATCAGAAGGTCGGCAGTTCGAATCCCCGCAATGGGGTGAGCTCCCGTTGCTCAGTCCCTGCTCCTGCCTGTTGAATGGTCACTTTAAAATGTGAAGGTTCATTATTGCTTCACAAGTTGTGTATGTCTTTAAGGGCCAGGGCAAATAACAAGACCCAGTCTTGCAGCTGTGAAACATAGCAGGTGCTGCTGAGTTGTGTTAATCAAGCTGTGTCAGCCATTGGGTATAGTATATAAGGAGCAGCACCTAGCTCCCTCCTTACCCTGGGGGATGGGTTGGTGGTTGGGTCTGGTTTGTTGTTGATGTATTTAGTGTATAAGGAGTTTTTGTTTTTGTTATTAAAACCTTGTTTAAGTTATTTTTGAGTCCCTTTTTAATGTATGGTCTCCCCAGCAAGCTCTCTGCAGTGCTACTAAACTGCAAATAGCCAACACTGCCAACCTAGCAGTTCAAAAGCACGTCAAAGTGCAAGTAGATAAATAGGTACCACTCTGGCAGGAAGGTAAACTTCGTTTCCATGCACTGCTCTGGTTTGCCAGAAGCGGCTTAGTCCTGCTGGCCACATGACCCAGAAGCTGTACTCTGGCTCCCTTGGCCAATAAAGCGAGATGAGCGCCACAACCCCAGAGTCGTCCACGACTGGACCTAATGGTCAGGGGTCACTTTACTTTACATTCCCAAAATATAAGATAAAAAACAATTACTTTGATAAGGTACATATTTTGTTATGTGCAAATGGCTTGAGATACCTATTAGGACCATCAATGACCGTATAGCATAGATTCAGCACAAAAAACAGTGACAATTTGTTGTTGACAAAGGACAGCTGGAAGTATAAAGGGCCCCGTTACCATCAGTAGCTTAGGGCCTCATCAAACCTAAATCCGGCCATGACTGTGGCCCACGTGGTTTTGCTCCCCCCCCCCCATTCATTCCTCACAACAACCCTATGAGGTCTAGCATAAGAGCATTGGCTTGACCTAGCAGGAATATCCCTTTGGCCCATCAAGTCTAGCAAACTGATTTTTCTTGCAACTGGGATTCAGAAGCGTTGCTGCCTCTTGATTGCAGAGCACAGCCATCAAGCGACCTCTCCTCCATTCATTTGTCTAATCCTCTTTTAAAGCCATCTTGGTTTCGGCCATCACTGCCTCATGTGGCAGGGAGTTCCATAGATAAATCATGTGTTGCGTGAAGAAGGACTTGGCCTGGAGATTCCGCTTCTCAGGGCAGGTTTGCAGTTCCCTTGCTCTGCTAACTGCCTTCCGGCCCCTCCAGCCACATCCTTGGCTGCCAAACTACTCTAATCCTCCAGGACGGAGGCTGGTAATCTCCCAGGCTCTTAAAGGTGACCCTGGGGCCATTCCCGGCCGCCTCGGCTGCAAAGAGGAAAAGTATATTGTTTCTTTCCGCTGGGCCCAAATTCCACGCATCTTTACTCACTTTCCCAGTGAGTTCAGAGAAGCAGAAGCATGCACCTGCCTGCCTGTTTATAGTCTTTTTTAAATTTTAGTCATTTTTCTTTTTCATTCATTACATACATCTCAAATTCTTAACGTTTACTATATATTCCTCCCTCCCTCCTCTCCACAACTTCCCCCAACTTGTGTTTCTGGTTTGTTTTTATTTTCACCCGCTTTGCTATCTCTCAACAGAAAAAGTTAAGCCTAAAACATAAAAATAAAATACACCATCTTCTATCTTCTAAACATTTTCTAATGCTGATAATGTGAATGTTTATTTAAATCCTGCCATCAAGTCTATTGACTTTCTTTGTTTCTGCAAATATAATATGAATGGTTCCCAATCTTTTTCAAAGCCTCTGTTGTCTTTTTCTCTTAGTCTTTCTGCCATTTTTGCCAGTTCTGCCTAGTTCATCAACTTCTCTTGCCGTTGTTCTTTAGTTGGTATTTAGTCCTCCAATTTTGTGCAATCAACATTCTTGCTGCTGTAGTGGCATACATAAACAAAGTCCTCATTTCTTTTGGTATGTCTTGACCTAAAATACCTAACAAAAAGGCTTCTGGGTGTGTTTTTTTACAAAAGTTATTTTCGAAGTTTTCTTCAATTCATTGTATATCATTTCCCAGTAGGGTTTTTACCTTTTTACAATGTTTCTAGTCTTGCTTCCCTCTTTCGGGGATTGTACACAGAGATACAGCTGGCAGACTCTTTTCTGGGCAGGTTTGCTTTGGGTCCCAGAAGAGGGCACCCAAAATGATCCAAGAGGCTGGGGCAGCTCCCCTATGGGGAAAGGTTACAGCATTTAAGGAGGATGTTGACAAGCTGGAAGGTGTGCAGACCAAGATGATCAGGGGTCTGGAAACCAAGCCTGATGAGGAACGGTTGAAGGAGCTGGGTATGTTTAGCCTGGGAAATAGGAGATATGATAGCCATCTCCAAATATCTAAAGGGCTGTCACATGGAGGAGGGAGGAAGCTTGTTTTCTCCTGCTCTGGCGGGTAGGACTCGAACCCGTGGCTTCGAGTCACAAGAAAGGAGATTCAGACTAAACATCAGGAAAAACATTCTGACGGTGAGAGCTGTTTCAAAGTGGAATGGACGTTGTGGACTCTCCTTCCTTGGAGGTTTTCAATCAGAGGTTGGATCTGTCAGGGGCGCTTTAGCTGAGACTCCTGCAGTGCAGGGGGTTGGACTAGATGACCCCGAGGGGTCCCTTCCCACTCTACAATTCAATGATTCTATGATTTAGGGCTGTGGAGAGATAGTCACCAGCCTGGATGGCTTTAAAGGATTAGGCAACAGGACTTTTTTGCAGGGAGGGAGCCAAAGTTGTTGAGCTTCTTCCCCCCCCCCCAAACAACTACTCCCATGAATCCATGCAGCTACAATGGCTGTGTTCTCCCTCTACTGTTGGAGGCGCTGTCCCTGGAATCACAAATGGCCTGAGTGCTCATGCATAATAATAATAATAATAATAATAATAATAATAATAATAATAATAATTTATTATTTATACCCTGCCCATCTGGCTACTCTGGGCGGCTTCCAACAGAATATTAAAAACAATACAGTGTCAGATATTAAAAACTTTCCTAAACAGGGCTGCCTTCAGATGTCTTCTAAAAGTCAGGTAGTTGTTTATTTCCTTGACATCTGCTGGGAGGGCATTCTACAGGGCGGGCGCCACCACCAAGAAGTCCCTCTGCCTGGTTCCCTGCAATCTCACTTCTAGCAGAGAGGGAATCGCCAGAAGGCCCTCGGAGCTGGACCTCAGTGTCTGGGCTGGATGATGGGGGTGGAGATACTCCTGCAGGTATACAGGACCGAGGCCGTTTAGGGCTTTAAAGGAAAGCACTCAGTTCCTGCTTTCACCCTCCCCGGGGGCATCTGACTGGCTGCTCTGAGAGCAGGATGAGCCACTCTCTTCATCCCCCAGGACTCTTCTTGTGCTTCAGGACACCTTAACTGCCCCTGGGGGTTTTGGAGTGTTACTCCAGATTTGGCAAAGCAGATCTTCCTGAGCCAGATTATCCCGTCTGCCGGGAGGTTTGCGCTTTGTACATCTGGCCTGACCTCTTGCTCTCTTCTTCATTCCAAAGACGGGGCGGAAGCCAAGAAGCAGAGGATCCCTGCCTTCCTGCAGTGCACCCCTTGGGCTCGGAGGAGTCGGCAGAAGGAAGGGCGTTTGGACGCAGCACCCAGCAGCTCCAGCGAAGGTCAGGTCTGCTTGAGGGCTCTGTCGTGCAGTAGGGGAGGCAGCTCGTGGGATCCGACGGCTGATCCGCCGCAACTTTTGTTACACGGGTGTCATCCCATGTGGAGTCCAGAATTAGATTCCTGATTTTGGTTTGAAACCCTGTGGCGCTGTGGGTTAAACCACAGAGCCTTGGGCTTGCCGATCAGAAGGTCGGCGGTTCGAATCCCTGCGATGGGGTGAGCTCCCGTTGCTCGGTCCCTGCTCCTGCCAACCTAGCAGTTTGAAAGCACGTCAAATTGCAAGTAGATAAATAGGTACCGCTCCAGTGGGAAGGTAAACGGTGTTTTCATGCGCTGCTCTGGTTCGCCAGAAGTGGCTTAGTCCTGCTGGCCACATGACCCGGAAGCTGTACGCTGGCTCCCTCGGCCAGTAAAGCGAGATGAGCGCTGCAACCCCAGAGTCGGTCATGACTGGACCTAATGGTCAGGGGTCAGTTTACCTTTACTAAGGTTCCTAGCCCCCATGGTGTCTGGGACTGTGTGCCAATTTAGGTGCTGCTGCTGAGGTTTAAGAAGGATATCTGCAAACAGGAATGTGTACAGAGAGTTTGGGGGAGGGAGAGATTTTGCCAGCAGGGCCGTCTTAAGCATATCCGGCTCTGTGGTGCAAAGATCCCTCCGGTGCCCCCCCCCGGCAACTCCCAAACAAGGGAGGGGGTGGTAGAAAATGTCCTCTGCCTCCCCCACTGCCCCGATCCCCGGCGGGGTGATGGCGATGAAGCAGGAAAACGTACTGGCGGACATTCGCTCCGTCGGGGCGCCCAAGAAGGCAGCCCAGGAAGGCTGTGTGCTGCCTTTTGCCAGGAAGCAGGAGGAGGACAATGACCTCTGCGGGGATCGCTCTCCTCCTGCGGAGGCTTGGGAAGGAAGCTGCATGCCCACCAGCCATATAGTTGGCGGGGCGCAGCTGGCAGGTGTGCAGGGAAAGGGGAGGCTGCCGGCAAAGCCGTGCAGCTCCCCCACTCGCTAGGGCGCCCCTGAGAGGCCGGCGCCCTGGCGCAGCGCACCACTAAGCCCTATGGGAAAGGCGGCTGTGCTTGCCAGACAAATTTAGGAGATGCACGGAGGGAGGACATTCTGCCGATGAAACCGTGCAATTCTGCGTCTTGCTACTTTCTGCGTTCAATTACCCTTCAAGGTCAAGAGTGCAGATAACTGCAACCTACATTTGTCAAATAGCCTAAAATATTTTCGGCACCACGTTAAAATGCTCTCCCTTTCAGTTCCTTGGCTTCGTTTTGACTGGAAACCATGGTGGTCTTCCCTTTGTAACTGAGACGCTCTAAATCGGTTTTCCTTCCCCCCCCATGTAGATGCCTTGCAAGACCCAGAAGAAGGTGTATCTTTGACCAACATGGAGCCCAACGGGAACTGTGAAGAGGCCTGTGGAGTTGCGGCCACTTAAGTCCAGGAGGAACCTTCTCTTTGCTGCTATATCGGACTGAAGGAGCTGCCCTTTATTTGCCTTGTAGGAAAAGCATCAAGGGCCCATATTTTTGGGGGGGAGGGAAGCATTTTTTAGCTCTTTTAAAGGAGCTACTCCGCCCTTGTTTGTTTGTTCCAAGAAACTTCACAGCAGAAGCCCAGAAGCAGCTCTGCTTAATCTCAGCCAAGTGAAGATGGGTGACCTCTTCAGCCTCAAGAATTACATGGGAACCACATCAAATCCTTGAGGTCCCCACTCAAAAGGCTGTGTCATTTTCACGCAAAGTGGCGGGCATTGTCCTCTAGTCAGGGAGCATATTGCCATTACTGACAGTGGCTTCTCATTTTTGGGGTAATCGTTTTAATTGCCTTATTTGGGAAATAACTACCTTCAAATGTGAAATGTATGGTGAGGAAGTATTTATGGGCTGAGAATTTATTGTGCTTGGGAGGAAAAAGATGAACGACTCTGGTGCTGCTTTTTTTTAAAAAAAGCCAAAACCTTCTCCCTGTTTTCCAGCTTGAACTGTGCGTGCCATCGCAAAGAGGATCTGACCAGATTCTAAGTGGAATATGTAGAAATCTGGGCAGCTGTTGCTTGCCTCTTCTCTGTGGTTGTGATAACAGTTGTATTGTATTCTGGATCTAGTACGGTTAGAGTCCAAAGTACATTTGCAGTAAACGGAGCCCAACGTATATATTTTGCATCTACTCTCATCCTAGGAGAGCATTCCTAGAAGGGCTCCTTTTGGGATCTGTCCTCCTGTTCTCTTGTCCTGCAATTGTCCTACAATTCTCCCAGACCATGGTGTTCTAGGGACTGGCCTGCAGGGGCAGGAAACAGTAGTAGAGGTTAGGCAACCCCCCCCCAATATTCACAAGAATGTGATGGAGCCCCCAAAACCTGTCACCCATTAAATGCCCGAGAATCTTGTTTCTACTGGAAGAAAATTGTCGCCCTCTTCTGCACAAAACAGTTCCATTAGAAAGCTTTGCTGGACTTTCTTTTGCACTGCAAGCACTGACTAGGAAGGCCTTGTCGCTGCAGGCTCCTGTAACAGGTGCCTTTTCCGACATGGGGGGTCCATAGCTGAAAGCACAGCACAGAAGGAGAGAGGAAATAATCAATTATTTTTGGCAATGAAGCTGCTTGACGTGCTTTACTTGGGATCCTGGATAGACCATTATTCCAAAAGGCAGTTCTTCTCCTGGCCTAACATTTCAAAATTCACTGTGAACTGTTTGTACTATAGAATGTGGATGGTTTTTAAAAAATAATATTGTGAATAGTCCATAATGTAAAATTGCAACAGCAGCAAGACACACTAAAATTCCAAACAGCTGCATCCCATCATATGTGATGTGTACCTTTCAGTAAAGAACACAGCGATTGTGTTCCTCAGTATTAGAACTCAGTTAATTGATTCTTTTAACCTGATGGGTTCTGCAAGTTTTACAGTGCAACCCTCTGTAAGAGTTCAGTGGTCCCTGCTCTTAAGTAAGCGTGCATTGCAGCCTAAATATCAAGTTTGACTGATGTTTCTGTTTCTGTTTTGCCTTAGTTGCTATTTTGTCTCCTTGGGTTCTCTATAAAACTCTGATGGGGCTGGAGATTATATTGATTTATGTTAATTAACCTGTAAGGGGGGCTTCCTGGAAAATCTAGAATTGACAAAACTTTCAGGGGAAGCTTTCTTGTGCAACTTAGGCTTAACACATTGGCACATTTTCAGTTTGTACTGGAACGTTTCCCCCGATGCCCAAGACTAGAGAGTGACCTAATTTAGCATGTTTGGTCTCCTTGTATTTTGTAAACATAGCTAGAAGCTTTGAAACCGCCAAGCTTGGCTAATGCTAGATGTATTTTCAGCTGGCATCTATTCATTGCTGCTAATGAACTTCGCAAAACGGGGAGGGGGAAAACTCTGCAGAAAAGTAAAGCCTCGGAAATTCCTTTGCAGCCAACATCACCCATGTTAACCATTTTTAAACCGATGGTGACAGCAGAACAGAGTTCTTTCTCTCACCTCCATTGGAGACTGCTGAGAGGGAGAGAAACATCACAAAATTTGCAATAGGGTTGCTGCTACTTGTTGGCCAGGCCAAACTCCAGTCGGCTGTTGTACCCTCTGCCTCTGTTCCATGGAGGCATTGACGACTAGGAGACGCTGATGGGCTGCTGTCCATAGCTGTTGGGTCTTTTTATTTGCAAAGCATGCCTTGGGATAGCCAGCTCCAATCTGCAGCCTTCCAGATTTTTTGGACTACAACTGCTTGTTTTGTCTGCTGTTCTTAGGCTGTCCATTTTAAATTGTTTATTTTCGGTCTCAATGTATTATGTCAGGGGTCGGCAACCTAAGGTCCATGGGCCACAAGGAGTCCATGGGGGTCATTTAACCGGCCCATGGACCCCCGCTGCCTGCTAGGTCGACTCCCATGTGCTCCAGCATGGGGCAGAGCGGGGACTGCCTTCTGTGACACTGGCCGGCTTCCCATTAGCTACAGGAAGCTGTGCACGCCTCCTCCGCGCCAGAAGGAGCGCCGGAAATAGCGTTTGTGCATGCGTGCGTGCACACTCCGGCTAACTGCGGCGTCTGTGGGACCGTGGAGTGGCCCAAGCCACAAAAACTTTGTCAACCCCTGTGTTATCTGTCAACCCTAGGACCCTCAGGGTGGCTACAAATATTCCTGAATACTTACCTTCACGTTGGCTGTGGTTGATGGGGTTGTAGTTCAAAATATCTGGAAGTTCCCAGGCTGGAATATCTCCCAGTCCTCCAGTGAACAACAGCATGGCTCAGGAAAGTCAGGATTTTGAGCAGCCTCTTCTGCCCCTGAATTGCAGGTCTGTCCCTTTGGTTTCCTCTGTACCTCAGTTGTCTTGAATGTACTGAAATAGGATAAAATTTACCTACCTCAAGAGGAGGGTAAGTAGCGCAAGTAAGACAGTGCAAGTTGAAATGAGGGAATGTAGAAGGGTGAAGGTGGGTTAAGGAGGACCCCAGTCCAGAAAGCTCTCCAATGCATACCTGAGGAATTGAATTTGAACAGTGTGGCCCCTCTTGTAGAAGGGGTTTTTTTTTTACATTGTTCCTGCACAGCTCAATACAGTAGGTCCAGATGCTGAGTGTGTCTGTATGTGTAAGGATTTGGGCGTCACGGCTGAATTTGGCAGGACTCTTCCTGCCTCCAACTGCCATGCAAACAGATCTAGAACAAGGCTGCCATGCCCAGCAGAGAGTGCTTCCACCTGCTACCTCCCCACTAACAGGATTCCTGTTTGTCTTACTAGTTGCACGAAGCGTGTGCACACACAGAAACCAACCAGATAAAACTTCTCCTTGCTTTCTGTAGTGAGGGAAAACCAGCCCGGCTTTATTTCTGCCTGTCCTTGCAGGTGTCAAAGGCACAGGAGCCCTGCCAACAAAAAAATATGGCAACCACACAACTAGCTCGTTCGAAAGGGCTGCTGCTATGCTTCATAATGTAACTGAACCGCCATCAAACTCAAGTGTCCATTCCAAAGGTTTAATCTGCCTGTATGAAAAGAGTCGTGCCATTTTTATTTTTGTCAAACCCCAAAACTTAAGTGTATTACAAAGCAGATGAAAGCAACTAATGTTTTAGTTGCACTAACCATGAATTAAGTTGTTCCAGCCATTAATCCGTTGAATAAAATTCACAATTGCTACAGATTCTTGTAGCTGTTGATCCATATGGAGACGCTGACTCAAACTCCCTGCAAATCAGGAGTGAGCTTATCGACAAAGTCCTGGTGCGCGCGTGCGTGCGCACACACACTCACTGCCATCAGTTGTGCTGCTTGACCCTGCTGAGGAATTCCACTTTGTGTGTCTCACCCAGTGGGTTTGGCGCACACAGGTTTATGCCAGAATAAATTTGCATGTTCCAAATCTAAATTGATCTGAGTGCTAGAAGTATTTAATTCTGATATGCTAGTTTATTCAGGCTAGGCAAGGTGCACCGTGTTCTTTAAAGGGTTTTGAACAGTGAGTGGGAAAGCATGAATTGCACGATAAGACAAAAGAATTAAGGGAAGAAAGGCAGGGACTCCTAAGGCTACATTCAGACCATACATTTAAAGCACTACGATACCACTTCTGTAGCTTCTCCCAAAGATTCTTGGGAGCTGTTTGTTAAGGGTGCTGAGAATTACGAGGTCCATCTTTCCTTCACAAGTTACAATTCTCTGTTTTCTGAAACTGTAGCTCTGTGAAGGAAATAGGGGCCTCCTAGCAACTCTCAGCATGTTTAACAAACTACACCTCCCAGATCTTTTTGAGGCAAGTCATGCTTGTTTAAAGTATCATAGCTCTTCAGGTTGGCTATATGACTGTTCTGCCTCCCACTCCCTCTCCCCCCTTTTAATAATGTGATGATGGCACTAGGTTTTTCTGTTTTGTTTTAGTTTGTCATTGCAGCCAGAGTATTATGTAACATTTAACTTGGTGTGTGGGTTTTATATGCAGGAATATTTGACGTAATAATTTTTTTTTTAATATCTTAAATCCTGTCTCCTGGAAGCTCATTATTTCATTGATATTGATTCAATTTATTAAAGCATATCTTGACCATGTTTTGTATAACAAGGCAGTTTAAAGAATAAAGGTTATATGCACACACCCCCAAATCCTAATAGAGCTGCAAGGATAAAATGGGGAGGTGGTGTTTACCATCTTGAGCGCCTTGGAGGAAAAGATACACCATAAATGCAATATATGAACACAATGCCATGCACATCGACAAACAATATACAGGGTAGTGATATACTGGCACACTACAAAGCCATACTGTTGTAAATAAAAATATGCCCTTTTCCCTTATGGGGTATCCAAGAGCCCATATAGAGTCCTTACATAGGTTCCCTATTGGTAGGAGAAAATAACAGAGGCCAACCAGAGAATATTGAGAAGCAAAGCAGCTAGTAAGCTTGATCTTTATTGATCTGTTGCAACAGGGTGCTCACTCACCACACGCAGGAGAGGAAGAGGACCCACAAAAATGCTGTGCAATGGCTTATAAAGACTTTTGAAATTCCCATCCTCTAGATCAAGACCACCCCCAGAAACATTATGCATACATCACAGAAGGGGTGTAACCTAAGACCACCCCTCAGATACATCCCACCTACATCACAGAAATTTAAATGTTGTTTTTCTCTTGTCACAGTTTATCTCCTGTCTGGCAAGTTGCTTGATTGGATTTCCTGGGGAGCCTGGCCAGTCTTTTGTAGTGGTAAAATACTTATTTCCTGGGCCAGGTCACAGGCTCACACCTTATTCATATCTTTGAGACAGGATTTGTGAGGAAAGAGACAATGGGGAGGCTTTTCCAGTTTAACCTTGCAGAGAAAGGATTTGGTCAGTTTAGGAATCAAAATGGTTCCAGGTTGGTCTTCCTGTGTTGATCTATGTATGTGCAGTTATGAACATTACTATATATCTAAGACCATAAAATTCCTATCACAATACAAAAATATATCACTAAAGGCAACTACTCCAGAGTAAGGAGGGATTTATTTGTTTGTCCACACTCCTGACTCTTTACCTTTAATTTTTGTACGATTTTGCAATGCATATTGTTGTAAACAAAAATTGCCCTTTTCCCTTATGGAGTCCTTACATAGGTTCCCTATTGGTAGGAGAGAATAACAGAGGCCAACCAGAGAATATTGAGAAGCAAAGCAGCTAGTAAGCCTGATCTTTATTGATCTGTTGCAACAGGGTGCTCCCCTCACACGCAGGAGAGGAGGAGGAACCCAGAACAATGGTGTGCACGGCCTTATAAAGACTTTTGAAATTGCCACCCTGTAGATCAAGACCACCCCCAGAAACATCATACATACATCACAGAAGGGGTGTAACCCAAGACCACCTCTCAGATACATCACACCTATATCACAGAAAAGGCGGTCTAAGACAGAACATTTGAATGTTGTTTTCTCCTATCTCCTGTCTGGCAGGTTACTTGATTGGATTTCCTGGGTAGCCTGGCCATTCTTTTGTAATGATAAATTACAGGTCACAGGCTCACAGACATACCCTTAAGACAGGATTTGTGAAGGAAAAGACAATGAGGAGGCTTTTCCATTTTCCTTTGACCTTGCAGAGAAAGCATTTGCTCAGTTTGGGACAGTATGAAAATCAGAATGGTTCCAGGTCTGTCTTCCTGTGCTGCTCTATTTACAGATAGGTAGCCGTGTTGGTCTGCCATAGTCAAAATAAAAAAATTCCTTCTGCTGAAGTGTATCTGAAGAAGTGTGCATGCACACCAAGAACTAACTTAGTTGGTCTTTAAGCTGCTACTGGAAGGAATTTTTTTATTTTGTGCTGATCTAGGTATGTGCTTGGTTGGTACATTTATGAACATTTAACATATATCTAAGACCTCAAAATTCCTATCACAATATCTGCCGAGAAAGCGAGTTCCATCCTTGAGGGGCCACCACTGACAAAGCCCTGCAACACATTGCAGCCCCTCGGGTGCTGCCCCAGGGCGGATGCCCCACCAGCCATACTCTAGGTTCCCTGCCTGGCAGGGGCAGGCGAGGGGGGGGGGCGTCCAAAGGCCCTGACCGGGTCACGTGGCCACGACCCTCTGACTTCCAGTTCTGAGCAGCAGAACAGGCAGGTACTGTACAAGGAAGGAGGGGTCCTCGGGGAGGCGCTTAGGTGTCTCTGCCGCTGCCTGACCTGCCACAGCGCCCCGATTCCCGCGGTCGCCTTTTCCCTCCTTCCCCATCGCCCTCGGGAAGATTCCCCCCCCCCCCGGTTCCACAGGCCTCGCCGCCGCCTTTTCCTCCCGAAGCAGGCATTCCGCGCGGGCAGCCCCGTACGCGGGTTGCCGAGGAGAGCGGGGCCTTCGAAGCCCGGCGGGGCGTGGCAAGAGCCCCGCGGGCTCGCTGTTATCACGTCACTTCCGGGGCGGCTCGAGGACGCGACGGAAGCGGCGAAGGAGCTTGGTCACGGGCTAGCAGGGCAGGCGGCGCCGGTCTCGGAAGGTCTTCCCCCTCACCCCTTTCGCCCGCCGTTTCCCGGTTCCCTCAGCGGAGACGCCGGCGGGGGACACGCGACGCCATGATCACCTCGGCCGGTGAGGGAGCGCGCATGCGCGGCGCCGGGAGGAAACAAGAAACCCCCCCCCGCCCCGCCCGGCCGCTTCTTTTCAGCTGAGTCAGGCAGGGCCCGAAGCCGCTTCCCGGGAGCCCCGGCCCAGCCCGAGGGGCCACTGCCCGGCTCCTCGTCCCGCTCCTCTTCCTCTTGCCCGCTGCCCTTAGAACCCTAGAACCGCAGGCTCGGAAGGGACCCCCAGAGGTCATCTAGCCCGACCCCCTGCCACGCGGGAGTCCCCGTTCGGAGCGGCCTGCCCCCCTCTGCCTCGCCCCCTTCCTGTCACGACTTGCGGGCTTCTCGTGAAGCTGAGCGTCGGGAGCTTCAGGGCGGAGGGAAGTTCCTGCGCGTAGTCGACCAGGGGAACTCACCGCCACAGGAAGGAGGCGGCGGCGGCCAGCGATTCTCGGGGGAGGAGAGAGAGCCGTCCGTGGCGAATGGGTCGGGTGGCTATGCTCTGCCTCCGCAGACAAAAGCAGAAACGGTGGAAACGGCAGGAGAGGAGAGTTGCTCTTTTGCTCAGGCCCTGCTGGCGGTTTCCCCACATTGGGCATCTGGTCTGCCGCTGTGAGAGCGGGATGCTGGACTGAATGGGCCATGGGCCTGATCCTGCAGCAGGGCTCTTCCTATGTGGACAACTTATGGTCTCTGTGTGTGGTTTGGGAGCTGCAAGGCCAGGGAGAAAACAATGCTGTCCAGGGTTGTAAAGACTGCAGAGAGAATAATTGGGTGCACTCTTTCGACCTTAGATCAAATCTATGCTTCCAGGTGCAGAGATAGCGCAGGATAGTGCGCACCCCGGAAATGATCTCTTTCAGCTTCTGCCTTCTGGAAGAAGGTACAGGGTTATAAAGACCAGGACTAGCCGCCTGAGAAACAGTTTCTACGCAAATGCAATTCTGGTTCTAAACGCAGCATAAGAAGGCTCTATGGTATATCGTATTTTAAAATGGGGTTTCAGAGTTTTTAGGGGGTTTTGAATGTTTTCTGTAGATTTTCAATTTCATTGCTCTGTATGGGACAATGACAATAAAGATATTGTATATCGCATATCTGTTGTGCCAGAGTCACTGCCCTTGTTCTTTTATTGGGGGTGAATGTTGGGTGCCTTACAAAATGTACCGTATATTTTTAAGCAACAACGGAAATCGGGCATGTTGACACACATGGCAGCCTTATTCAGGTGCTTCAGGACCCTGGAAGTTAAAACGTCTTTGAGTTCGAGGCCAGCATTTCCCGACCTTGGGCCTGCAGCTGTTTTTGGACTACAACTCCCATAATCCTCAGCTAGGAAGACCAGTGGTCAGGGATGATGGGAAGTGTAGTTTGAAAACAGCTGGAGGCCCAAGGTTGGAAAGCACTGTTCTAGGCTATGCACTAGGTGGTAATATGTGTAGTTAAGACTCCAATGGTTGCCTCTGGGCAAAACAGCTGCTGGGGCAGTGGTTGGCGTGTCAGGCTAGACTGTGGGAGACCCGTGTTTAAAATGCTCAGCCACAAAGTGCATTGGGTGATGCTTGGTTGCTATCACTCAGCTCAGCCTACCTCATAGGGTGGTTGTGAGGATAAAATGGGTGAGGTGCTTAATTTCCACACTGTAAATTTCCAGAGGTGAGTGAGGGTCCAAATACAAGAGTTGGTATGTGTGCTGTAGTTGTGGGTAGGTGAGTGCAGGACCGTTGTGTCTTGACGGTGCATGTGCACGTAAACATGCGTGTGGACATAAAACAGGTCTTGCAGATGTCAAAATGCCTGTTTTCAACTGTGAAAAGTTCTAAGGAATGATTTTATATGGAGAGGGGTGTGGGGAAAGAGACATTTCTGAAAAAGAAGTGTAGAAGGCAACATGAGGCGGCTTCTCTCACACTTGCTTAATGTGAGCCATGA
Organism: Podarcis liolepis; assembly: GCF_965112155.1. NCBI lineage: Eukaryota > Metazoa > Chordata > Lepidosauria > Squamata > Lacertidae > Podarcis > Podarcis liolepis. Next base: position 100,009,181 of record NC_139556.1, on the reverse strand, counting down.
CTGGAGTAGTGTCTGCCAGGCACTGATTGTGTTCAGAAAGAGCCCCTGAAGATGGGTAGTGGAATGTAGAGACACTGGCCCTCTTGCTTTGAATCTTACCCTTTTTTTTTAATTGTCTCGAGATTGGGGGAAAGGGGTAATTAATTGCTAAAGGGGAATTTTGTTTGTTTTTTAAGAAAATATCTATAGATGACGAATCACAGAGGAACAGTGGATGGGGAGAGGTGGCCATCAATTTCTGCTTTTGCCATGCATTTTCATATCCTACTATCCAATTTTTCTCTGTTGCTCTCTGAGGGAACACTTAGAATTCTAAGTGGTCAAAACTCAGCTTATCTGGGACTATATTTTTGATGTGCATTGTGGAATATGCAGTAAGGCTCTGGGGGGAAAAGGAAGAGGGGTTTGCATTTAACCGTATTTGCTTCCCTCTCCTGTTATTGATTTTACTGTATTTATTTGGAGCCATACAGTGAATGACTGCCAAACAGGTTTTCAGACTTCACCCATAGAACTTACCAGCCCTCTTGTTCATATGCCCTGACTAGCTGCTTGTGTAGGAAGGAAAACGCAAAACATGCAAGTTTTGTACTGCTGTTTTGCTTGGTTGCAATTCTTTCTTGCCACAGGGAGGAGCTATTGACAACACTTTGCCAATGGTTGAAATGTCTTTAGTCATTCGTGTTGCCCATGAGAAGCAGCCCCACATAGCAGCCTCAAGGCTCTTGCTTACTTTCCACATTGGGAAATTATTGTTGCAAGACATGTGGTTAGATGGCAATAAATAGAAGTGGAAATACAGCCCCCCCCGCCAGATTGCCTCTTATGCAAGTGCCGTTGACATGTCCTCTTTGACACCCTAAAACTAGGTTCAGTGTGGCTTACTCTTATTTAAATGTGCATAGGATGGCAGTCTTAAGTCCAGTGTGCTTTATGCAGGAGTAGTTTTTAAGACACAAATGCCCTTAATTATTTAAAGGTGTTTGTGTTTACCAAAATGGGTTGTATGATATAGAATCTGCATTGATTTCTGTGATGACTAACATGACCTTTCTTTTGTAGCTGGAATTATTTCACTGCTTGATGAGGAAGAGCCAGAACTTAAGGTAAGTGTGTAAGGTTTTGTTTTTACACACTTGTTCATACAGGTATCTGGGTCAAGGATTATCCTTTTATCCTGTTTTTCAGGAAAAGCAATTGAGAAAGTGTTAGGTAAGAGCCATTTTTGCATCCGTTCCATTCTGGAGATGGTAAAACAGAGAACGGGAGAAGCACATACAGTCATACCTTGGATCCCAAACGTCTTGGTACTCAGACGTTTTGGCTCCTGAACACCGCAAACCCGGAAGTGAGTGTTCGCTTTGCGAATGTCCAACAGGGCTTCCGCGGCTTATGATTGGCTGCAGGAGCTTCCTGCAGCCAATCAGAAGCTGCAATTTGGTTTTCGGACGTTTTGGAAGTTGAATGGACTTCTGGAATGGATTCCATTCGACTTCCAAGGTACGACTGTAGTTGAAACTTGGCATATAATTGATGCATAGCTGGTCATTAACGTTGACATAGTTCTTAAAATTCTGTGTTTTTAAAGTTAACATCTGAAGCAGCCATTAGTATCCTCATTGTCAGGTTCCAAGCAGCACTGTTAATTTAGATTTTATGCAGTACACTGCCATTCTGTTAAACATTGCAATGATTTAGTTGACAGCTCAGCCATTCTTACAGCATGCAGCTTATAACATGGTTAGCCAAAACATAATGATGTCAGGAAAGACAACCCTCACTCAAGAAGAAACAGATGTTGGTGGATTCCAGTGAGGATTGGCCTGCATTGGGTATTTTTAAGCTTTAAGTAAAACCCTAGTCTGAGAAGAAAGCAGGGCTGACCCCGGTCCATGGTGAGCAAGCGGGCCTAAGTAAAAGGAAAGTAGTCATAGCTTTATACTCTCTACTTACTCAGCCACACTGAGTTCACTATTTGGGAAAAGGTAGCTTGGCACTCTGCCTTTTAAGTCAGACGAAGACATGCAAAAGTGGCCTGGAAGTAGTCAAATAAATCTCTGCCATCTGCCTGCATTCCTTTAGTGAGGCCAACTTATCACTGTGCACAGAAGTTAGTTTCTGCATCCTTCTAGACAGATATTACAGAGTAAGCTGGTAAATTAAGAGTTATTTTGGCAAACTACTTGGTAGAGATGGCTATACTTTTAAGACCTATCTATGCTACACAACTCTGCACTTGTGGGATTCTGGGGGCAGAGCTCTAATAATTTAATTCTCGGTTTTCACAGGAATTTGCTCTTCAGAAACTGAATGCTGTTGTCAATGACTTCTGGGCAGAGATCTCTGAGTCAGTGGACAAAATGTAAGAAAAAAATTATTTCTGGCATTAGGGTGGCTTTTCTGTTCAGAGCACAAGGATGAAATGCACCTGTCTTATCTCTTGGTTAATGGGGGGGGGGGAATTAGATTCTACATTCCATAAGATGGATTTCTTGGTTTAGGAATTGCATATCCATCATCCACAGGACGTTAATTGAAATGTGAAATTTGGTTTTTGTTTAAAGGAGTCAGTCATGGCAGCTGATGGTTTCTCCCTTGCTTTTGCTATAGTGAAATCCTGTATGAAGATGTTGGCTTCCGGAGTCGTGAATTTGCTGCTTTGGTGGCTTCAAAGGTGTTTTATCACCTGGGAGCCTTTGAAGAATCACTGAACTATGCCCTGGGAGCAGGCAACCTCTTCAATGTCAATGACAATTCAGAATATGTGGAGACGATCATTGGTAAGTCTGGGCTCTGAATCGGAAAACGTTCTAGCTGACTACCCTGGTTTAGCAATGGGCTAAACGGAGTATACAGATTTGGCAAAGTTCTGATTTCCAGGATTTGAAAGAGAAGTGTTTGCTTTATTTAAATGTAAATTTGCTTAATGTGGTGAAACAAACTTGCGGTTTTTACTTGGAATCCAGTTTTAGATTTTATGTCAGTTGGTTTATGTCAGTTGGTTCAAGGGGCAGAGTAATGGACTCTGCATGAAGAGTGGAAGGAATGTCTGCATATAGCAGAAGATTGTTCTGAAGAGCATGAGATGTTCAAAGGTAGCTATGGAGGAAACAGCAGTGGCACTTTATCCTACAAATCTTGCAAGATGAGAAATTTTGTTTTTAATAATTAAACCTGAGATTGCACAGAATACAACATTTGGACCCAGTACAAAGAAGCACATGCAGAATCTTGCATGGGATGAAACCATGAATGCTTAGCACAGGATTATTGGGGTTTTTTTCTTCAAATCAGAGGACGATAAATGTCTTAGTCCTACAGTGCTGTTGAGTTAATAAATGATTTTGTGATGAAAGTTTTTTTGCTTTGAATTGCAGCTGTAACTTGACAGATGTTAGTACTTCATCCTTATTATTATTATTCATCCTGAGGTTATATTGACAGAGAATATATTGGGCCAGTTGGAGAAGCTTAACACGGAGCATGTCTGTTTCTTTTCCCAGCAAAGTGCATTGACCATTACACCAAACAATGTGTGGAAAATGCCGACCTGGCCGAGGGAGCAAAGAAGGCAGTGGATCCGCGTCTGGAAGGGATTGTCAACAAGATGTTCCAGCGCTGTTTAGATGATCACAAATACAAGCAAGCCATTGGGATAGCTTTGGAGACGCGCAGGCTGGATGTCTTTGAGAAAACCATTTTGGAATCGGTGGGTGAAAGCACAGGGCGTTATGTTTGACACAGGCACACCCTAAAACAGAAGTCCTGTGCATGCTTACCTGAGAATAGTTTTCAGTGAGAATTGCTCCTCAACAGACATACAGAGGGCTGGGCTGTTCATCTCCTTCCTCATATTGGCCTTGTAGTTCCACACAAGGTTTCTGCACCCCTTGCCTAGCTTCTGCAGTTCCAGGCTTGGTGCTGGATGTCACAGGATGCTTTTGCACCTGGGACTCAAAAGGCCACCCATTGCTGAGGTGGTCATCTCCAGCTTTCCCCTTTGACTCCTAGAGAACAGACTGAGGCTTGCTTTAGCACTTGATGGTGCAAGAGGTCCTAACCTCAGACTTCATCTCTAGATTGAAGCTGACAAACAAGTCAGAGAGTTTTTCCATAGTTGTGTTGTGTCCTTCAAAGCTCAAAAACAACTGTGCTGCACAATTCTTGTCTCTTCAACTCCAAGCTAGAGCAAAAGGTGGTGCTCTTCCTGTCAGTGTCACCAAAGTTTGGAGAAACACTCGCCATGGCAACAGTGGCAAATGCATTGTGCCAATTAGAAGTTAGGAGTGGACTATCTAAGGTCACCTAGCAGCCTTTTAGCTGAAATGAGACTTCTTGGCTCATGGTCTTGGGCACTATGCTGCGCCAGTTCTCAAAATGTTGCCTATCTGTATGTAGGCATTTCAGCAGTGAGATATAGAATGAGGTACACTTTCCAGTAATTTGGATTGTGTTCGTGTTTTGCATTCAGTATTACTGAAGCCACTTTGGTGAGACTTGCTTGGGTTGATTAGCCAGATTAGTTTTTGTCACATTTGCCTTATTTGTTGTCTCTCTCCGCCTCATGACCCTCCAAGAAGATAAGAGGTAGGCCTGTTAGCCATGAGTAAAAAATAAATTTCAATTGTGAAAAATAATTTTACAGCAATATTTTCTTTCATGGCAGAATGATGTTCCTGGAATGCTGGCATACAGCTTAAAACTCTGCATGTCTTTGATGCAGAATAAGCAATTCCGCAACCAGGTACTGAGAGTTCTGGTTAAAATCTACATGAACCTAGAAAAACCTGACTTCATCAATGTGTGCCAGGTAATGTGCTATGTGTGTACATATGGCTACAGACCACATGCTAGTTTGCCTTGGGAGTAGGGGAAGAGGAGGGTATCTGAGTAATAGTATCTGCCAGATGGTGGCATGCGTACTTCACCCTTTGGAGGAAGGGGGGGGGGAATGTAAGATGCACATCATCCAAGAAAATTGTGGTTGCTAACTCAAATTAACTGAGATACATACTGGGACCTGCTTGCTAAAATTCGTGGTTCAAGAGAAACTCACAACAACCGATGTAGCTTGGCTGAGCTGAAGCACTCACACTGTTGAATGCTTTAGAAACACATCAGCTGCTTTGATGTGTTTTGACAACTTGTTTTGGTTGTGAAACTCCCCCCCCCCCCTTTTGGTTGTTAATACTCTTAATGAATGAGTGCTTGAAAGAAGCCGGAGTGGGATAGTGAAAAGGGTTGGGGCGGAATTAGTGAAGTCACTGCATGAGTGGAATGGCTTCCGCTTCTGCCACGATGCTGGATGATTGGGGGAACTGTCAGAGCAGATTTGGGAGGGTTCAGGGAAGATATGGAAGAAGAGAATCTCAGGGGAGTTCTGTTACATGGTAGGAATATTTTCAACCCTTGGACTCTCAACTAGAGCCAGGGCTTTCTCGGCTGTGGCTCCGATCTGGTGGAACGCTCTGTCACAAGAGACTAGGGCCCTGCGGGACCTGACATCTTTCCACAGGGCCTGCAAGACAGAGCTGTTCCACCAGGCCGTTGGTCAGGGCGCAGCCTGACTCCCTCCTCTGGCAACCTGCACAGAATTTTGCTTAACGGTTGCCATCAATTTGATTTTAATTAATTTTTCTAATGAAATGTTTTTAGAATGTTGGATTATTTGATTGTTTGATTATTTGATTGTTGTTAGACGCCCTGAGCCCGGCTTTGGCTGGGGAGGGCGGGATATAAATAAATTTATTATTATTATTATTATTATTATTACTATTACATTTTTGCTCAGCCACAAAGCTGAGAGGGTGGAACAAAGCTATTATCTCTGTGTAGCCTACCTCAGAGTTGTTGTGAAGGTGTACAAAGGTAAAAAGAGGAAGGGAGGAAGATTTATTTCAGGTGACATTTCAGAGACTTGTTTGATATATTATAGTGGTTTCAAGGGCATGCAGGAACCACTATAATAATGCCTATAAAAGCATAGAACTGGGGAACACCCCCCGCTCCAAACATTAACATGAGCTCATTGGGAATGGGGTTCAGACACATGTTTCTAGTAAATTTTACATAATGAATGGGTAAGAAATCATTGGCCTTATGAAACTCCTACTTCCGTGCTGAGACATCCTCTGACTTCTCTTCTCTTCTCTCTCCCGCAGTGCCTCATCTTCTTGGACGACCCGCAGGCCGTGAGCGATATCTTGGAGAAGCTGGTCAAGGAGGACAACCTTCTCATGGCTTACCAGATCTGCTTTGACTTGTACGAAAGTGCCAGCCAGCAGTTCCTCTCTTCCGTCATCCAGAACCTCCGCACTGTTGGCACCCCTATTCATTCTGTGCCTGGGTCAACCAACACAGGGACTGTCCCAGGGTCAGAGAAGGAAGGGTAAGGGAGCTTGTGCGAATGGAAGCATCCAAATGGATGGTGTGCGGCTTGAAAATACAAATACTGCCAGGTGCTGAGCTGCAAGGTGAATTGCCCTCCAATGTGGTGTATGCAGAGCTACCCTAGGGATTTAACCGGATCACAGGGTGGGTTTGGGTTAGATGTCAGGGAATCTGCTTCTTGAACTAAAGAGAAGAGGACCAAGCAGTTGTACCCTGTGCTCTTTCCTTCTCCATTGAGTGTATGTAAATACCGTACACACTTCAGTCGTATCTACACAACAAAATTGTGCCACCTCTCCAGCAATAGTCTTGGAACTTGTAGTTTGGTTTAAGATACTGAGCCCCTCCCGATAGCCATAGATTCCTCCTACAGTTCTATTGAAAAGCAAAGTACAGTTGTACCTCGGGTTACATACGCTTCAGGTTACATACGCTTCAGGTTACAGACTCTGCTAACCCAGAACTAGTGCTTCAGGTTAAGAACTTTGCTTCAGGATGAGAACAGAAATCGTGCTCCGGTGGCACGGCAGCAGCAGGAGGCCCCATTAGCTAAAGTGGTGCTTCAGGTTAAGAACAGACCTCCAGAACGAATTAAGTACTTAACCCAAGTTACCAGTGTACTGTAGATCTGACAAGCCCAAAGTCTCCCCGCCCCTAGTTATGACTGTGGTTTATGTGTCTCTTAGAAATAAACTTCCAGAGCGCTCACAGGCCAGTGTTTCCCATTTGTTGGTGTTTATATATACCTCTTTTTTTTTAAGGCTCCCTATAGAAAAAAAGAGCACAGAAGGGAGATGGATTCAGCCTTGCAAAGTTGTACGTAAAGGGAAAGGCATGCTCCTGCTATTGGGGTGGGGATTCAAATAAGTATTCCCACAACTGCAATCTTCAGTGGTCAAGTGCAGAAAAAGCTTCAGCATTTGATTCTGCTGACTGTATTGACTGGCCTCAGTCGTGAAAATGAGAAAAACAGTTGCCTTTTCTCTCTTGCTTTAAGAGGTGTGGAGACTTGTAGAAGCGTTAGGACTGTGAAATGAAATGTTCATTACCTTATTGATTCCTGTGCCCTTCTCAGTAGTTTTGGCATAGGTTACAGTGCAAGTTAGACTGTTTTTCTCTCTCTTTTCTTATAGTGATACCATGGAGACAGAAGAAAAAACAAATAGTCCTGTTGCTGCAGTGAAGGCTGTCCAAACCGTAAGTGTTGCTGTGTGTAGAGCATCCTTGATGCATAGTTTGTTTATTTCATAAGATTTCTTGACTGCATTTTATCCTGTGGGCTTCAGGGTAATGCACAATATTATTAAAATCACAACATCCTTGCATATCTTGCTATAAAACAGACCCAACTATAAAGCAAGCAAGAGACATTGCACAGTTGTCTCACTGCAGCCTTGAAAGGCTGTGGAGCACGGTGCATATTCTCTTCCCCAAAGCACACAATCACAGGGTTATAGTCCTAGATCAACTTGACTTTGGCTGCAGTGATTTTACTACTTTCAGAACCTATACAACAGATCACCCTCAGATAACCGTGACTTCTAGAGATGAGAGAGTTACTAATTCCATATCTTTCGGGGACGGAATGCTTGCTTAATGCAGCGTGTTTTTCCAACAATAAAAGATCAGAGCTGCCCTGTGAAGCCCACGTAAAGATTTATTGCTGTTTTACTGTTCGGTGCATTAGTGTGTGTTATAAAGGTTTGCCCTTGAAAGTAGGAAACAAAATAATGCCTTATTTGGTCATTGATTGCAGTTGTAAATATTTAAGTTGAAAAAGTCGCACTTTGCAGCTGCTTGTGACGCTTGGAGGCGAAAGCACCAAATACAGTAGGGTAAGAAAGGGGAAAAAATTGCCCTAAATGTAGGGCTTTTTATGCTGCCTTCCTCTTACAAGAGTCAGTCTTATATGGGGCTCTCCATCAAGTTTGTAATTCCTACAGCCGTGGTGCTCCCAGGCCATTTTCTGGGCACAGTGCAAATTGCCTCCAAATTGTGGAGGTTTTTCTGTGTTGCTTGTTGTCAGGGAAGAATTAGAGGTTTTCAGTTTATCAGAGGGAGAAAGCATTCCCCAAGGGGGGGAGGAGAGCAGTGAATCTAATAGAAGGGAGCAAGAGGAACAACAGGGAGGGACCGGTTGTTCACAGGAAAGGCAAGGGTTCAGTTCTAGCTCAGATTCGGAGGAGGGGAGATACAGGCCAGCTCTAGCCAGGAGGGTAGGAAAAAGAGCGGGAAAGCGAAGGGAAAGGCGCCTTCGCCATTTTGAGAGTGGCTGGTCATGGAGAAGCAGAGCTCAGAAGGTATCTGAAAGAAGTGACTCTGAGGAATAATAGTTAAGAACTGTTTATAAGAATGTTTTGTTAATACGCAATAAAAAGTTTTATAAAAGAACAAGAAGCATTTGTGTGGTGATCTGAAGAGGACAACGACCAGTCCTGACACTTGTGTGGATGTTGCAAGAAAATTAAATGACCTTCAAGCAGATACAAACGTTTAAAAAGAAAAAAAGGCTAGACTTGAGTGAAGAAGTAGAGATCCCATGCATTGGTGGAGATTCCATGCTGTTTGAGTGAGCATTTGGGAAGAAGCGTGTCTCGAATTGTTTCCTATGTGAAAAATAAGCGCTGCCAAGGTGAACGCATGCAGAAATTATCCCAGAGGTATTCCTCAACTTAATGCTGGAATGCACTTTGAAAAGACAGAATTGAGAGGGATTAGCTTAAGGTAGGGTTGGTCGGAAAGTAGATTGGGATCTACTAGTAGACCCCTGCAGGATTTGCAGTAGGTGGTGAAGGTTTTCTTGTTCCTGGTTGTTCAGCAATGGAAGTAACAAAACTACTTTTCCTACCTAAATTTGGCTGGTGAAATGAAAAAAGCTAACAGGAATGGAATTCTGAATGCAAGTACTGTGAGCTTAGTTCAGTCTTGTTAGTGAAAGCAAACTCTTCGCCTGAGAACACACACAAGAGATATCCTATTCTCTTAATTCTACCTGTATCTGTTTTGCACCTAGCGCTGTCTTGGGGTTCTAGTGAAAAACACAGTACTGTAGATCTGACAAGCCCAAAGTCTTCCCACCCCTAGTTATGGCTGTAGTTTATGAGTCTCTTCAGTGGAATGTTTCCTACAGAAATATACAGTCATACCTCTTGTTACATTTGCTTCAGGTTACATTTTTTCAGGTTGCGTTCCACAGCGACCCAGAAGTACCGGAAAAGGTTACTTCTGGGTTTCGCCGCTCGCGCATGTGCAGACGTGCAAAATGACGTCACGTGCATGCGCAGAAGCGGCGAATCGTGCGCGTGCACAGACACGGGTTGCGTTCCTTTCAGGTTGCGAACGAGGCTCCAGAACGGATCCCGTTCGCAACCAGAGGTACCACTGTACTTAAATATACATTTATTTATTTATTTACTTACAATAAATGAATATAGAGGATGAAACATTGAAGGTACTGAACTGCCTGGTCACACCTGTATCTCATCAATGTTGATGGAGATGGCAAAATAAATCTAGCTGTACTTGGTATATGTAAACTTGCCAAAGTGACCATGGCTGATAAGGTTTTACTGGTGTTTTGAGATACTTGTTGGGATTTTGAAAAGTAATCTTTTTTGTCTTTTTCTGCATGTGCCTATACGAAGAACCCAGAGTCGAAAGATCAGATCCCCAAAATGATTAAAATATTAAGTGGTGAAATGGCCATTGAATTACATCTGCAGTTCTTAATACGAAACAACAACACAGACCTCATGATTCTAAAAAACACAAAGGTAAGGCCTATATATGATTTGTGTGGGCTTGCTTCTTCGAGCGCTGGGAGATAATTTTGGATTTGAGGCTGAATAACGCATCTTGACATTTAGATAGCATTACTTTACCAGCTAGCTATTTAATACACTATAAGGAGTGGTGTCTAGCTCAGTGTTACTTAGAGTAGACCCAATGAAATTCTGAACGTGGCCAAGTTAGGTCTGTTAATTCCAAAAGGTGTACTCTGAGTAAAATGTAAAGGAATACAACTCATGAAGGAAGTGTGCCACTGTGTTCTGCACTGTGGGCTCTGAGCAGAATGATACTGAGAATATTTAAATTAATAAAGACTTGAGCAAAAGGCCTTTTGCCGCCTCTCCTGGTATGTCCCACGGAGGACCTTACGGTCTTCAAATAAAAACATCTTGGAGGTCCTGGGCCACAGGGAGGTTAAGCTGGCCTCAACCAGAGCCAGGGCTTTTTCGGCCGTGGCCCCGATCTGGTGGAACGCTCTGTTCCAAGAGACTAGGGCCCTGCGGGACTTGACATCTTTCCGCAGGGCCTGCAAGACAGAGCTGTTCCACCAGGCCTTTGGCCAAGGCACATCCTGCCCCCCTCTCTCCTTCTGTAATCCTCATAGATCTGTAGCCCAACGGTTGCCATTTGATTCAGAATTGATTTTTGAATGAACTGATTTTAGAATGTATTTCAATTAATTGATTGTGGTTTTATGTAAACTGTGTTACTTTTACTGTTGTTAGCCACTCTGAGCCCGGCTTCGGCTGGGGAGGGCGGGATATAAATATTTTTATTATTATTATTATTATTATTATTATTATTATTATTATTATTATTATTATTATTATTTTATTAATAATAATAATTAAAAACGAATTTATTTCAAAATTTCAAAGAATATTTGCATATTAGCAAAATGTGGTATGAGAGCATAGTACACAAAAGAGGAAATTGTAATATGCAAAAGGAGATTTCTTTAAAAAGTTCTACCCCAAAAGAGCTGTCCCAGCAGAGAAGAGAAGATGCTAAAATGCAATAGCAGCAAGTAGGGTTCTTGATCCAAGAGCAAAGGGGGGTTCTAGTGGGGGAACTGAGGTCGCTCCCTTAGTGCAAGGGTCTCTGTTTCCTCCCCTGTCCCTACGCACTCCTCTTAGACCTTCCCCAACTCTGCTCTAAAAGGTTGGAGGAAACCCATAACATATTTTTAATTTTTTGGGTGGGGGGCATGTGGAGCAGAATGTCTAGTTCCACTGCGCAGCCCGAAGTCCTTCTGCGAACGTAAATACAGTACTTTGTTGGATAACATCTTTAAGTTCTTACACGAATTCTCTCCCTTTATACTATTCCTGCTTGGCTAGTATGTGACAGTTAACAAAGGAACCAAGTTCAGCATTTTTTAACAGTGGACATTAGCAGATTATTTTCAGCCTTGAATCAACCTCCCTGAAGTTTTAGGCAGTGGCCTATTGTCCATCAGTAGAGGGGTTACTGTTTTATACCCTTCAGACTGCGCTTATTATCCTTTAATCTGTCTCTGCATGTATATCCTTCAGCCTTTCCTCGTGATATTTGTGTTGTTGTTGTTTTTTAAAAAGCTTAGTTTAGAAGTTTTCAGACAAGTCAACAAATTTCTGGCAGCATACTGTAAGAAATACAGATCATATTTGCTTTACAACATGGATTTTGTGATCTGAACAGTCAGAAACAGAAACAGCAAAAGGAAAGTTACCATGTTAGGACCTGAGCGCACGGCTACGCATGAGGTTTCTCTATACAGTATGCTCATGTTCCTCTTTGCTTGGTGTGACCTTTCTATTTTGCCTCTCCAGGACGCCGTGCGGAACTCTGTCTGTCACACAGCAACAGTCATAGCAAACTCCTTTATGCATTGTGGAACAACCAGTGACCAGTTCCTTAGGTAAAAGCCTTTAGCGGAGCACCATATCACCTCTTGGGGGCATAAATTAATCTGCTATGGCTGCAGGAGAGCAGTCTTTCTCTATCCTTTTCTACAAATGGCATATGATACTGTTGAGAGTGTGCTTTTGCATGTGGGAGGATCTTGGCTGGAAGGCCTGGGACAGACGGTTTTTTACAGGCCTGTAGCAAGTCAAGTCGATCAGGCTTTTCCAGCAGCTTGGAAGAGTGGTCTGACTTGACCTAAGGCCATTTCTTGGGTTCATATATTGGTGCACTGAGCCATCAGCAAGAATTTTGTAACTACTTCTATTGTCCCACCATTTAGGTTTTGTTCAGGGACGTTTGTGTGCAATTTCACAAATGCAAGATAAGGTGCCATTTCTGAAAGTCTGGGATTTATTTATTTATTCATTCAGATTTTCTAGGTTTGAGAATGTTCAAATAACGCCATCAAAGGGCCCTAATATTTAGGACTGAGAACTTTGGTATGGTGTTCTGCTTATTGTCATTCTCTCATATAATGATCTCTTCCAGGGTGCATTGATTTAGCCACTGGAGAGTCAGAGATGGATCCTTATTGAGCTAGGAAGGATCCTTTGCCCTAGCCAGAGATCCCTCTTAGAGCTGTTCCAACCTCACATGTTTGTTTTAAAAGCAGTGTAACTCTGATGCTTTGTTGAGGGCCGGAAAACAATAGAAAGAAATACAGTTCTCCTGTCTTCTGCAGATTGACCAAATGGTTGAAAATGAGCACCTTGGAATAATATTCCGAACTGTGCAATTTACTTCGTGTCCAGCAATTTTGTTTCCTTTATGATGAAAGTTTTGGTCTTGGAATACTGTACAAAGATTTCTGGCTGCAGATATTGCTAGCTTTGAGTCGAACTAGACCAGGGCAAACAAAGTAAAACAAGCAGTCAACTTCTAAACACTCTATTCCTGTGATGTGAAAGTTTGAACACTTCTGAGACTAAGACCAATTCCCAATATTTCTCTCTGCAGAGATAATTTGGAGTGGCTTGCCAGGGCTACCAACTGGGCAAAGTTTACTGCTACAGCCAGCCTCGGTGTCATACATAAGGTAATACTAAGATGTATCACAGTGTTTTTGATAACATCTGAGGTGTTGGTGGGCTTGTCATCTTCAGGATATATTGAGGCCCTCCTGTTTACATTGCAGGTTCTGACCCAGCTTTTAGACAGAGCTGGCATGTGTCCTCCTGTTGCCGGTTTATGTTACACAACTATCAGTAACATTAAACTCTTAGACATAAGAATTTTAACTTCACTTTCATTGAGCTACAGTATTTCTGTCTTCTCTTACTGGCCTATATTTTACTGTGGACACAAAATAGACTCAGTGCATGTTCCTTACAGTGTGTGTGTGTGTGTGTGTGTGTGTGTGTACGTGTACTACATGTGTGTAGGGATATCGCGGAGTGGGCAGTGGGGTCCGGAGGGAGCACACTCCCCACCAGCAGGCAGTCACAGTCTGCCTGCACGCGTGACCCTGGGGTGCGTAGCATACTCCCCCTCACAGACAAGCCACAGCTGTCTGAACATCGTTCTCTCTGTCTGACCTTTTGCGGTCTCAGTAGTCTGCGGTGTCCTGTCTGTAACCTTTGTCCCTGAGACCGTTTGTCTCCTTCGTCATACACTGTGCAAGGGGAAAATGACGCGGTGGAAACAGGTGCCAAAATAACATTGTACCACCCCACGATCTCGGGACCGAAGATGTGTAAAGGTCACAGGCCAAGATGTATCTGCCTGGTTTGCATATTTGTCTCAATAAAAGGAGGCTCCACAGGGCTGGTCGGCAGCTTGCATGCAGCTCACCTGTGCGCAGCTCACCTGATGATCAACCCCCAGTCTTGTGCCTTCATTTCAATGTGCGTTCAAAAAGAGATGCAAACTGCTTGTCCATCACAGGGTGCATGCAAGATGCATGTGCCTGCTAAGTTCACAGTATCAAATCCATACTAAATTAGTTCAGCTTAGTTCCCATTGGGAGAAAATGGCTGCAGAAGATGGGCTGACGCATCAAAGCTCTTCATAGTTCTCTCTTTATTCCTTGTGAATTTACAGGGTCATGAGAAGGAAGCTCTTCAGTTAATGGCAACGTATCTGCCGAAAGACACGTCCCCAGGGTCTGCCTATCAGGAAGGTGGTGGGCTTTATGCCCTGGGACTCATCCATGCCAATCATGGTGGTGACATCATAGACTATTTGCTGAACCAGCTGAAGAATGCCAGCAATGATGTAAGTATTGTCTCCTGCGAATCACCTGCATAAGTGATTGAGTGCCTTAGGGATAGCATGTGGGTCGCTGGACTTCTCAACACTTAGCTGACGATTACGTTCGCTGCCCCAGAAGTATTATTGAAGTGTACGATATAAAGGCCATAAATAAAAAAGGTGCAAGCAAAATGGGGTTGGCTCTCATGAAGAATCAATAATGTGTTTCTTTTTCAAATGCTGAAAATTACATCACAGTGAAGGAAGGAAGATACAGTCACACCTCGGGTTACAGATGCTTCAGGCTGGGGTTTTTTGGACCACCAAAACCCGGAAGTACGGGAACGGGTTACTTCTGGGTTTTGGTGTCGCACATGCGCAGAAGCGCCGAATTGCAACACGTGCAGACGTGGGTTGCGAACGCTGTGGGTTGCGAACATGCATCCCGCACGGATCATGTTCGCAACCTGAGCATCCACTGTAATGGAAATGTAATTTTGTGTAGAATTGTAGTGTTGGAAGGGACCCACGGGTCATTGAGTCAAATCCCCTGCAATGCAGAATGACTAGAAAAATGACTACCAAGAGTTGAATGTGGAATGAGTTCATGGGTTCTCCGTCTCACTCCAAGAGTGTGTTCTGATCTTTGTAGCCCTCCTGATAAGTAGAGTCACGGAGAGAAAGGAAACATCTCTCTTACTTTTATTGCAGATTGTCCGACATGGGGGCAGCCTGGGACTTGGTTTGGCTGCCATGGGGACTGC
The DNA here is from genome assembly GCF_965112155.1 of Podarcis liolepis. Classification (NCBI taxonomy): domain Eukaryota; kingdom Metazoa; phylum Chordata; class Lepidosauria; order Squamata; family Lacertidae; genus Podarcis; species Podarcis liolepis. The sequence goes on along the minus strand of NC_139556.1, from coordinate 99,994,101 downwards.
CCGCCAGGATGTCTACGACCTTCTCAAAACTAACCTGTACCAAGATGATGCTGTGACAGGTAAGCCACTGCCGTGGACACAAGTGTGTGTCTTAAACCTACTCCCCCCACCGCAGGCCAAGCCATCACCCTGTGTACTCTATTCAGGACGGCAGGCGGAAGCAGTGGTGAAGTCCTGTTGTGCTCCTGTCTTTAGTTTCTTCCTTTTCCCCCTTAAAGGTGAAGCGGCTGGGCTGGCTCTTGGGCTGGTGATGCTTGGGTCTAAAAATGCGCAGGCGATTGAGGACATGGTGGGATATGCCCAAGAAACCCAGCATGAGAAGATCTTGCGGGGCCTGGCAGTTGGCATTGCCTTGGTGATGTATGGCAGAATGGAGGAGGCAGATGCCCTCATCGAGAGCCTCTGCAGAGATAAGGTGAGTGTAGCTCTTCCTGCAAAACCACCTATTCCGCTTCAGCCTTTTTCTTCAGGGTATCTTAATAATACTTGCCTTTTAGCACTTTAGGGTGTCTGTGTAAAATAGTCCACCTTCTAACCCACAACCTGCCTCCCAAGACAGGAATCGGGTAAAAATTAATACATAATGGACTAGAGTAAATGCCTTTTTTTATAGCAGAGGTTCTTCAAAGCCCCATGTTATTATAGGATGCTTGATTAAGGTTGAAGTATAGTGTCTTGCCAAAATTTATCGACTGACTTAATTAGCCACCAGCAAGCTTTCTGGCCCACTCTATGAACAATTAAACGAAAAAAGCTGCTAAATATGGAACGGAAGATCTTTTGGCTGTTGATTGAGACATAAAGCACGTAGTGTTCTTCAGCCTTCTAAGCTGAGGTGGGCAAACGTGAGATTTGTGAAGTCTACTTTGATTTTACTAGAAACCTGAGTCAGAAATCCTTGCTGATCTACTTTAAATTACTCAGACACCTGTCTTCTGCCTGCCTGTGATCTAAAGCAGCATCACACAGAGCAGTACAGACAATATGCAGTTTTTAGCTTTGATTGGCATAAAAGCCATAAGCTTTTCATACTATTTTTCTTGAGTATTTATTTAGCGTAAGTGTGTTCTAGATGCTCAGTACCCAAAAGCAAATAAAAAGACTTCAATGACGGGGGAGGCTGGTTTGCTCAAGAATCTGAATACTGACTGGAGTCTTCAGCTGATTGGTTTTCTAGTAGTAGTTTGGTCAGCTTTTGATAAATTTAAGATTTGCTGGTCATGCATCATATTTCAGCTGGATTTTAGGTTTTTCCTGTAAGTCCTAGGTAGCAGTTTTAATGGAAAATCAGTGCTGGTATTTTTAAAAGAAGCCACTTTGCAACTCAGTAATGGATCACACCACAACTTTTTAAAAATAGAGTTGGAAAGTGAGCTCATAGGAAGCTGTCACTCCGGTGGTTCATCTAGCTCAGGAATTCAGAGTCTTTCTCCTTTGATTCCACCCCCCCCCCCCCGGTATGTAACAGTTTAAATGTTAAAGTGCTCTACCTCTTCCAGGATCCGATCCTCCGCCGTTCAGGGATGTATACTGTTGCAATGGCTTACTGTGGCTCAGGAAACAACAAGGCAATCAGACGTCTGTTGCATGTTGCTGTAAGTATAGCTGGCTCTGGAGCAGACTGTACTTTGAATGGGTCTACTTTGAGAATAACTGAGCCTCTTGGGCTTGCCGATCAGAAGGTCGGCAGTTCGAATCCTTGTGACAGGGTGAGCTCCCATCGCTCTGTCCCAGCTCCTGCCAACCTAGCAGTTCGAAAGCATGCCAGTGCAAGTAGATAAATAGGTACAGCTGTGGTGGGAAGGTAAACAGCGTTTCCGTGCACTCTGGCTTCCGTCACGGTGTTCCGTTGCGCCAGAAGCAGTTTAGTCATGCTGGCTACGTGACCCAGAAAGCTGTCTAGACAAATACCGTCTCCCTCGTCCTGAAAGCGAGATGAGCGCTGCAACCCCATAGTCGCCTTTGACTGGACGTAACTGTCCAGGCGTCCTTTACCTTTTTATCTTTTACCTATTCCAGCAGAAGAGTGTCATGGTCTAATGATACCAGTCATTTGATGGCTGTGGTCCATTTTAAATCCATCTGCACATCTCTGGAAAAAAATGCATTAGTACTTTCTAGATATTTCTGTACACTTTAGGTATTTTGCCCTGACTTTTTGCTGTTTTCCCCCTTTTTATTAGGTGAGTGATGTCAATGATGATGTGAGACGTGCAGCTGTTGAATCACTGGGTTTCATTTTGTTCAGGTACAGTTTCTGTTTCCATCCGTTCTGCGGTCTGCAGTAAGATTTATCTGAAGTTCTAGGAATTCCCTTATACTCCACTTATTGCGCACTAACTTGGTCTCAGCTGAGCGCTTGCAGAATAGCAATTTGTGGAATGCTTAATGCTGTGTTAGAATGAGAGATAAAGAAGCAACCTGGGAATCTCCTTAATGGGCTGAGGCTTTGAAGCTGCCATAGAACGTAGGGTGTGGATGGTGGCTTTGTTTGCTGGATGCATGTGGCAGAAAGTGCTGCTCCTCAATAAAAATCAAGGTAGTTGCTAGTTGAGGGCTAACAAGCTGAAACTTAATCTGGATAAAACAGAAGTACTGTACAGTGGTGCCCCGCAAGACGAATGCCTCGCAAGACGGAAAACTCGCTAGACAAAAGAGTTTTCCGTTTTGGAGGTGCTTCGCAAAACGAATCTCCTATGGGCTTGCTTCACAAGACGACAATGTCTTTCGAGTTCCTGCGGGTTTTTCCCCCTTCCCCCCCTTTTTCTAAGCCGCTAAGCCGCTTATCAGCTGATCCGATAAGCTTAAAAGCCGCTAATCCGTCAATGGGCTTGCTTCGCAAGACGAAAAAACCGCTAGACGAAGAGAATCACAGAACGGATTCTTTTCGTCTTGCGAGGCACCACTGTACTCCATTTGGAAGGCCTGCTAATCTGGAAGGAGGTTTAGATCTGTCTGGATGCGATCACTCTTCCCCTGAAAGGCCAGATACTTCTGGGTTCTCTCCTGCCTGTGGAGGCACAGATGACATTACCAGGAGGACCAGTTTGACAGCTGGGACCCTAACTAGAGAAGGAAGACTCTGGCACAGTGGTGCATGACATGGTTTTGTCCAGGTTAGATTATTTCAGTGTGCTCTCCATGGGGTCACCCTTAAAGGCTGTTCAGGAACAGCAACTGGTACAGAACACAATTGCTTGTGAGAGCTGGTGCTCAGGTCATTTCATGTACACTGTGTCACTTTCATTTGGCTGCATGTTCATTTCTGAGCCCAATTCAAGGTGCCAACTTGGGTCTTTAAAGTCCTAAATGGGTTGGGACCACCTACACTTGCCTGATCCTGTCTAAGCATTGAGATAAGTGCCCTTGCCACTGAACGCTTTTAGGCTGGCAGTTCCTCAGTGGTCGTCCCACACCTTTGGAATCGCTTCCCAGGGAGACATGTATGCCCTCATCCCTGCTGGGTTTTATTAAACAAAAATTCTGACGGCAAATTTATTCAAGTCTGCGTTTGTCTGAATTGTGCAACTGGCCGTGTGTGTTTTGTAGTAGTATTTTCCCTTGCTTGAGCCTTGTAGGTCACCTTGTGAGGGCAGTGTGTTGTGAGAGATGAGCTTTAAAAATCTTTTAAATGAATAAACAAATGAAATTTATTAAATATCTTGGGGCTTCGAGAGCAGATTGCCTTCAGACCAATAAAGAAGGCATATGGATAAGTGTGAAGCTCTCGGAAGAGACGAATGAATATATTAAGTTCAGCCTTTGTTTAGTGGCGCTGGAGAGGGTTGAATGGAGGTGCTTTTCTGAGAGGCATATGAGACTTGTCTCTGCACTTTCAGTATAACTCTTGTTGAAACTTTCCACTAGGAGTTGCCAAAAGTGGAATTAAGTGCATGAAGTCCTGTTAAGAGGACATAATATCAATGAAGTGTCTGGGAAGTATCAGATCAAGGATGGATAATATTCAAGCCAGGAATGTTAGTTAACGTTTAAGAAGAATAAATTGCAGTCATTCTTGAGGACGTGGATGTCAGCTTACTAAGTAACTCTTGTACAATGACTCAGTGTTTTAAGAGAGAGAAGTGTTTCCAAATATTGTTGAATTAAACTGCAATGTACATTTTATTTAATTTGAATTTATATAACTCACACTAACCTGGGGTGGCTAACAGCGTTTAAACAATTCTTTGTAGGATCAAGAAGGAAACTTAGTTTAGTTGCAGAGTACATATATTTGTGTGCAGAAGATCTTAATTTTTATTGTATACGCATTGCTGTGCACCACCCTGATATTTCATGAGATGGTGGCATATAAATACTTTAATAAATAAAATAAAGACCCGAGTTTCAGCCCCTAGGATTGAAAAAAGGACCAAGTCTCAGATGATGGGAAGGCCCTCTGTCTAAGACTCTGGGAAGCAGCTCCCAGTCGGAGTAGGAAATACTGGCCTAGCATAAATTGATTGATTCTTGGGTTCAGAAGATGGAATTCGGTTTTAATGCTTTTATTAGTTCACAAATTTTAACTCCCCCGCCCCTCTTTTGTACTAATGGTAGATTATAAAACTGGACAGTAGGAATTTTCAGAGTCCAATCCACAGCTCTTTCAGGTTAGGCCAGCGGTTCTCAAAGAGTACGTCATGTCACACTGACGTAGCAGGAGGCGATGGCAAGTACAGCAGGAAGATTCAAGGACAATCAATATTGTATTTTGGTAATGCTTCCTGTTCTTACGTTTTATATTTTCTGGATGTCTCTTGATCATATTATGAAATAGTTGAGCTCTAAGTTAGAAATCAATAAAAAAAACTGGTGTGGCACGAGCAAATTTTTATTCTGAGAGTGTGGCCCCAAGAAAAAAGTTTGAGAACAGCTGCGTTAGACAAGGCCCTGGGTAATGTTCATCTGCACTGCTAACAAGGACGGCCAATTCTGTCTTCCGTTTGCATTGAATCCAGAATCTGTGCAGAAGGTTTAAAAGTAAGTTCAGCAAGCAGAGGCTGCAAGCAGCTGCCCCCTAGAATTTATACTACCTGACAACCCTAAAAGCTGATGTTTTCACTGTATTCCTTCATGGGCTGCAGCTCACACAGCTTTGGAGAATGAGTCCCAGTTCCTGCTGAAAAGGGGAGCTCACATTCCTTATAGTTTTTCTGCAACTTAGACTCCACCAAACCCCGCTTTAATGGGAGAAGTCCTGCTCCCCATTCCACTTACCTAAGATCTAAAGTTTTTTGGTGTCTGCGATAGGGCTGCCTTGGAAGTAGCACCCCAGTTGAGGAACGATCTCTCTGAAGAAGGCCACCAGATCCCTGTTCTTCTTTTGAAATATTGAGGTTTAACAGTATGGCTTCATTTTTTCCTTTGTGTGTTTTATTGATAACCCCTTCTGGATTTCCTTTGGAAAGGAAGAGGAGGGCCAAGATAAGGGCAGTCCTAAACAAATCTGTCATCTGGCCGGTTCTGAGAGACGGGGCCATCATTTGTAGCTGTGTGTCATCCTGTAGCCATAAATGTGTCTTGCCCACCCCTTTCCCCCTTTTTCCCCAGAAAGTGCCACGTATAATTTTGCATGCCACTCCTCCCCTTCCTCTGCGTGGGCAGCAGGTGTCTCTGTGGAGTCGTTGTGCTAAATGTGTGGCACAGCGGCACGTCTGCCCTCCCCACCAAGCCAAGTGTGGAACGGCCTTTGCCGGAAGGGAACTGGTACTCTTCAGTTGACCTCTGTGTGTGTGTGTGCTTATACAGAAGGCAAATTCCACACACTCCTTCCATACTTTTCAGTGATTTCCCTCCCCTGCTCCAAACTGGTTCTAATAAAAGAGTTTTAGCTCTCTGATCTTACTGTAGCTTCCCCCCTCCCCCTGGCCAAGTATAAAACATAATCTGGAATTGAGAGCTTCCTGCCAAATGGTACTCTTATCTTTTTTTCTGAGTTTATCCATTCGGTTGTGCCTTCTCTGGGCATGGCATGAGTGCTGGAGCTGATGAGTGCCATTCATCCACTAAATCTTGCAGTGGTGCTGAGAAACACCGCTATCCAGAGTGTGTCGTCTGAATTAGCTAGAGATGGCCCAGTCTGTGTTATTCTGATCTGTATCATTTTTACATACTTCCGTTCCATTCCTACTTTTATCTGAGTATATACTGTATACATTTAACAACCCCAGCATAACGTATTTAATTGCCAAGAGCTTATGTTGCAAAATTCAGGAAAGTACAAAATCAGGCAATAGCTATTTCTGATCTGCGATCAGGTCATTTCTTATTGGCATTTGCAAAGACTGAATTCCCCAAGCATTCCTAATTTTAACGCAATCTTCAACACCCTTGTGATGCGGGCTGGTGGTATTGCCCCTATATTGCAGATTTGAAGCTCAGGCTGAGAGATCTGTGTGGAGGTAGAAAAGTGAGGGACAAAGCAGGGACAGTTTGTCGATAACTTGTCCCTGCTGCATTTGCTTGTGCACAACCTCCTAAATAATAGCAATTTATAGCAAAGTTTCAATATAAAAAAATCCCTTCCAGTAGCACCTTAAAGACCAACTAAGTTAGTTCTTGGTATGAGCTTTCGTGTGCATGCACACTTCTTCAGATACACTGAAACAGAAGTTGCCAGATCCTTCTATATAGTGAGAAGGTGGGGAGGGGTATTACTCAGAAGGGTGGTGGGAATGGGAGATTGGCAGATAGCTGAGATGAGCCTGTTGACGACTCTTAACGACTGTAATAGGTCTTACAGGAAAAGGCAAGGGGTGAGAAGGTGAGAAATGGCTTAGTCATGTATAATGAGATAAGAATCCAATGTCTTTGTTCAGACCAGGTCTCAATTTTTTAATTTTTTTTATTTTGACTATGGCAGACCAACACGGCTACCTATCTGTATCCAAAGTTTCAACATGATTCTAATTTACTTATTTTAATAGATTGTGTTTTGTACTATATGACCATGGTGTCTTTTCAGTTACTACATGATGCCGTCCTGGGATCTTTGTTGATGAAGGGTTGCTAATAAATACAATAAATAACAGCAAAACCAAAATAAAATACATAAATTGGGAAGAAAAATGGGGAAAGTATTAAAAGTCTTCTAAAAGTCGGATAGTTGTTTATGTCGTTGTATATATGCAAGCCATTACATAACTTTAGGCACCAGGTGAAAACATTCCTCTTCTCCCAGGCCTTTGGCTTATTAAACAATTTTTAGCCTTTTAAGCTGTGGGTGGGCAGGGTGTTGTTATTTTGTTTGTTGTTATGCTATGTACTAGGGACGTGGGTGGCGCTGGGGGTTAAACCACAGAGCCTAGACTTGCCGTTCAGAAGGTCGGCAGTTCGAATCCCCGTGACAGGGTGAGCTCCCGTTTCTCGGTCCCTGCTCCTGCCAACCTAGCAGTTCAAAAGCACGTCAAAGTGCAATTAGATAAATAGGTACCGCTCCAGCGGGAAGGTAAACGGCGTTTCCGTGCGCTGCTCTGGTTCACCAGAGGCGGCTTAGTCATGCTGGCCACATGACCCGGAAGCTGTACACAAGCTCCCTCTGCCAATAAAACGAGATGAGCGCCGCAACCCCAGAGTCGGTCACGTCTGGACCTGATGGTCAGGGGTCCCTTTGACGTTACCTATGCTATGTACTTTGGTGTTTGTATGCTGTAAATCACCCTGTGATCCTTGGGTAAAGGGTGATACATATATTTGCTTATTATTGATAATTAAAATAATAATAAAATAAATAATTTTTTTATTATTATTAATAGTAATTATACATGCTGCATTGTAGGGCTATCTGTCTCTCTATGCCCCACCATTGCTGCCTTATAGCAGTCATAAGGAGCTGGGCTTTTGTTACTTATTGGCAAGTGCAATGCACTCTGCCATTGCTCAGAGACAAGGTGACTATTGCTACGTATTTTTCACATCTGGGCCCTTGCTCTGGAAATGCTTTCACAGGCCGAGACTTCTCTCCCTGATGAGGCATCCCGTTTCTCACAGGCAGTTGAAGTATGCTCCATCTTAAGTGCTGGCCTTTGTTCAGTGCTTCCATGTGGAGAAAATCTTCCCTGGAAATGATTCAAAGCCGTGGTGATAAGCTGGGAGCTTACATTTCTCTCTCCCCATAGGCAATCAATATACTGGTTTAAAAGCCAGCATTTGCACACACATGTTCTCATCGGGTGATGAAATCTAGATATCTTCCTTTGGGTGGGTAGGTGGGGGGGCTGCCGGCAAATCTCTGCAAACAAACTCTCCTGCGTTCTGTTGACGGCTAAAAATTCTTGAGAATGTGTGTCTGTCTGCCCTGCAGGTCTCCTGTTCAGATTCTGAGCTCTCACTTCAGAGGAGATTGCGTGGCAAGTAACGTTGGAGTAAATAAAAGTTTTAATGAAACCCACAAGAGGATTGTGCCAATGCCTTCTCCTCTGACTGTTGCGTTCCATCTATTTGTTGACTTTCCTAAGCTTTGTTGTGTGAATTCCTCAACACATTTCCTTTAAAATAATCTGTTGCAATTTCACTGTGGGCGTTGGTCAGAAAAGCTGGATTGTCCACAGAACTCTGTAAACATAGCGAATCTTAGAAAACTGATCTCAAGGTCTTGGTGCCAGTACTGGTTTTAATCTTTCTTTCTTTTTTAAAGGGCAAGAGTTTTGGGTTGGGGGTTTCCCCCAGCAGCCTATTGAAGTTGCACCAGGTGTGCTGTTGCAATGAGTTCTACCTTTTTCATTCAAGAATAAGCATGGGCTAACTTTATTCTCATGCCGACGTCCTTGCTAACATATCTGTGCTGTTTTGCATTCTAAAACTTGCTGCAGGAGAAGGTGATAATGCTTGACATTTATATAGCACTTTCCAAATATTTCAGTCACTTTGCTCATTTATCGCTCGTTATCTTAATGCTCCCTGCAAGATGCCCTGTAAAGTAGGTAGTATTAGCTGGGAACAAAGGGAGATGCCTTGGATAAGGTTGTATTTATCCATCTAGCTAGCTCAGAGTTCCTTATGGCGACAGGCAGTGGTCCTCAAGCAGACGTCTCTTTCCCATCATCTGCTCTGTGATCCTGATTAACTGGAGATGACAGACCTTGAATCCAGGACATTCTGTAGGCAGGCCATGCGCTTTTCCACTCGGCTGTGATCCATATATCCTGTATCCAAAATGGGGAACTGGTAAATTTGGGCTCAGGACTGCAATACCTTAAGGGCTATCTCTGCCCAGATAAACTGACCAGACTCTGTGATCATCACGAGAGGTCTGGAGGGTGGCAACACAAGAACGAGCCTTTTCTGCAGTGGCTCCCTGTTTGTGCAGTGCTCTCCCCAGGTCAAGTTGGCGCCTTCATGATACATCTTTAGGCACCAGGCGAAAACTTTCCTCTTCAAGCAGGCCTTGGGCTGATTAATATTCCACAGACTTTTAAATGTGTTTGTAGGAGGGGGGCATTATTGTTTTGTTTCAGTTTTAACTATTTATTCATGCTTTTATCCTGTTTTTTATCTTGTGAACCTCCCTGAGATCTTCAGATGAAGGGCGGAATATGAATTTAATGAATAGTAATAATGAGAGTTGAAGCAGGGGGCTTTTGGCGCACCATGGACATTCTTTGCTAATTAATGTGCTGAGCTGTCTCTCAGGTGTGTTGCTCCATCCTGGCTTCCTCACCTGTACTCAGTAAGACCATCACTGCAGAATCAGACCATGGACCACATCTGTTCTGATGGCAAGTTAGATGCCTCTGAAAACTGGCCAGCGAGGCATGAGAAGATGATAACCGTTCTCTTTTGTCCCCGATGTTAACTTTATTTTTATGGATCCAGGTTAATAAGCCCTTTTGAATCTGGGACAAGAAGCTGGAAAAGAGTTAAAAGAGGAAATGTAACAGGACCATGTGAATTGTAGGAATTCTTTCTAGCACTCTTTTTAGAAAAGGGTAAATAAGCTTGTGTTGTGTAAACAGTACTTTGGCAGGCATTGCGATTTTGTCTAGGGGGAAAACTGGTGCATGCGAGAGACATCTTAAAATGAAATAAGTTCAAATTGGAGGCATCCTTTGAAGGCATGGGAGACTAGAAAAGTCAGGTGTTGCAGACTGGGCTTTTGGCTACAGTAGTTTTTAAAGCTGTTTACTCCACTTTATCCTTCATGATATAGGCTCTTAGCACAGAGTTGGATCTGGCGGGTAAGTCGCCTCCAGCTCAGTTTCCTCTGCTTTCAGGTAAAAACTGCTTTCAGACAGAGAAGCCTTTCAGGACTTGTCCACAAATGATCCAACAGATCTTTGTAGGGAGACACACTAAAGCGTTCCATACACCACCACCACAAAACAAAACAGCAATATATTTATACCCCACCCATCTGGCTGGGTTTCCCCTGCCACTCTGGGTGGCTCCCAACAGAATATTAAAAACATGATAAAACATAAAACATTGAAAACTTCCCTAAACAGGCTTGCCTTCAGATGTCTTCTAAAAGTAAGAGAGTTGCTTATTTCCTTGACATCTGATGGGAGGGCGTTGCACAGGGTGGGTGCCACTACCGAGAAGGCCCTCTGCCGGGTTCCCTGTAACCTCAGTGTCCGGGCTGCACAATGGGGGGGCGGGGAGACGCTCCTTCAGGTCTACTGGGCCAAGGCCATTTAGGACTTTAAAGGTCAACACCAGCACTTTGAATTGTGCTCAGAAACGTACTGGGAGCCAATGTAGGTCTTTCAGACTGGTGTTATATGGTCTCGACGGCCACTGTAGGTCTTTCAGACTGGTGTTATATGGTCTCGACGGCCACTCCCAGTCACCAGTCTAGCTGCCGCATTCTGGATTAGTTGTAGTTTCTGGATCACCTTCAAAGGTAGCCCCACGTAGAGTGCATGGCAGTAGTCCAAGTGGGAGATAACCAGAGCATGCACCACTCTGGTGAGACAGCCCGCAGGCAGGGGGGGTCTCAGCCTGCGTACCAGATGTAGCTGGTAGACAGCTGCCCTGGACACAGAATTGACCTGTGCCTCCATGGACAGCTGTGAGTCCAAAATGACTCCCAGGCTGCGCACCTTGCCCTTCAGGGGCGCAGTTACCAGGACCAGGGAGTCCTCCACTCCTGTCTGCCCCCTGTCCCCCCAAAATAGTACTTCTGCCTTGTCATGTCATGTCTGTGGACCAGTCCAAGTTACGACACCCCAATCCTAGATGATATGAGTGATACATGGAGAATTGAGCTTGCAGCCCCCTTCATCCCTGGTTGCAGAGGAAAATAAGGTTTATAAAGTCTGAATACATCTAGTTGCATAAGTTCTGGGAACTGAGAGAGACAGAGTGGAAGAGCCAATGTGGCGTGTGGGGAGCATCTTGAGTCCCGTGTTTATTTTTTAGCGGCTCTCTGCATCTTTTCCCTTCTGCCACCTTTCCTGCTCACAGCTGTGGACTACAAATCTTGCTCGGCTGCCGACGTTTATGCAATTCTCTTCTACCCCGTTGGCGCAGTTTATACAATATTTATCTCAGTTGTTTGAAAAACACCATTTAAGTGACTTGAGAATTCTTGGTGTTTTGAATTTTAAAACGTCAGTTGCAGGGGAAGGAAAGACTGTGCCCGAAAGAGTCTTTATCTTTCCGGAGTCTTTGTTGTCAGGTTTCAAAGCAAAAGGTCTCTTTCATTTGCTGTCTTCAGTTTAGCGTTTCTGCTTCAGGAAGCTCAGCTTGGTCGTCCTTCTTCTAATGTTTGGCAAACATTTCAGTGGGCTTTTTACATTATTATTCAGAAGAGAAAAATTATTTGCAATGTGAATACAAAGCAAAAATGGGAAAGTGCAGATCCTTCGCCCCCAAAGCGTTTATGTGTATTCTGTAGGCGTCTGTTTGGTAATTGAAGAATCTCAGCCTTCATTAAGAAACGAGAAAATGCATCCATAGCTGTAGATATTAAGATGTGAGTGCACAGTGCACTGTTATTGAAGCAAATTGTATTTAAAAGTGCCATTGCCTTGGGTTTAAATAGTGCCCTTGGTGAGCAGAAGGAATTTCTGCCTTTAAGGGGTAGGGGTGGGGGATACAACCCAATATTCCCATATAGTTGTGCTGTATCACTTGCAATTTGGGAGGGCATCCCCTGACCTTCAGGAGTGACTTTTGGAGGGAAAGGACAGCCAGGAAATGGTACAAATAGAACTCCACATTCAGTCATTTTGGATCCAAAATACCGTAATGTCAGAAGCTGCTTTGCACCAGATAAGAATATTCTGTCATCCTAGACCACAGCTGCTGACTCTGACTTTCAGCAGCCTTTTGGGGCCACATACAGAAGAATATGGTGAAAAAACGTGCAAGCACATATTTGTTTTCTTTGTAACTCGGTTTCAAAAGTGGGCCCTAAGTCCTTTTAGACACACAGATTAGTTGTGTAACTACCAGCCAGGTAAAATACAGCGTAACAGAATTAAATCAGTTGTTTTTAAGATTACAATACCTAATTCTTATTTGCCGGAAGGCAATCATAGCAACTGAAATAGATAAATAAATAAATCAGTAAAATGCCTGCTTTCAAGAATTAAATGCACAAATATGGAAGAACAACAGGGGACAGGCTGCCTACTTAATTCCCAGTGTCAAGGGAGGTTCATAAAATACTACATTCTTTCTGGGCATGGGCACAAATAAGGCTTACAAGGTACTAATTTCCTAAGCAAGCTATATTATACATTAGGGAAAACATTAATCTTAACAATATTAATTTCCAGATTCAATAGGTTTGTGTGTATTTGTTTTTCATGAATGAACACATTTTAGCGCTCTCATATTTTTATGACTTCTAAATTGTTGAGGAACAAGGCCAGTCTTTTTATGTGTAGCTACTCCTGTGGATTAAACCACAGAGCCTAGGGGTTGCCGATCAGGTCGGCGGTTCGAATCCCCGCGATGGGGTGAGCTCCCGTTGCTTGGTTCCTGCTCCTGCCAACCTAGCAGTTCGAAAGCACATCAAGGTGCAAGTAGATAAATAGGTACTGCTCCGGCGGGAAGGTAAACAGCATTTCCGTGCGCTGCTCTGGTTTGCCAGAAATGGCTTAGTCCTGCTGGCCACATGACCCGGAAGCTGTACTCCGGCTCCCTTGGCCAATAAAGCGAGATGAGTGCCGCAACCCCAGAGTCGGCCACGACTGGACCTAATGGTCAGGGGTCCCTTTACCTTTACCTTACCCCTCAAAAAAAAAAACCCCACCCTCTCCAGCTCTCTTGACAGCTGGCCAGATGAGGGAGTGGCTGGCTGGCTCTCTGCTGCAACCACAAAAGGTGGCCATGATGTGCTTTTACAGCTGCCAACTTGGCAAGGATCAGGTGACCCAAGGGGTTATTAGTTGGGTTCCACTTTGTGCTAGGAAGCTGCTGCCACATATCCTGCCTCTCTTTGGGCCTGAGCAACATATTGGTTACCAATTGGACATTCTGTGTAAGCTTCCAGCTTACCTCCAGACTGAAGGCGGCAAGAGTCTTGGATAGCCAAGGCTAAAACGAAGCAAACATTAAAAGAGAGAATTACACATCATTACTTCTGGGACACGGGTGGCGCTGTGGGTTAAACCACAGAGCCTAGGACTTGCCGATCAGAAGGTTGGCGGTCGAATCCCCGCGACGGGGTGAGCTTCTGTTTCTTGGTCCCAGCTCCTGCCAACCTAGCAGTTTGAAAGCACGTCAAAGTGCAAGTAGATAAATAGGTACCACTCCGACAGGAAGGTAAATGGCATTTCCATGTGCTGCTCTGGTTCGCCAGAAGCGGCTTAGTCATGCTGGCCACATGACCCAGAAGCTGTACACCGTCTCCCTTGGCCAATAAATCGAGATCAGTGCCGCAACCCCAGAGTCGTCCGTGTCTGAACCTAATGGTCAGGGGTCCCTTTTCCTTTACTTCTGGAACATAAAAACACGTACTTAAGTAACATTCTGGTTGCTTCTCCAATTCTGTATAGATGATAACCTGGCATCTTCTTGGGCATCTGTTGACATTGAATCTTGCCTATGATAGCACCTCTCATAATACATTCCTTCGCCCATAGCACCAAACGCAGCAAAGTTCTGTGGCACCTAGAACAGTCATTATGGAATATGACACCGAACCTTAGGAATCACGGGAAAGTTGTTTGTTTTATACGGTTTGGCAGAGATGGTGTTTCTGAGTTATGTCTGTGAGATGGCTAGTGAACAACAGCTTCGGAACGAACTCCTCCTGCTTGCTACCAAGGGGGGAAATTTCTGTCAAGGTGAAGTTATATCAACCACCTCAGTGGATGAAGCTTTTTTCCTTGGCTCTTCGGAAGTCCCCGCTAAACAGCGAGTATTTACATAAGGATTAAACACTGATGATCTTCCAGGAAAGGGAAATCACATTTTCAGGATCTAGTTAACAAAATTATAGTGTCACTATGATTACTGCCCAGATGTTTTTTTCTAATATATATCCAGGAACAAATGATGGCGTGGCCTGGAAAGCCCAAGCCTTTGCAAGATTTATTGTGAAGATGGATATGAAATTCCAGAATACAGGAAGTGTTCTAGCTGGAGTACTGGAACTGGAGCAGATTTTTGCACATGACACTGAAGACTATGGAACAACCTCACTTAAACTGAAGAATCATTTTGCTTGTTCCCAGGAGTACAAAACCTTTTTCGTTAGGGGCATTTGCTTCCCCCCCCCCGACACTGATTCGTCTTAAGTGGCCGGCATTTTCTTTTATGATTAAAGCTGTTGATTCTCTAGTTTAATTGTTTATTGTTGCAAGCCACATTGCACACATACTGGAAAATGAGATATAGATCTTCGAAATAAATGAGTCTGGAAGCCGATTAATGTGGCTTAGCTCATTTGTAAATTGCAGCCAAGTACGTACTGCTTAAAGGACTCTGCTTGATAACTCTGGGGTTTGTACTGTGGATTTTCCAGGGCAGATTCCTCTTTGAAGGCTGAGGAAGCTGGGCTGCAAATGTTCCACTGGCCCAGTGCTCTTTCTGGCAGGCCATTCTAGCCCCCAGTGAAGGAGGGTGCGCAGGCTTTTCCCATAGCATCTTCTCAGTCTTAAAAGTGCTGGTCTACTAATTCAGATTTTTTAATCACGACTAACACAGCCCTCCTTATAGCAGTTGTGCTTTTAAAGTTTATGATGCTTTCTTAAAGTTAAAATAAGATGCAGAATTTTAACCAATAGAATCTTAAGTGTGTAGTGCAGCAGCACCTTATTTTGATTGCCTCCCAAAGTAAAAATAGATCTGCCTGCATTGTATTGGGACAAAGCAGACTCTTACTAGTTTAATTTTTTTTCTCCTGTGGAGCATTTCAGAATGTGTTTGGCAACTGAGATTCCATAGCGAAGCTGGAAAACAGTGAGCTACTTGAGTCATAAAACGTAATTGAGTTGAAAACTTAATTAACATACTTTTGTGGGAGTTGGACACTTGGGGAGTTTATGGTATTTTGCTCAATGCAAGTTTCCCTTCGCATATGTGTTTGAGGAACTTCATACTAGCTCTGATTGCAGTCCCTCTGAAATAAGTGTTCTGGAATAATTTATTCCATCACAAAGTGCTTCATGTAGAATAAAATGGCTCTTCGTGTAAATTTGAAGAACCCATTTACAAGGTATGCACAGTTAACTAAACTGAGTGTTCTAAATGCTAAAAACCGTGTTGCTTTCAGCAGGCAGAGGGGCTGAGTTGTGTGAGCAGTTGAGAACCTGGTGGTGAATTGTTGGAGAAGGGGGTGCCTTGTTTTGCCATGGGTGCCAGGGACACAGGGTTTTGGAGAAAAGTCGAGTAGTAGGAGCAACTCTGATAACTCCTTGCTTAGCGCTTGGGGGGGTGCTTTTAGGGTAGGCTTGCTGTAACATGCAGCAGTGGGCATCACCAGGAGACACTGGACCTCAAGTGTTGGCAATCCAACATGGGCATCAAGTATGAGACAACAGCCTCCTGGTTCTTCTGTGTCTACTCCTTCAGAGACTGGAAATATTTTTAGATTCAGGTAGGTAGCCGTGTTGGTCTGACGCAGTCGAAATATATTAAAAAAACAAAAAAAATGTCCAGTAGCACCTTAGAGACTGCTAAGTTTGTTCTCGGTATAAGTTTTCATGTGCATGTACACTTCTTCAGATACACGAAAGCTTATACCCAGGACAAACTTAGTTGGTCTGTAAGGTGCTACTGGACAATTTTCTTATACATTTGGAAATATTTTTGTTTAAGAAAAAGTAGGTCGGCCACATGCACTACTAATATATCGCTGTTGGAGGGTGAATATGGTGCACACACACACAAAAGAATTTAGCTACCCTTGCGATATAGCATACAGTTTTCATCTTAGGGCGAGTTACTTTTGCAATGCAAGCCGTTGGTCCTGGCTTGATGCAAGGCAATTCTATGTTGTGCAGCGGGAAGGAGAAGACACCTTCTCCTCCTTGCCTCTTAACACACTCAAGCGGGCCATCATGATTTTTGCATGATGTCACGGTCCACACCTCTTTGGGTGCGGATGGGGAAAAGAAGTGCAAAAGCCAGAGGTCTGGTATAAGGCGTGAGAGGGAGGCAGGCGCATGTGCTTCCTGTCTCTCTCCCTTTCAGTAGGAGAAAGGAAGCTCCTGTGTCAAAAAGGCACGTGCAGAATTGATTAAAATAAGGGCATCATTCCCTCCTGTTACTTTCTATTGCTGAATTTTGGTCTCTTTTAAAACTTGGGTGCGCTTTTTATTGTCCTCTTCTCTATGGTATTCATCAGAGGCCAAAAAAGGGTTAGTGTTAACACTCATGAATGATCACAGTGTTAACCTTTGTAAATTCCCTCTTGGTTTATGTCGGTAACTTTAGCAGCCAGGCGATGAGAATTGCAAAAACACTCCTGGAAATCAGATGAAATGGGTGATGCCAGGGGTAGTTTGGTATTATTATTTTGTTGTTTTTTAAATGTGTGTTTGCTTTTAATAGTGAATAGAATATTTTAACTTCACAAGACAGATTATATGACTTGATTACCAAACTCCTGATTTTAACATGCTGATTCTCATCCTTCCTGTAATGGTTAAGAACCATTTGTTCAGACAAGCAATCATACTGTAGATAGATTAATAAATAAATAGATGGATCTGTTGTTACCGTGGGTGTGCCGAGATAGCTGGGATTCAGAATTCATTTTTGGCTCATGAAAATTTGAAAATAAAATTTCATAAAAGCATGAATGACTTCGCAAGTGTTCTCTCTCCATTTCAGCCCCCTGTTCCCTGGTTAGGCATTTATTCAGTAAAGCCAAGTTCTCTGGAGACATGAGCACCATTCCAAGCTTCTTTTCTCTTTCCCCTTTGCCCTGGACCAGCCAGCTCTGCTGCTGGATAAATAGTTTTCTTTGATACTTCCAACCTCTCTGCTGCCCGCCCTTAACATATGGATGATGTAACCTCTTGTGAAGTTTTAACCAACCTTGTCTAAAAGGCATTGTGTTCAAGCTATTACAGTTCTCTTCCATAAATAATGAAGGCATTTAAAGGCTAAGTGTTCTGATGGATGTCACACTAATTTCGAACCATTTTTTTAATGCTCTGGGGCCGTCATTATTCTCCCTAATGGACACTTTTGTCATTCTGTACAGGAAACAGCAACCGAGACAGGGTTGACAAGTCTGCAGTGGCAATCATATTTACAACATAGTGTAAATAAATAAATAAATAAACACTTTTATTTGTTCTGAAGTTTGCAGGTCTGCCAATCAGGTTATTCAAGTGGTTTCAACTTTTTTTCAACTTTGAGAACCCTTCTTCAAGATGGCAGAAAGATTTTGTAATCCAGTCAGGTCCCATAGCTCAGTGGTTGTGTGTGTGTGTGTGTGTGTGTATGCGCTGTGCAACCAGAGGATCCCTGGATCAAGCCCTGGAATCTCCACTTAGAAGGGTTAGGTAGCGGCAAGGTTGAGAGAGACCCCAGTCTGATATCTTGGAGGGCCACTGCTAGTCAGAGGAGACTGCTGGGCTGCATGGACCATTAGTATGACCCACCTTAAGAGAGTAATCAGCCCCTTATGTGGCTCATACAGAGTCTTGAACCAATATTTCTCAAATGCCTTGAACTTTAGTTCCCATTCTGAATTCATTGAACGTCCAAGGACCTTGCAAACCCTTCAATAATAGTCTCTATTGTAGGGTAAGAGTGGAGATTCCTGCGGTACTCCCTGCAGCTGCATATGGCCATCTGTGGGTTGGGGTAGTTGGGTATTAAATATAACTTCAGCGTTGACTCTTCCCTTTTTCCTGCACTACTTGTGCCCTCTTATGCTCAGCTGAGTGGCAGACATTTCTTCTGAAGGACATGAATGAAACGGCTTCTTTTGCAGGGTCTGTGCCCAGAGCTCAAGTCGGGGGCGGTCTAGAACCCACACATCTCTCATGGAGGCCCAGATCTAAGTTTCAGAATCTAGACTGCACACTGTTGACAGCCTCCCTTTTTAACAACTCACTGAAGGTGGAGTTTAAGAAGGGATGAACACTACTGAGTGCTTCTTAAGGGTGGGGTATAACACTTTTCAGATTAGTAAACAGGACATTTCTTAATAACCTCTGTGTGTCATTTGTGTGAATGCTTTTTTCGTGGCGTTTTTCATGTAGAACACAGAGGTTTTCAAACTCTGGTTTGTGGACCATGGTGGTCCTGTGGCTCCATTCAGATGGTTTGTGGAAAGTCTTGAATATCTGTACTTGAACTGACACATTATTGATTCTCTCATTACAATGGAGGGTGAGACTGTGATTTTCCAAGTAAGTCCCCTGGTTTTGACAGTGATGCTGGTACCCACCCATGCCCATGATGTTTAATCCATAAACGGAAGCGTGTGTGTGTTCTAAAATGTAGAACAAATAGTTTCCTACATAGTCTCGAAGTATCAAAGTGAACCGTGGGAGAAAGAAGTTTGAGAACCATTGATACAGACTCACCAACCAAGGGAATCCTGCACCGAAGTCATCAGGAGCCAGGGAACATGATTGAGCCCCTACTAGATCCCGGTTTTGTTTGTTTTAAGGCCATGCTGAGAAGTAAACATTTATACGAGAAATAAAATATGGGTTTAAATATGTTAGGCTGCCTTATTTTGCAGCATTCCACACATAGCTCACACGATGAGAGCATGGGGGGAAGCACAGCCCTCCAGGAACAAACTCTCCCCGTAGCTTGGCCTTCACCTCAATTCATCAGGAAGAGCCGCCCTAGAGAAGCGGCTGCAGCAGCCCACCGGCCGTGGAGTGGTTTCTGGGGAAGGACTACGCTTGACTTGTCCTTTGAAAACTCACAGAACACCAATGCTAATAATTTCTTAGGTGGCACACCACCCTCTGTTGGTGTATATGGCAGCGTTTCAGTTAACATGTGCAAATATTATAACCATTTTCCACAACTAGTGACTGAGTCACGATGCTTTTTGGCTCTTTTTGCTCCTGTTGCAATAAGTCAACAGGCAGGATTCGAAGAACCACAAAAGCTCAATTCAGTGAGCCAAAGTGGGTGGGTGGGTGGATGTGTGAGAGAGAGAATTCAGATTTGTTTTTCCTCATTTAGCTTTCCCGCCTCCAAAAGAGGGACTGCACGACAAACTGCTTTTGAAATTGAGGAAAGTTTCAAAAGCAGGTTGTGCTATAGGTGTCAAAGAAGTATTAACCTCTTGTGTGAGTCTGAGCAACTCTTTCAATCCCAGCCCTTGAATTTCACTATTGGCCTCCCTTGGTCGCTATTATTTCATAAAATCGTAGAGCTGGGGGTGACCCAAAGGTCATCTAGTCTAATCCCTGCAGTGCAAAGCAGAACCCTTTTCTACTGGACTCTTTATGTAAGGCCCTTTGATGTGACTTTTTCGACTGGGTGCTCTTTGAAACAGAACAATCTAGATGGGCCTTTTCTTTAGACTGATCAAGGTGTTACTGTCACGTGATAACTGATTGTGGAAGTCGTGGAATCAGGGTGAAATTTCTTAGTGCTATTAGCTGGAAATGAGTCATTGGGAACAAGGAGGCAGAATGAATTATGAAAATTAAACAAATATGTGCGTTTTCTTAATTTATTAATATTAATAATTATTATTATTTAAACAATTTATATACCAGTTAACTGCAATAGTCTCTAAGCAGTTTGCAAAGATACAATACAAAAAAATGGTTAAAACTATAAAATCAAACTCCAATGGAAATGCCGGCGGGATTAAAAAAGAAGTTTTCAGTAGGGAGGGCACCTCTCTGAGCTCGACTGGAAGGCAGTTCCATGCATTGATGTTATTCAAATTGCACCATTGAGCTTTATTGGATAGGATTCTTTTTGTGTGGGAGTGGGACAATAATAGCAGAGAAGGTTATGATCATCTCCTTTCTAACTAGCTCCCATGTAAACAGCTGTATTCAGTTGGGTGGGGAGGATTCCTAAATGGTCTTGAGATGTGTACTTCCTTTCCAAGCTTAATCACCCTTTCATGGAAGTACATAACTTGAGTTTGAAAGTGCAGGCCTTTTCCTCTTAATGTAAAATGTCGCTCTATAGGACGGTCCTATATAATCCTTATATAGTGACATCCTAGCAGTAATGTGCCTTTTGAAGAGACGGGATGGGTAATCCAATGTCTGAGACATGATAGTTGCCATAGTTGTATTTATTTGAACACCTCTGTTTTGTAAACCACTGTGCTCAAATACCTTTTTTTTTTTTTGGTAGCAGGATAAATTGCTGATAAATAAGAATAAATGAAGGTGGCCCTTTGAGTGAGAGAAGCCTCTACTCTTAGAGGAGAGCAGTTGATAAAACTATAATTTGGGCTTGTATAAATAACAGATGGGAACCACATATACATACTGGGCATTTATCAGTGAGTTTAGGGTATGGCATGGCCTTTTCTCTTCAGCTATACATAGCTGACTTGTTCTTCTGTTTTACCAACTTCATTCTCTGTGAGTAGCAGTGTATCCAGCAGTATGGCCGACGGAGACTGGATGGGCGAGGTGCGAAGCCGGTGGCTTTGGTACATGACTGGATTAATCCCATTCCGCATTCCGTGGTGCATCATGAAAAGTTTTGAGTTCTCTGCCACGGAATTTCTGAACGAGAGCCTGCTGGAGCACTTCCGAATGGTGGATCCAGGCGTTGAGGTCTGGTAATTGCAAGTGATATATCTGCCAAATGCCTCCCTGAATGTCCTGTTGAAGAGGGTATAGACCAGTGGGTTCACGCCTGACGAAACATACCCTATCCAGACAAATATCTCCATAAGTGTTTGGATAAACTCTTTGCGGCAGGACGTACACAGAACGGAAGTGATGTTGGTTATGAAGAACGGGCACCACATCAACAAAAAGAGGAAGAATACAATACCCAAGACCTTGGAGGCCCGCTGTTCATTGGTAATAGTCTGTTCCGACTTTTTCCCGACTGTAGACATCCTGCGCATTAGCAGTTCTTCATTCCCGTTAGGCAAAGGCCTGTCCTTCTTGGAGTTGTCCAACATGGCCACTTTTTCCGGTGATGATCCGGGCGTCATATCCCGCTGGAATACCGTGGACACCGTGCTCCAGGTAAAGCGCTGGGGCAGTTTGTTGATCAAGTAGGCTTTCTTGCGCAAAACTCTGATGGTCAGGAAGTAAGTGACCACCATGATGGCCAGCGGGACGAAGAAGGCAGCCACCGAACCGTAGAGCATGAAGTCTCCAAAACGCTCCGGTGTCAGCACACAGGTGAAGTTTGGGAAGTTTTCAACGCCTTCTTCTATGCCGCGGATCGGGATCGGGATCGCAATGCCTGTAGGGGAAGCAGAAATCTAGTAAGCTTCAACCTGGAAGTGGAACCGAAAGCACCACAGTGCATAATAAGGAGCATGTTCTGAGACTGGCTTCCGAACATTGGAGCAAATGAAATTACAGGAGCTTTGCAAGCCCACCGTTAGAGAGAACCTCTTTATTTAATAACATTTATATGCCTCTTGATTGAACAGAAGCCCTCAAAGCAGCTGAACTGGAGAGGTCTCCAAAGCACAACAGATCAAGTAGCTAGATAGTACCTCAAAATAGGAAAGCATCAGGCTGAGGAAGGTGACTCCTATGAGATTAATTCTGCCTCTTGACTCCTTCTAGCCCATGTTTGGAGCAACACTGGCTGTTTTGTGCCCCATCTCCTTTCTTGGGCAACAAATAGAGCAAATTTTTCTAGGATCACTTGTGTTTGACATAAAGCGCGTGTTGCGTTTGCAGTGGTGACCCACTTCCCACAAGCCTTCTTTCCACAGGAGGGAGGACGGGAGCTACATGCAGCTGATAGCAATTGTCTCAAGATGGCGGGAAGGATGGGAAATGCTGGCAATTGGTTTTAATTTTTCCGTTCTCCTTCCCTGACCTTCTGCAAGTTGCAAGCACAGGATGCTTTGAGTTCTCTGGCCTAGCGAATCTTCCTGCCTTCTAACAACGGCTGCTGTTGAACATATTTGTGGTTTCTTAAGAGCTGACTTAGCTACCAAGCAAAACTTGGTGCCTTCAGCCCTGCAGCACTCAAGTAATCGGGTCAGCGATGAAGCTTTCACTTTTTAGTGCTGCCGCCACGGCTTTATAAAGTTTAGGGATTTGCTGTACCTTAGGCTATCACTTCATGTCTTATGTGCTGTAGAAATGACAAGCATCCTTAAGTTCCTTTTGTTCTCTTGTTTAATAGCAGTGCAGAGGCATTGCAATGAAAAGAGTCCTGCTGGATTGTTTACTTATTTAATTTATATGCCACCCTTCAGCTGAGGATCTCAGGGTGGTTCACAGCATAAAAAGGCAAGATAAAAACACAAAATACATAATAAAAACAAGAACAAACCAAAGCAATAGACAGTGGGCCCCATCCAGTCCAACATCTTGGTTGCTGCAGTGAGCATCTAGATGCCTTGAAGAAGCCCAACGAAGCCTATTGCCTCTGAATTTGGAGAGTCCATAGCTAGACATCTGCTAATCGGTTTTTAAGCTCCCCTTAAATTATTGAGAAGATGCGGTTCAGAGACTGAGTACATTTAATGAGTAATAAGACATGGGATAAGTGCTGCATATGATTGATGCTGCTAAAACCTGGCATTAAAAGGTAATGTTCAAATAGTTTTGCCTCATTAGCCATTTCCTTTTTTTGACTTCAAAAGTTGCCTATTGTTTCCTTTGATTGCGGGAAGCTCTTAAATTTACTAATGTAGGAAGTGGTGCTTTTTGAAAAAAACCGCCACGGGTGTAGTCATTGATTAAGTGGGTGGTGTCTTTTTTCACCTCTCAATTGTTTGCAACATAACTGATTTTAAAATCATTCTTATTCTTAACACTCCTTTGGGCATATTTTGCATCACTTGTTTTACGGTTAATCTAGGATGTCTGCTTCCTGTGCTTTGGAGCCATTGCTTGCCAGTAGTTTGGAGTCATTGATTCACTTCCCCCCTGCTCCTCATTTGTCTTACATCTGGAGTTGACATTTTGTGTACAAACCAACGAGAAATTAACAACAGGCTGTGTGCCTTCAGAGAGTTCAGAATACACGGAGAAGCATAATATAAACTATTCATTTGCACCTCATTTATTATTTTCTGCTTTGCGTACTTTTGACAACACAGTCATAGTTTCCTCTCTTCCTTTACCTCTGAACAGTTAAGTTCCCAATTGCACCCCACCCTCCTGTTCCTCTGTCCTTATCTTTTTTTGTTTAGTGTGTCTGTCGGTGGGCATTTGACCCGGCTAGTTCACTTCTCTTTTAGATCCAAAAGAATTGGAGGTGGTGTCAGTTTCCCACCCACAAGGAACTGCTCCTCACTGGGGCTAGTGGTAGTGACTGAATTCAAGCTTCTCTATGCCTGGGGCATTGTGATTTCTGTTGTAGCAATCCAACTTTTGTGGGACGCTGGTGGCGCTGTGGGTTAAACCACAGAGCCTAGGACTTGCCAATCAGATGGTCGGCGGTTCAAACCCCCGCGACGGGGTGAGCTCCCATTTCTCGGTCCCTGCTCCTGCCAACCTAGCAGTTCGAAAGCACGTCAAAGTGCAAGTAGATAAATAGGTACCGCTCCGGCAGGAAGGTAAACGGCACTTCTGTGCGCTGCTCTGGTTTGCCAGAAGCGGCTTAGTCATGCTGGCCACATGACCCGGAAGCTGTACGCCGGCTCCCTCGGCCAATAAAGCGAGATGAGCGCCGCAACCCCAGAGTCGGTCACGACTGGACCTAATGTTAAGGGGTCCCTTTACCTTTACCTTTAATCCAACTTTTGCAACTGAAATGTGTTAAGCAATTTCCCAACAAACTAATAATGGTAATGTGTTTGTTGGAGGGGAGGTATTCTTGGTTTGGGTTCTTTTTGTATGTACTTTGTGTTCTTATTTTTATGTCGTGAACTGCCCTGTGATCTTCAGATCAAGGCAGTATACAAATTATTATTATTATTATTATTATTATTATTATTATTATTATTATTATTATTATTTATTTCCACGCTTTGCTCTGTTGGACAGTAAGGTACAGTGGTGCCTCGCAAGACGAAAAGAATCCGTTCTGTGATTCTCTTCATCTAGCAGTTTTTTCGTCTTGCAAAGCAAGCCCATTGGCGGATTAGCGCTATTAGCGGCTTATCTGCTGATCGGATCAGCTGATAAGCGGCTTAGCGGCTTAGAAAAAGGGGGGGAGGAAAAAAACCCGCATGAACTCGCAAGGCATTGTCGTCTTGCGAAGCAAGCCCATAGGAAATTCGTTTTGCGAAACACCTCCAAAACGGAAAACCCTTTCGTCTAGCGGGTTTTCCGTCTTGCGAGGCATTCGTCTTGCGGGGCACCACTGTATTGTGTATTTTGATCCCTAACTTATAAGAGTTTGAGTTCAGAGATGCTATCTGAATGGCGTGTTAGGGCTTTGAGCCTTCTTTTGGTACAGAAGGAACACTCACCCTCGAGATAGGTAGATAGTATGAAATTTCTGGCCAGGCACTGGGAATGCGGCTTTCGGTTAGAGAATGGTGCTGATAATGCCATGGTTGCAGGTTCGATCCCCATAAGGGATTGCTGCATATTCCTGCCTTGCAGGGTGTCGGATGAGATGATGCTCAGGTTCTCTTCCAACTCTATGATTATGCCTGTTTTGCTTTAGACCCCAGCTGCACTTCAGTTTTAGAGATTTCATTCGAGGAAGAGAACCAAGGCTAGCTGATGTCCTCATCGGAGGCTGCTCACCATTCACGCAGCGCCACTTTTCTGGCACCCATGCATTCACACCAGCCGTTAGCAAATGAAAAGCACACTCTCCCTTTGATGCTTGCCACATACCTATTGAGATCAGCCAGACCACTGTGATTTTGATGAGTGTTGTGGCCCGTGAGTTGTACTGACTCGCTTGGATTGGCTTTTTAATGGCAATGTAGCGGTCCAGTGAGATGGCGCACAGATGCATGATGGAGGCTGTGGAAAAGAGGACGTCCAGAAACAGCCAGACAGGGCACAGCTCCCGCGGAAGAGGCCATGCAATCTCTGAAAAAGAGTAGAAAAGGGTTAGGATTGTTCTTTGGGGGGGGTGTACCCTGTTGAAGAGGGTGCAACATTCAGTAAATGAATTCGCGACACTATAACCCCCTCCAGTTAATCAGGCAGGAGTTTTAAAAAAGTTATTTTTAGTACAAGTAATTTTTAAAACCGCAGGTGATATCTCGGAAGAGGCCTTCTTCCACCTCTCCTGCACTGGAGGAGCTACTTTTAAGATGAGTGTTTGCATCGGTAGATGTGGGGTGGGATCTATTCTGTAGAACCCTTTCTCAATTGCAAATGTAAGCACATTTAATCTATTGATTAATCAAGGCTTCTTGAACAGGGCAATTGCCCTATCTTCAATGCCTTTGAGGTAGTGGCCTAAAAATCAGTGGATTGTGGGCTAATTAAGCAAAAAAGGGCAGCAGCAACTGGTGATCTGTTAAGCGTTAGAGGTGTAGTGTTCTGTTTTTGGGGCACAACAATTCTGGTATATATGCTGCTTTACAATTAGGTGACTTTTTCTTCGCTGTGGTGGCGGCAATCAGGTGAAAATACCGCATCTTGTTGCAACACATGGTTTTCCTTTTCATAATTCGGAATCCTGATTTCTAAATAGGGCTTCTTCAGCCCTGTGCACCTGCTAATAATAAATTGTCCCCCTTTCATTTTGTCATATTCAAATCCATCAGCATCACTATTCCTGTAGTAGCCTGCTCCTGTTCCTTACTTAATGGTGCAAGGTTTGGTTTCTAAGCCAGATTTCTTTGTAGAGGCCCTTGCTATGAATTAGCTGTGTCCTTCTTGGGGATTGCGTAATGACATCTCTTGGATCAATTGCAATAAAAACGAATACATTTGGGGGGGCATAACTGTTCAAAGGTAAAAATAAAGTGTTGTTTTTTTTTACTCTGGGCATAATCTTGAGATTTTGAACCTTGCTGATTGTGTGTGCCCTCTTTTCTTAATCTGTGGGGCCAACACTAGTTGCCAGGATTCTCAGCTTTACTACTACTACTACTACTACTGCTACTAATAATAATAATAGTAATAGTAATAATTTATTATTTATACCCCGCCCATCTGGCTGGGCTTCTCCAGCCACTCTGGGTGGCTTCCAATCAAATATTAAAATACAGTAATACATCAAACATTAAAAGCTTCCCTGAACAGGGCTGCCTTCAGATGTCTTCTAAAAGTCTGGTAGTTGTTGTTCTCTTTGACATCTGGTGGGAGGGCGTTCCACAGGGAAGGCGCCACCACCGAAAAGGCCCTCTGCCTGGTTCCCTGTCACTTGGCTTCTCGCAGCGAGGGAACCGCCAGAAGGCCCTCGGAGCTGGACCTCAGTGTCCGGGGAGAACGATGGGGATGGAGACGCTCCTTCAGATACTAAGGTTGACAAGGATAATGAATCAACTACTACTGGGTCAAACCTAGTTAAGCTGCCTACGGCTTTGTTAAGCAGAATACAGCAAAACCAGATCTGAATGCGATTCTCCCCACCTTCCCGGCTGCCTTTTCATTTCAGCTCCATAAGCAACAACTCCTGTCCCACCTCCCCCTTTCCCCAGGTAGCCTGGGGGAGGCTTCCGGTGTGTCTATAGCTTCCCTGCACAAGCCATCCAATTCCTACACAGAAACCATACAGTCCCGACATTGTGGGGAGCATTGTGTGAGTGGCTCTGCACCTGTGTTAAATGGCTGTTTCTTTATTGGAATATGGTGGGATGCTGTGGAGTCCAAACCACGTGGCAGCTGGTTCTTCCTGCAGCAGCCAGCCCTCCGCAGTCTTATTTTTAAAGAAGCCCGCTCTGTGGTTTGTGGGGTATTAATAGTAATAGCAGAGGGAAAAACCCTGCAGCGCTTTTTTTTGGGTTTTGTTTAAAAAGAGAATTGATAACATTTAAAATGAAGTAGAAAGCCGATGCCTTGTTGAATAGACCGTGAAATGTTGAGCAAACCTTTTTAAAGATTTCCTTTGAGTTTTTATTAGCTTTTTTTAAAAAAATCTCTCGTTCCCAGAGCACAGTCGTGCCAGAAGAAATAAAAGCTTCAAGTAACCAATTAAATTTGCGTGCTTGAAATCCCGAGATTCTATCTCGCAAGGCAAGCGTTTTCCTGCGCCTTGAACTAATGTTGTTGAGACCAAGTAATGTATGGCCTTTTTGTGTGCAGGTGTTCGCTTTACATGTGAAGAGGATGATGGCTCCTGGCTCGCTAGATTTCCAATGAATGATTTCAATGTTTTCTCTCCTTTGTGCTGTGCTGCTTAGACGTTACCTCCTTTCTTCTCATTCCTGCAGGGAGAGAATTTTTGCGCTGTAGCAAAATAGCCTCTCTCGCCCTCTTACATCAGAGAATGTGGATTTTTCTCCCGCTAAACTTCTGCTTTTTCTTCCTTTTGTGCTCAGTTTTGAGAGAGGTGGTGTGCGTGTGTTGTGTGTTTAAGAAAAGTGACTTTAAATGCTTGGTATTGAGAGTGCTGGCTGCAATTTGAGTGTGGGTGTTTCCGTGTTTGGTGGCCCAGTGAATAAGGCATTGGACTGCCTTCGGCCCAGATCACATCATGGCTGTTGAGTGATCTTCTTGGCCATGTGTAATATTAACTCTTTCCTCTCTGTAAAATGAGAATAATGAAGAGGAGGAGTTACAGGAGGCAGTGGTAGCGGTGTAACCTCTGAGCTGTGAACTGGGA
The DNA here is from genome assembly GCF_965112155.1 of Podarcis liolepis. Lineage (NCBI taxonomy): Eukaryota > Metazoa > Chordata > Lepidosauria > Squamata > Lacertidae > Podarcis > Podarcis liolepis. The sequence goes on along the minus strand of NC_139556.1, from coordinate 99,965,916 downwards.
AGTCCCTGGTGCAAATTTCACCTTGGCCATGAATTCAGTAGGCAGCCTTTGACAAACTGCATTCTTTTACTTTCAGCACCTCTCCTTGTGATATGCTAACACTGATCTACCTTACAGGATGGTTGCAACAATTTACATGATGGGTTTTGAACATTTTAAAGCACTATATCAATGCTAAGTGATTATACTGCCCCAGTGACATCTGCTAAGTAGGGGAATGTCTTATTCTCTGGCCCAGGCAAGCCAAACTCCTTGGCACTATAGATGTCAGCCTGCAAATCCGAATACTCTTTGTTGATCATGTGCGTTACAAATTGCGTCACCTACATATGTCAGGAGTGCTCTGATGGTGTTTCCTGCTTGGCAGGGGGTTGGACTCGATGGCCCTTGTGGTCTCTTCCAACTCTATGATTCTATGATTCTACATTTTCCAATCAGATAGAAGGACTGTCACTCTTCATTGAAATGATGGTAGACTGTCTTTCAAGGACTCCTGCCTACCATTTACTAGTCTCATTTAGGAACTCTTGATAAGTTTATAAAGAACCCCAAAGTTTCCTGGAATGCACTTAAAGCCCACTGGCTTAGAAGAGTGAATAGAGTCAAGAGGCACGCACATTTCCTCTCTTAGATCTTCCGTATCAACTGTCAGAAATGAAAGGAATTGTGTTTGTGTGATGTGTTGAGATTCTGTACAGTTGTGGAAGCACAGAAGTCTTAAAAGCAGGGAGGGGTGGGCCTTATTGGCCGACTTGGCCACAGCTGACACTGTTTAAACAGTTATCTGGCTAATGGATTTTTAAGGGATTACTAGCCTTCTAGGAGACTCAGCTGTGTTCTTGCTTCAGTCCACCCAGTCCAGGGCCTTTTTTTGCTTCTGGTGTGAATTTTCTCTTCTAGCAGTTGCTGAGGAAGCAGAAATACACAACTTTTGCGGCTAAGTAGACATCTTATGGGTGTGAATTCAGCTTAGGGTCAGTTGTGTTTTCAGAGTGCCTGCAAATAATGTCGCCACACCTATTTAATTACGATCCCTAACTTCCCTCCCTTTGAAGCAGCCTGCAACATGAGCTTCCTTTTTGTTGGCTTCTAAATTAAGATTCCTTGCATTTTTTAAACTTCGGTTTTAGTAGTTTTCACTCAGGATTAATGGAAGATTAAATTTCAATAATAAAAGAAGACGAGAGCAGAAAAGCAAAATTGTTAGGAAGCTTAAGGCCAAGTTAGCCACTCGCAGGACTGGCATCTTGTGTCGTTTGGCCCTGAGTAAACTTGAGAGGAGAGAGTTTGTAATCCTTTTGCAGTTTTTTGCTGGTCGCTAATCACTTGCTCTTTTACTTCTTCTAACTCTTAGTGCTTACATTTAACGTTGATCAGCTTCACAGCAGTGTGGCAAATCCTGCAAGCTATGAAGATCTCTGTAGCTCAAGAGACCTGATCGTAGTGAACCTCTCAGAATGCTCACATCTTCTCAAGGATCACCACTACAAAATAAAATGTTATCACGCTTGCATCTCGATTAGAAGAAAGCAGTCTTGAAGGCGGTGGAGCTGGAAGTTCCCATCATCCCTGACCACTGGTCCTGATAGCTAGGGACGATGGGAATTGTAGTACAAAAACAGCTGGAGACCCAAGTCTGGGAAACCTTGATTTATAATGACTCCAGGGCCAAGACTTGCTTGTCTGAGTTAGTCCTGCCTCTGTGCATATTTAGTTTGAGTGATGTATTTGCTATGACCTTAGCCAGTGTAATTTAAGTGCGCTGGATAGCAGTAGAAAATACGGCAGTAGCTTCCTATTTAATGTAGGATTTATTTGCGTTGCTTCTTCAAAGGTTCCTCCTCATGATTTGCACTCACAATTACTCCCTTGGGTGGTATAGTAGTTTAAGAGACTGTTACAGAAAAGTTCCCGATTTAATTCTTGCCTTCTGCCATGAAGTCATTAACCGACTTCACCCAGAACCTCCCCACCCCACCCCACTGATAAGGGGATAATAATACTGGGCTGCCTTTGTCATTTGTAAGGATCATGACAAGGTATTATATGTGAAGGGCTTTGAACAGTATAAAGTGTTATTTGAACACTACATTTATAAATTCAGTTGATCTCCACAAGGACATGGGGTAAGAATCAACTAACCCATCTTGGTTTTATCTTCCTTGTACCTGGAGGGACATTCGTGCTTTTCCTTCCAAGCATAAGGACTGTTTTTGTCTTTATTTTTTATTTCCAGCTTGAAAACTGCGGCCATAATATGTCACTTGGTTCATTTCCTTTGAACCATAGTTTTGTGGGTTTTGTATCCACTCAGTAGATTTTATCGCTTTTCTTTGCTGGATAATAATTCATAGAGGCCAAATTGTCATAGGGCCTTTTTGTGCGTATGTGGAGAGAAAATTGAACTAATGAGACAATACATGCTTTCCGCAATTTGAGCTTTCTGTATCCTGTCCCCTGGCACTGTTTACTGATGTAGCATTGCATTCTAGTCTTCCTGCTGACTCTTGCTACGAATCAGTAGTACATGGGTACAGTTAAGACTATTGAATGTAGGGGCATTTCCACTGGACGAGTGGGGTGGGTACCATACCAATGCACACTTGTAATTGTACATTAGATAATTCGACCAGTTCCCTGCGTTAAATGGACTCTTGTCAATTATTCCAAGCTGCTAATAGAATTTCAAATTCTGTTTGTGATGGGCTGTGAAACGAGGACTGGAACTAAGGAGATTTAACTGCTGTGCAGGTGACTGAGTAGTCCTATCTACCACGAGAGTATGTACAAGAAGACACCTTGCATGGGAGCTGATTCACCAAGACCAGGAGTTGAAATCAGACCACATCCCATGTCGTGGCAAGGAGGCGAAGGCCTTCCACTTCACCCCTTAGCTGTGGCATATCAGAGAATTCTGACTAACTACCATCAAAGAATGATCATGGTTTCACAACCTCATCTCAACCGGCTTTGAACCATTCCACTGAACATTTCCCCGACTTTCATTTGTAGATCCATATTTTGTTTTTAGGAGACGCAGAAAAAAATATTTTTGGAAATCTAGCAGAATATGAGGTTAAGGAAGACGTTACTGAAAATTCCCCATTGAACTGTTTAAATGAATTTCACATAAATCACTAGAATACTGACTTAGTCTGTCTTAACTATAGAAAGCAAAAAAAGGCAAACTGATTGCACTCAAATGAACTTTTATTTCACTGAAGCTGGAGATTAAATGATGTCAGTATCTTATATCACACATATGGTCTGTGTTATGAATCATTGTGTACAGAGGCAGAAAAGGGGCTTTCTTGAAATGGATGGAACGATGCCCATTGGTGGCGATCATGGTGAATGTTTCTAGTTTATGTAAAAAAATTTTTTTTAAAAAAAACTTATTCTAATTTTATAGGAACTGTGTATATTTTCATTTAAACTATGACACTATCGCTGCTGTGTGTTATAACATAGCTGCCCACTTGGCAGAAAAGCTATTTCAGAGTGGTGTTCAGTAGTTCTGATTTTCCCTGAGCATTGGTCTGGAAGAATGAAAGAGGTAGAGTAATTTGCTGCATTTTGCAAAGGGGCTTAAGGCACCAGAAAGCTCTTAATTTGGTCAGTGCTTTAAAATGCATGCATACATACATATATATATATATAGAGAGAGAGAGAGAGAGAACACATAACTTCAGAGGCCAGTACTTACCAAACATGATGGTAAGAAGGGCTATGGGCATCACAAACAAACCAACCAGCAAATCGGCCACTGCCAGAGACATGAGGAAGTAGTTGGTGGCATATTGCAACTTTTTCTCCAAGGATACGGCCAGGATGACGAGAATATTCCCCCCAATGGTGGGGATGATGACCATCAGAATGAGCAGAGCTGCCCAGCGCAACATGGTCCCCTCCGCTGTGATTGGCTGTGCAGATCCATTGCCGGATCCAGACATGTTCACAGGCAAGGCCATTTCAGCACCCGGTAGGATTTGTTCGGAGAGCATGTGTTACTGGGACATACTGTAACTTCTAGGAGCTTGGTCTTCCTCTCCGGCCCAGTGCGGTCCTGATGAAAGACCAGCATCGTAAACTACTCATCTGCTGCCACATGAGGGTCTTCTCTCTCTTGTGCAATTTTATATCGTGGTCCTTCCTTGGATGCACGCAAAGAGTATTTAAAAATGAGTACGCTGGCTTGGATCCATCTCTTTATTATAGGTCCCAATGGTCAGACTGTTCCCTAAAGCGAAAAGCTTCAAAAATGAATGTTGAAGAGTTGGGTAATGAATTAGATCCTTGTGTCCTTGCGCAGTGCCTCACCTCCTGTGCTGAAGAGCTCGCCCTACATAATAGAACATACACATGTCATGTTTTTATTTTTGTTGATGGGCTAGAATTGTTACACCAAACTTAGAGGTGTATCAAGGTGGCATATGCTGAAAATTTATACCATCCGAGTTTTGAGTTTTAAAGGTTGCGATGTTGCAAAAAACTCGAAATTGGGGGGGAAACAGCTCCGGAGATAACTATTTATACTGTTTGGGTACAGCTTTGCTCCCCTTCTCAGTAGTTGAGCTATGAGAATAATTCCCAGTTCTTTCTCTCCGTAAATTCCATTTCCCTAGAAAACTACAGCTTGTAAACTGATGGAGGCTTCTTTACTATGTGCCTGCCCGCTTGTTCATCAGGTGGAAGGGCAGATAAAATCAATTTAGGATTTATTTATTTTTAAGCTAATAGTGCAATCCTATTCATTTTTACTCAGAAGAAACTCGCATTGAGTTAATGGTACTTATTGCAGGTGATTGCAGGCTAGAACTATAGGGGGGGTTACTTGTTCAATGGGAAGACAGCAAATAATAATCTTACCAGAGTTACAGTTCGTGAACTATTTGACCAGACAGACTTGACTTCTAAATCCCTTTTGAGAGGAACTTTTACCAATTCCTTCTCTCTAATAAACAAGCACACAAAAGTGGCCCCCTTGGATTTCTGTATTTGCATTCAATTTTTTTCTATGGCGTTTCTCGATATACAAAGGGCACATTACCATTCTTGCCTTTTAACAGTTTTAAAACGACTGATGCCTTACCTTATTTATCCACTCCCTGGATTTTAGCGGAATTTCCCTAGTCCTTGAGCTGGATCCGTTTCTTCAGAGGACGTGTGTTCCTTATTTGCCGCACACTGGATGCTTCGAATGTCTCCCTCTAATTGCATCGCTTTCTTCCAAGCCAGCCACGCACACTTGCGATTGAATTTCCCACCGCAGTCGGGTTCACTTTGCGATTACGCCGCTGATTTCTTTCTCTTGTCAAGCCCAGAGGAGGAGGAGAATGGCTCGAGTCAATGGCTCCCTCCCTCCTCTGTCATGCTGCCGTTTTCTTTTGGCAATTTTTACATACTTAATATGTCCCTTGAGCACTGACCAGCCCTTCCTCTCTGCCTCTCGCCTTCTGTGCGGCTGCCTCTGAACGCGTATGCTCTGCTGCTATCATCTGTTGATTGACTCATTCCAGTGCACCCAGCTCCAAGTGCTTAAAACGCAAAGCAACAAATGAGCAGATATCCTCTCCCCTCCCTCTTTTCTTTTGCATCTGGAGAAGAGCCACGCAAGGTTATTTCCTCCCACCCCCCACCATCCAGCTTTCCAAACCTGAAGCGCACAACTCTCATCCCCAACTCTGAATGGGTTGATCCAATCAACGCCGGTCCTTTTCACTTGAGCATGTAAAAATACACTGTTCCCTTTCTCACGGCACTCAAAAGGTGCTCCCTGGTAGTAGGAGCTTTTTACGTCTTTCATAAATACAGGGGAAACAACACTGTGCGACAATTTATCTGTAATCTACATAGTGCTTCAAGTGCACAAGTCGATCACAGGCCGTGCTTTAATAATCTTCCCAGCAGCCCTGTCAGTTGGGCTTCAATTTTACGAATAGGGAACTGAGGCCAGGAGGTGCCTAAAATCTTGGGTGAGTTTATGGCTTTCCTGTGTACTATTGCTTGCAAATGAATCTTACGTGCATTACCTGGAAGTAGGTGAACCAATCAGTGTTTTTGAAGGTGTAAAACTTTGTTTCCCAACAGATGTTGTGTATTAAAGATAAAGTTGTGGGTAATATGTCAAGCATTCTGGCTCAACCAACTAGGATTTAGTTTGGTGTGCATGTGCAGTTGTTGCGGATTTTTTTTCTCCAGAGAATGGAGTACCAAGTAGATTCTCAAATTATTGCTGTAATTTTGTGAGTCACAAAAACTTTGGTTCGGGGTAGCTACTCTACAAGTCGTGCGTATTTGGCACAGTGCATATGGAAATACATTGGGGAGGGACCTAGTACATTGTAATGGATTAAAGCAATAGTATGCTCCTTCACATAATGCTTAATTTAAGGAACTCACTGCAACAAAATGTGGTGGTTGGTTACTGACTTAGCTGCCTTCCAGATGGGATTACATTCTTGGTGTGCCATTTTGTCTCTGAAGAGCTGCCCATTACTTCAGTCTAGTGCTTCCTGAACAACAACCAGCAAACTGACATTTCTAAATCACATAGAACAGCCTTCTTGCAGCCTGGTGCCCTCCAGATGGCTGGGGCTGGTGGGGGTTATAGTACAAAACTTAGGAAGGTAACCAGTTTGGGGATGTTTTGCATACGGCCTGTTGCTTGGCCTAGAAAATGGTAGCGTGTAGCCATTTCTTGTTTAAGAAAACCACTTTTGTCTGAGTTACACCTGGAACATACTTCCAGAATCCTCTGGGGCACAGACAGGTTGCTCGTCAGGAGCATTTAAAGGAACCTCGTTCCCAGCCGTGCCATCTGCCCATCTAGTTCAGATACGACTCCTCAGACTGACAGGGACTCTCCAGGGTCTTCCCCATCACCTGCTGCCGGTTATTTCTCTAAAAGCCAGGAATTGTCAGGTGCACAGGAGTTCATCAGCATACAACAAAAAGGAAGGTAGAAAGGGTCCCTGAGGAACGGATGGTCTCTTACACTGAATGTAGAATAGCTGCCTTGGAAGCAGATACACTTAACGATAATGGCGTCCTTGACAGATAACACTACTTTTGTACATTTGGAGTGTTATGGGCTAAAGCTGTCCTTTTCATCTGACATCCTTGTAAAGATCCTGTTAAGACAGCGGCCATTAAGACGCCGTGAGGCTACTGCAAAATAGGTTCGCCTCCCTCCATTTCTAATTGTGGCAACAGGAAATTCACCCTTCCTCCTGTGAGGAGTTTGGTATTCTGCAGGTGGCTTTCAATAAGTACATTTGTTTTGGAAATTTCCATTATCGGTCCTGTGCGTCTGAAGAATAGCTATTTTTAGCGTGTGCAGGGGGCTAGATTTCTGGCTGGAGTGAAAATTAAATGTTTGCACCGTGCTTGAAAGTCTGCGGTTGCCTCTTACATGTTGGGGTCGGCTTTTTGCCACTGTGATGCGTGCGGATGTGCTGTTGCTGCCCCCTGTCGAAGTGTTAACTCTTTCACAGAGGAAAAGCTTTGTGCCTTCAATATTTTCAGAAGGCAAATGAGTCCATAGAAGCTTATGCCATAATAAATGCCTTAGCTCAGCGGTTCTCAACCTGTGGGTCCCCAGATGTTGTTGGACTACAACTCCCATCATCCCTGAGCTCTGGCCTTGCTAGCTAGGGGTGATGGGAGTTGTAGTTCAACAACATCTGGGGACCCACAGGTGGAGAAAGGTTGCCTTAGCTGAATGCTGTAAGACTCTGGGTTCTGGGGGACTGAGTAGCAAGTGACAGGATTTGATTTGAGAAGTCCCACGGGACGTGTTTGAAATATCACTCCATTCTGGAACGGGGATGTTCACTCAACTTTCCAAGAACAAGTGTTCCTTTGAATTAAAGTATAATTCTCCGGAAAACGACAAACGTCATGCGCAAACGGTTTCATGATGAAGCAGGGTTATGGTTAGCTCAGAGGGTGGGGAAGGACGTTCATTTATAAAGGGCAGGACTCGAATTGCTGTTTCCCACTTCTGAGCAATTATGGTTTAAGAGGAATGGGCACATTTATTGATAAAGAAGAGTGACAAAAATGGTAAGGTCCCTGGAGACTCAAATCCTTGTAAGGAAAGAATGGAAAGCCTTTGGTTTGGAGAAGAGACTGCTTCTGTTGGTTAGAGCCTGGTGTTGATAACGCCAAGGTTGCAGGTTCAGTTGCCATATGGGACAGCTGCATATTCCTACATCACAGGGGGTCGGACTAGATGACCCTCAAGATCCCTGCCAGCTCTGTGATTCCATGATTCTATGAAATAATACAGTGGCAATCTTCAGGTTTGGATTTAAATGATGGATCAATAATTTGCTCCAAAAGGAAGGTAGGGCCCAGACCTGTGGGTTCAAATTTCAAGGAAATCAGTGTAGATGAAATTGATGGGAGGGATCAGGCTGCCTCAGAAAGAGGTCAAGTCGCCACCTCTCAAGGATGCTGTCGGAGAGCCAGTCTTCTTCATCGCATGGGGTTGAACTAGAAGACCTTTGAGAACCCTTTTGACACCTTGTTGTTGTTGTTGTTTAGTCGTGTCCGACTCTTCGTGACCCCCTGGACCAGAGCACGCCAGGCACTCCTGTCTTCCACTGCCTCCCGCAGTTTGGTCAAACTCATGCTGGTAGCTTCAAGAACACTGTCCAACCATCTTGCCCTCTGTCATCCCCTTCTCCTTGTGCCCTCCATCTTTCCCAACATCAGGGTCTTTTCCAGGCAGTCTTCTCTTCTCATGAGGTGGCCAAAGTATTGGAGCCTCAGCTTCAGGATCTGTCCTTCCAGTGAGCACTCAGGGCTGATTTCCTTCAGAATGGATGTGTTTGATCTTCTTGCGGTCCATGGGACTCTCAAGAGTCTCCTCCAGCACCAGAATTCAAAAGCATCAATTCTTCGGCGATCGGCCTTCTTTATGGTCCAGCTCTCACTTCCATACATCACTACTGGGAAAACCATGGCTTTAACTATACGGACCTTTGTTGGCAAGGTGATGTCTCTGCTTTTTAATATGGTGTCTAGGTTTGTCATTGCTTTTCTCCCAAGGAGCAGGCGTCTTTTAATTTTGTGACTGCTGTCACCATCTGCAGTGATCATGGAGCCCAAGAAAGTAAAATCTCTCACTGCCTCCATTTCTTCCCCTTCTATTTGCCAGGAGGTGAGGGGACCAGTGGCCATGATCTTCGTTTGACACCTTAGCATGGCTGATTTCATGGCTAGTGTACAGTACTGGGAAAGTGTGGTTGAGGGGATGTTATACTTTGCAAAGCAGCGCGGCTTACAGAGTTCCTGATTTTAATGTTTCTTCATTGTAGTAGCCTTAATTGTTCTCCTTTTGTTTGTTTTCATAATGCCAAATTATATTCCATTTCCCCCCCTCCTGTAAGAGGTTTTACTTGAAGACTCCCATTCATTAAAGGACCTGACTGGTGTGTGTGTGTGTGTGTGTGTGTGTGTGTTTAATGCAAGCAGATTCTGATTCTAGGGTGCTGCTGCTCATACACTGGAATAGCCGACTCCCAGATACTGTATAAAGCATGGATTCTGCTGCAGTTTAGGCACTTGCTGAAAACCTTGTTTGCTTTGGTGTTCGATGGCTCATGACTTCAGCTATTACAATTTTCAGTTTTTGGGCTGCTGTGTATGCCGTACTGTGTGCATTTTGTTTTTGTACATTATATTCTTTTTACTGCTGTAAACCACGGAAATACGTTTCTAATGACAAGTGGTCTACAAATAGTTATAATAAATAATAAATTCTGATCTCTTTATGTGTGTTGAACTGGATCGAATAATTGCTGAAGTAATCGAAAGGCAAATGTAGTTTGTGTCCGGGCCCTAAAAACCTTTACTGTGAATGTTTAGGTTCATTTATTCAAAGCCTTGTCACTCCCTATCTTCAGAGCAGCTTGTTTGATGCCAGCTTTGAGCTGTTGTTTGAGAACAAAGTGACAAATAGCTTTATGTGTGAGGCAGTTTATCGTCCTCAGGCCTGTTCTAGCTTTAGAAAGAATTGCCTGGTACAGCTTGCCTTCACCCTGAACCTCCGTTCCCATCACCTCCTTATTTACATTACTAGTCAAAGTTGCCTCTTGCAGGCGGCAGCAGAATCCAAGCTATGTTTAGCAGAAATAAGTGTTGCTTCCTTTCCCTTTGGTTGCAAGACTTTGCTCCGTACTTTGCAGCTCTAAAGGTGTGGTGCTCTTTACACTTCAGTGGAATGTAATTTCTCTCTTTGCTTTTCTCTTTTCTTCCTCCTTCAGGACTCCTGAACAGTGTCCAAGTGTAGTTTCCTTGTTGTCAGAAAGTTACAACCCACATGTCCGCTACGGAGCAGCCATGGCCCTAGGAATCTGCTGTGCTGGCACTGGGAACAAGGTAAGGCCAACAGGCTTGCTGTCCTTCCTCTTCCATCAAGGCTGATACCTATACCTGAAGAATTCATGGTTGGAAGGAACTCCAGAAAGCCCACGCTGCCCATTAAGTCCACCATACAGTGTGCTGCACGTAACCATGATTCCTTGTGTTAGGATTGCAGCATAAGACTTCAAAATAGAAAAATGGATCTATCATCTGGTTTAAAGTCAATTTAATGTATAATTTTTGAAGAAAAATACATCCTATCTTTGTTTTTAGGTGATACAGACACCTTCTGACCAGTTTTTCCTTCCTAGGAGATAAAAGGGAATGGTTCCTAAAAAGGTGCATGCTCTCTGGAGTTTTCCTAAGTACGTGTCAGGGGCATTTCTCAGCCAAAGGAATGCACACAGCAGATAGGCAACTCTTTATTGTCAAAGGTAACACTTACAGTCACTTCTACAACTCTGGATCCTGACAGACACCAGTTGAGTGTCTAGGCAGCTATTCCCAGGCCAATAATCTCAAATGGACTTGAACCGAGGGCCTTCATGGGCCACTGCTTTGCTGTTAGGCCTCCTGCAGACCAGCTCTTCATCTCTCTGTGCCTTTCCACCATGATCAATTACTGGCTTTTCCTGTCTCTGTGTAAGCTACCCCTTCCTGTTTGCAGGCTCCCATATAACAGAGCATCTGCTACATTCAGCTCACGGACTCTGCTCTGTGCTTTTTTGTCCTTTCATATTCCTGCTTTACTTCACCTTCTGAGGATCTCCTCCGCCTTGCCACACTCTCACATGCTCTGCAGAAGCCTGATATACCCGGATTAACTTTCCGGAATTGATTTACTGTCAGCGACTGGCAGCACGCTGACATGTGTGCACCAGGCGAAGGGGGGCTGGAGTCTTGACTCGGGAGAGGGGGGCAGCGGTCTGTGGGGACCTGTACCAGCCAGGAGGCAAGAATCGGAGGCAGGACAAGCGTCAGAGCCGGAGGAAGAGGCGGGCCAGGCAAGTGAAGGGCCAGGGGCTTCCTCACCCTCACTTGCACCACTGTCTCCCAGAACCAGGAGAGAACTGAAGAGGGAAGAGCAGAGTCACTTTTCACGCAGGCGTAGTCTCATGCGATGTGCACGGGAAGGTACATAAACTGGTGGAGAGAGAATGGAATGGTCCCCTGTTGTTGATGGACCTGGGAATAGCTGCCTCAATGCTAGGTTGGTGTTTATAGGTCTCCAGAGCTGCAGGAGCAACTGTAAGTGCTCTTTGACAATAGCAAGTTCACTCTCTTGACTGGGAAGTGCCCCTGGTATTTCACTTCGCTTCTCCAACCCACAAATCCATTATGCCCCCTTGTTCAGACTCCTTGGCCCATCTCTTGAAGAGGCATTTCCTTTTAAAGATCTGGGTCTTCCTCTCTCCACCAGACAGTGATGTGGACTAAGCACCTATGTTGCAGGAAGGGTGGAGTAAGCCCCAGTTTTACCCCCTCTTTGTAGTGCGAGCATCTGCCTGTAGTGGACAAAAATGGTCAGCCGTTTGGTATTCACAGTCTGAGTCTGTTTTATTTCTCAATTTGAATGGGCAGGATAATAGAACCTGCTTGGCTGCGGCTCTGTACTTTTTTATTGTTTATTTCTAAAATAAAGGATCTTGAGCATCTGTTTATATCAGTGTGTCTTCCAGGGCCTGCATCAACCTATTTTAAAGGCCAAGTTAATATTTTAGAACTGGGGAGATTGGAAACGGAGTTAAGCTTCTAGATAGGCCAAAGAGGCACTTCCCTCACGCATCCGCTATAAATAGGCATGAACTCACGCAGTGTCACAGATTAGGCCTGGGCCAATAAATGCACAAAAATACAACTCGGCCTTGTAAAAGGCCATATAATTAGAGCAAAGGGTTTTGGAAAGCTTGTGCTGTGAAAGAAACAAAAAGTTCAGAATAATAACCCCTTGTACCCTAAACCTGTACTTCGTCAGCCTGTCTTTTATTTAAGACATGGCTTCTTCAGGTGATTTTTAAATCTGATTCTATCAAGGATGCTATAGTAGTTGGATTTCCTGTGTCAGCCTGGCGGGTGGGGGGCAGTGGACTGCACGCCCTTTGAGGTCTCTTCCACCTCTCTGATTCTAAGTGGGTCATCAGATCCATTTTCCAGCTCTAAAGTGGGTTCGCGAGTAAATTTGGCATGGAATGTATGCATAGTCAGCTGCTACTGGGAATCCCCACAGTGCTGATTCAGGTGTGTAAGAGGCTGAGGTTCCTACAGCCCATTCTGTGCTAAGAGTATTGCCCTCTGATGCACATGTCCTGGGTTTTGATCATCAGATGTAGAAAAAATACTTTTCCAGGCCTTCAACTAGGTTTGCACCAAATTCCAAGTTTCTGTGAGGTGGTGTGTTTTTTTTTTGGGGGGGGAATGTGCAAATACCCAATTTTTCTAACAATCTGAGTGTGTTTGAATTACATAATACCACATTTCAGCTTTTAGTCACATGGAGGTACACAATTCTGATACCCCCATAACTGAGGAAGTCATCCATGTGTTTTGGCCTATAAAGTATTTCCATACATTTTAGATATTCCCTCCCTTTCCTCACATGCTTTTCCACAACCCAGGTTCTTAAGTTTTTAGAGGTCCAATTCAGAGACGGGTCCTTTGAGAGAGGTGAAAGTGTGATTGGGGAATAGGATTTTCTCAGTGTGAGCCCTGAGGCACATCAATGAGTCAACTAAAGTGCATTGATGTTCAAGGAGCTCATCAAGCCTGGTAGTGGCGAGACAAAACAAAACTCCCCGTTGCCTAAAATAGGCATCATTTATAGCATCAGATAAATTGCTTACCTGTCACACCTAAGCTTCTAACAAACAGATTTCCTTCAGGGAAAGTGTTAAATCTCCCTTCTGTTTTTGAGCTTCAATTGAGGAAATGCTTTTTAGAAAACAGTAATCACTGTTTTCACACCCTTTGCCCTGTTATCCGTGTGGTGGGCAAATATATCAATCTCAATAAAAATAAGCAAAGCTCTATTCCGTGGCCTTCTTGAAGATCCTAATCTGATAATCCTGATGAAAGCCTGGTGTTTAAAAAGTAATACAGTTAATATTATGTGTGCTCTTCTTTTTTTCTCCGAATAGGAAGCAATTAATTTGCTCGAGCCGATGACAAATGATCCTGTGAACTATGTGCGTCAAGGCGCTTTGATTGCGTCTGCCCTTATCATGATCCAGCAGACAGAGATCCTCTGCCCAAAGGTGAGTAATGGATCTTCAGCCAGGGAGGTATGCAAGAGAGAAAAGCCCTTGGCTGAAGGAGACAGAAGCTTCTGCAGCCCTGCAATACCAGTTGCTTTAGCAGGTGGCATTCTTCAAGGAACAAAACTTCATTCTTGTAATGATATTTGAGTTCAGTAAATTGCAAGAGATGCTTGGGCGTGAGTATCATTATATCAAAGTGTCCCATCTCCAAGGAGCTACCGTTGTTGCTGTCCAGGGGACAGAAACCTCACAGAAACGCTCCTCTTTCCCCAGGCAAACCGCTGAGGTCGCTGTTTTAAACTTGGAGCAGTTTTCATTTTACCGCCTGTTTGAGTGGACTATTGGTCTTTCAAAATAAAAAAATTCCTTCCAGTAGCACCTACTGGAATTTCATTATACATGACTAAGCCATTTTTCACCTTCTCACCCCTTGCCTTTTCCTGTAAGACCTATTGCAGTCGTTAAGAGTCGTCAACAGGCTCATCTCAGCTATCTGCCAATCTCCCATTCCCACCACCCTTCTGAGTAATACCCCTCCCCACCTTCTCACTATATAGAAGGATCTGGCAACTTCTGTTTCAGTGTATCTGAAGAAGTGTGCATGCACACGAAAGCTCATACCAAGAACTAACTTAGTTGGTCTTTAAGGTGCTACTGGAAGGAATTTTTTTATTTTGACTATGGCAGACCAACACGGCTACCTATCTGTTATTGGTCTTTCAGTTTGCATTCAGTAGCATGTTTGATTTTACACCTTTCCCTGGTTTATGGCTGGGCCTTCAGTGCAAGGAAAAGCTAAACAGGGGCGTAAAAACTCTTCAGAGACCGAAGCCACAGGCCCAGCACAGGTAGATGACCAACTGGGTGGATCCATTGCCCAGTTATGAAAACAGCAGAGCTCTGGAGGCCTTGGGTGCGAATTGCGTTGATTTGATGGGGACAATCAGCATATCCAAGGAATGTTTACTTCTTAGTGGGTCCTCCATGCAGAGGAATGTGCTGAAGTTCATTTCTAGTCTCCAGTGGCAAACAGGCAGCCTCTTGGGCCTCTGATTTTGGCTCGGGAGCACATTTCTCTCCCAGTCTCGATCGTGGGATGGCCGCCCACAGTCCTTCCCAGGCTAAATGGAGCTTTGGTTCATACCACGCAGCCTGAGAAGGCCGTGACGGAGCATTGTGTTGGTGACTCATTTTTCAGGACGTCGCTTTCTCAAACTTCCTTGGAAGCGCTGCTCTCTGGGATATTGCCCTGCATTTTTTTACTGAATTTGGAGGTTTCTTTCACTTCTGTATAGCAGGGCTGTACGTGGGCCCATGGTCCATACTAATAAATAGCATGTGTGAGCATATCTTGTGTCTGGTACGAAGGTTTTGTAACTTAGCCATACTGGATTTCCTGGAACAGGCCACCATTCTAAATTGTTGTGCAAATTTTTGAAGTGTAACTCTCTTCTTTAAAAATAGCACCTTGTCCTGGGAAACGACATGTTTGGCTTTCTGGGAAAGGCGTCCTGGATTTAAGTTGTTGCAGCAATGTAAAAAAGTAAAATGCCTTCTCGAAACGGCAGTTTAAAAAGTAATATTCTTTCTCAGTGTAGGTTGGGGTGGATTCAGTTTAAAACAACCCACCTGTAGCATAAGACATCTGAGAACATCCACATCTAAAAGCCTCCCTGTTTGTACAAAAGTGCTAAGCAAGAGGCCTTGGCAAGCTTCCTACCTGGTTGTTCCAACTCTCTGATGCATGTAATGTCATTAGTTAATAGATCCGATGTAAAGGCCTCATCCTGTTCCTTTGCATGTTAGACTTGGGAAATTGGGAGGCATCTACTGAACGTGAGCACAGCTCTCTCCCTTTCCTGCTGCTACTGCGCTCCCCACATATTGTGCCAGTGGTGCGCTATGTGATATGCAAGACGCAGAAGGGAGAAGCTGCCTGTCCAGAGTTCCTGCAGTCTACAGAAGATGGGCAAGAAAGGTGCTGGGCATTGGAGATCTGTACTTTGTAATCATTACTGGGGCTAAGATATGGGGGAATAGCCGAAGAGCTTCTGTGGTTCAGGAAAGGCTGAGGCTACCTTGATCATTGGGGTAGTGCGTCTGGCTGTTAACCAGAAGGTTGGTGGTTTGAGTCCAGCCAGGGGCAGCTGTGGGCAGGATTCCTGCACTGCTGGGGGTTGGACCAGATCATCCATCGGGTCCCTTCCAATTCTATGATTCTAGGGCTGTCTGTAGTCCAGACTTTTAAAAAATAAATGTGTAAACTGTATAAATCATTTAAATCAAGACGAGTTACATGATTTTGCCTATTTTACATTATTCTGACCCACCACAGATTTTTCCCGGGCAGGGGCAGTGGCAAGGAGCTGAAGCTCTGCACTCTGAACATGGGCAGTTTTATCCTGCATCTTTTCTGGCACCTGGGACATTGCCCGCACTGTGTCGAGCCTGCCACAAAAACCCTTAAGGACTAAAAACTTGATAATTTTTTTAAAAAGAGGGGAGCAAGAGATTCTCAGAAAGCTGAACCAGGTATAACATTTTAATGCTTCAGCTTTCCTTGGTTCCTGTGAAGTTGGAGCAACATATGTTCTCGATTAAGTAAAATGCTGCGTTTTGAAACCCTAGGCAGAGATAGAAAGCATCTTCAGATTTCATTGACCAATAAAACACTGAACAAGTGCGGTCAGGATTGAAAGCAAGGCAGTTGTAAGTGCAGTGTAGTCTCTAAACCAGTATGCAATATTTTAAAGTGCACATGTCATACAGACAATATTGGTGTTTGTTCCTTAAGCTTACCCGCAGGATTGGCCCTGCCACTTGTTTTACTGGATGCAATAGGGGTGAAGCCTCGTTGAAAATATTTTTGGATTTTTAAGCCAACCTGTACAAAGAACCAGGAAAAATTATTATCCTTGGTCGACCATATCAATGGGCACCACAGCCAAACACAGTGTGCATCATTCCTATCTATTTCTGAACAAAAGGAGAGGCTCATGAGGCACTATCGCTTTCTGGCACTTGGTTTGTAAAGCAATGCAGAGTTCTTATCAGGTGAAGAAAGCTCACTGAATATGATCAGCTCGGAAGAGCAAGGCCTGTCTTGTTTGCTAATGGTTTTATGCAAGCCGCTTTGGGATCCTTTTCAGCAGTGGAGTAGGGTGTGAATGCTTTACCTAATCGTCTATGAATACAGCTGAGGATGGGGAAAGTGGAACCTGATCTGGATGAGCTCATGGATTACACTAGAGAGCAAGTAGAGTCAACTGCAGGATAATAAGCCCTCCTGCTGGATGCTGTTGTCTTACTGGCTTGCCACAGAAGAAGGAAAGAGGGTGGGTATTGGTTGATCCAAAGCAGGTATCTGTACAGCTCGGAAGACATGGGAGCAATTAGCATCTTTGATTTTCAAAAGATGAACTAGATCGAGTGGAGAGTTAGTCTTAGTGCAGTGGAGCATAATGTTGGACTTGGACGTGGAAGACCTGTGAAGCTGGACTCATTTCTGAGCCCTGGCAGATCCAGACATTCTTGGCACCAGTCCCCCATCCATAAAATAGGAATGATGAATTTTCCCTTGGGGTGGTGGAAAAACACAATTAAATGCAGGGCCAGCCCAAGACATTTCAGCACTTGAGGCGGACCCCAAAATGGCTCCCCCCTGCCCGCCAGGGAAGAAAGGGTAAGAGAGGATCCACATCTATGATCGGGAACAAGGGAGGAAGCAAATCAACAGCAAGATCTGCTGGTCCAGTGGATTCTGCCGCCTGAGGCAGTTGCCACGCTTTGCCTCATGGGTGGGCCGGCCCCGATTAAATGTTGTGGGGGGTAGGGTTGTGGCACTGCGGTAAATGCAGCCTGCCGTGGGGGGTTCAAACCCAAGCTGCTTTTGCTCTGCATAGCATTACTAAAAGACCTGCATCTAGCCACACAAGTCACATTATTTTGCAATTGGCTGTGTAAGTTGAGAGCCATTATGATGAAGTGGATTGGGTGTTGGATCTGAACTGGGGAGACCTGGCTCCAGGTCCCTACACGTGCATGAAGCTCACTGTGAATTGGCCTGGGCAAACCTACCTGGACCCCAAGATGTAAGAGATAACACAAAGCTTTTATAGTATGCAGAGCTCAAGCAAACACTCTCTGCCTGGCTTCCCACAACTGCTGTTCCTTTGGCTTCTTTTTTGCTTTGGAGCCCCTTTCATGGCGCTGGTTCTAGCCTTCAGGGGACCAGTTACCTGCTCCCATGTAGGGCTGCCTGGGAATTGAGATCAGTGCCAGAAGCCCTTGCTCTCAGCGCCATCTCAGGAGACTCAGCAAGTGAACATGACCCCTGCATTGCCCTCCCAGTTGGAATTGACCCAGCTCCCTCTTCATGTGGCATCTACCAGAAACAGAACACACCTTTACTTCAAGGGGGGGTTTCTTTGTGAGAAACTAGCCAAGTCGTATTCTTGCTAATTTTAATGTAGAACATAACCGACTCTTGCAGCTGCCAGGCTTGTGTTTTTGTTTTGTTTTCAAGTTTTTAGTTGCATTTCCATTTTACTGATCATATTATATTAGTAATATATCCAATATTCTGTGGTATCCAACGAGTGTGTCCTGTCAGCATAAGGATCAATGCTTGCTCAATTAAACTTTCCTCTCCTGGCCCCCACACCCTGCACCCTTCCCCAAATCTGCTTCAGGGGTTTGGGGGAACCCCAAAAACAGATTTAAGGGGCAATCAGGCATTGGGGGGGGCACTTCCATTGTGCAAGCCAAAATCCTTACACTGATAGGACATGCTGGTGGTATTACTATACTGTGCTTTCATGGTTTTGTTGTGTACCACTTTGATTACTTTTAATAAAAGGGCAGGCTATAAGTTTGTTATTAACCTTCCCTGCAGTGAGTGGCCACAGTGTTGGCGGTTGCTGTTGCGTTGGCTGGTGTTGGGGGGCTTGCCCTCGCTTCACTCAGGGCAATGGGGAGGGCAAGCAAGTCTGGCTGATGCACCCTCAGACATTCCCTGGAATCCCTGCGCTCCTGTGGCAGGTAGCACAGCGTTCCTCGCCAAAGGGATTGACGCGGACTTCGGCAGCCGGAATGCAGAAAATGCAGGAGCCGATGCTTCTGAGCAACATCACATCGTCCATAAAGCCTGTCAGTTGCACAATGGAATGGCAAAAGTGCTTCATTTCCAGGAGCCGCTATAAGCTGTCGAGAATGAGCCGTCCTGACAGTTGGAGCTATAAACTGAGCTGCCGTGTTTGGGGAGCAGCCTTCTGGGGCTGTATTTCATCGCTGGCTCCACTGCAAGTTAGCTGAGTATAACCTGAGCGGCAGATTCAGTGGGCAGCTATTGATCACATCCTCTGGCTTCCTCTTATGAGCTTCCTTTTGAAAAGTGGCGCTGATGGACGCTCCACCATGTGTCAGTCCAGCAAGAGCAGGGGCTTTTAAAGACATTTTCAGGCAGCACCTGGGAAGACCTCCTTTGACCTGCAGTGCATCTCAACCGGGCCTGGAGCCAATCCCCACGATGGCTGGTGGTGTTGGGGAAAATAGTGCCCTGGTTTCTCCCTTGCAGCTGCTTATTGTGGTAGCTTAAAGCAGTAGTGGGGGACACGGGTGGCGCTGTGGTGTAAACCACTGAGCCTTGGGCTTGGCGATCGGAAGGTTGGCGGTTCAAGGCCCCATGACAGGGTGAGCTCCCGTTGTTCGGTCCCAGCTCCTGCCAACCTAGCAGTTCAAAAGCATGCAGTGCAAGTAGATAAATAGGTACCGCTCTGGCGGGAAGGTAAATGGCATTTCCATGCTCTGCTCTGGCTTCGCCAGAAGCGGCTGAGTCATGCTGGCCACATGACCCGGAAAAACTATCTGCGGAAGCGTACAAATGCCAGCTCCCTTGGCCTGTAGAGTGAGATGAGCGCTGCAACCCCAGAGTCATTCGCAACTGGACTTAACTGTCAGGGGTACCTTTACCTAAAGCAGCAGTGGTCAACCAGGAGGGTATTTATTTTCTGCATTTATATCTCACCTTCCTTACATCCCAGAAGCCAAGGGTTCCCAGGCCGTCCACACATCTAGGCACTGACCAGAACTAGACCTGCTTAGCTTCAACAAGGTTGCGGCCTCCTGTGCTTTCAGACATGAGGGCTCCCGGAGTTTGTACCACAAAGCCAGCTCAGAACTTCACCAGCAGTTGGGAGGAGATAGGACAACACTGGGCTTCAGGTGTTCGTTAGGCCCTCTCTCCCAAGTATGTCTGTGTTGCGGAGGCATAAAACCAGGGTTTGCGGCACAAAACCGGCTTGGGATTTTGACATAAGCAACGCTGGTTTATGTGTGTTCAGTAGGACCCTGCTTTTAATATGTCAGTGCGTACTTATAGGTAGTGCCACAGAACAGAACACAATTTTGATTTTTGAAGGGTTTTCTGGGATTGGACAGTTTGCAATTAGCTTGGTTACTTTCTCTAAGGCGTTGAGTGGGCTGCTGTTCAGGTCTCAACCAGCCTGTTTAATTTTGACCCCTCAGCAGTAAAGCCTGGCTAGTGGAATTCCTTTTGACTTAGAATCCTAGAATCATAGAGTTGGAAGAGACCACAAGGGCCATCGAGTCCAACCCCCTGCCAAGCAGGAAACACCATCAGAGCACTCCTGACATATGGTTGTCAAGCCTCTGCTTAAAGACCTCCAAAGTAGGAGACTCCACCACACTCCTTGGCAGCAAATTCCACTGTCAAACAGCTCTTACTGTCAGGAAGTTCTTCCTAATGTTTAGGTGGAATCTTCTTTCCTGCAGTTTGGATCCATTGCTCCGTGTCCGCTTCTCTGGAGCAGCAGAAAACAACCTTTCTCCCTCCTCTATGTGACATCCTTTTATATATTTGAACATGGCTATCATATCACCCCTTAACCTCCTCTTCTCCAGGCTAAACATGCCCAGCTCCCTTAGCCGTTCCTCATAAGGCATCGTTTCCAGGCCTTTGGCCATTTTGGTTGCCCTCCTCTGGACACGTTCCAGTTTGTCAGTGTCCTTCTTGAACTGTGGTGCCCAGAACTGGACACAGTACTCCAGGTGAGGTCTGACCAGAGCAGAATACAGTGGCACTATTACTTCCCTTGATCTAGATGCTATACTTCTATTGATGCAGCCCAGAATTGCTTTGGCTTTTTTAGCTGCCGCGTCACACTGTTGGCTCATGTCAAGTTTGTGGTCAACCAAGACTCCTAGATCCTTTTCACATGTACTGCTCTCAAGCCAGGTGACTTGAAGGCTTGCTGTAGATCATCCTTGCGCCTGGTGGACTCTAGAGGAAGAGATTGTGGCATTTGCTCTGCAGTGCCGTGAACAAGATAGCCCTGGCGGTTTGCTTTAACACCACAGTTGGTAGCCTTTTTAAAACGCAGGAGCTGAGCTGTTCTGGCTTTCGTCAGCCATTTGAGATGGTGAATGGCCTGCCGCAAATGAAGTGGAGTGAATTGCTGCCTGTCTTCCACCGTTGCCCTGGACGCCACCCAAATGTACCCCAGCAGGCCTTTTTCTAAGGCCGTAAAACTTCAAAGAGCCATGGAGTTCTGTCGAGAGGGTGGAGGCCACTCAAACCACAGACAGGTTTCGTACCTTGCTCTAAAAATATCGCCGTGTGGCACAGCCTTCCCAGTTCTGGTCTTCTGGCCTGGCAGACCTAAAGAGCTGACAGTTAACCACAATGGTAGGGTGTCTAGAATAGATGTGGATGGAAGGAGGGATTTGGAGGTAGTCTTGCTGTGAAGGGAAGTGCTCTTGTGCACCCCCCATTCATTTCGGGGGGGCTGAGAACTTCAGTCTGCAAGCCACCATCCCGGTGGGCTGCAATCCCTGTTGTTAATTAGAGGAAGAGGGGATACTAAATCAATTAGATTTTTCTCTTTGGGCACCCACCCCATCCAGGGTTATACTGTAGGATTCACAAGCTAGCAAATGTAGGCTTTATGAACACGGCTGTGTGCATTATGCCCTTGGCGTGGCAGGGAGTTGAAATTCTGCACTTGAAATTCAGCACCAGGAGACACTGGGTTCTGCAACAGGTATAAATCATTTCACTTGGCAGAATTTATTCTCCAGTTTTTACTATTTTGCATATGTCTTGCTTTATTAGTCAAAGGGGAAGGGGGAGGAGTTTTGCCCAAGCCACCTCTGGCTTCTGCGGAGTCTTAGCAGACATTGCCCCATAAGTTTCCAAGCACATCTTGTGCTGTCCCATGAGGACTTGAAACATGCTGATGGGGGGGAGTGTTAAATGTGAAGCCTGAGTTTTTTGGGAAGGTACATTCTGCGTCCAGTATTCTGTGGGTTTTCTGTGCGCCCCTGGAATTTGTGGGTTTAATGTGGAGTTTCCTTCAGGGGCTGCACAACTGTTTGCTGGAGCAATTCTATCAATAGGCTGGGTCTGAAATATGCCAAAGAATGCAGAGACAACAGCAAAGGTTCTTTTGCAGTCTCTGGCTGCTTTACATGTCAACAGGCCACCAAAGTACCATCTTTGAGTTTCCGCCACACACCTTTTTGGCTTTTGTTCTTTGTAGAACTTGCAACATGTATAGCAGCCGAAGGTAGTTTGCAAAAATTCCCCTCTCTCCCTCTTTTTTGGTTTGATTTCCAGGCCGAAATCAGGCAGGCCATTTTTAATGTAGGAAAAGCCTCTTTCTGTGGAGAGGGTTAGGATAGTGGTGGGGAACCTGGGGGCCTCAGGATAATGGTTAGACTCCACTTCCCATCAGCCCGAGCCAGTGTGGCCATTGGTCAGGGATGATGGAATTTGTAGTCCAGGGACATCTAGACAGCATCAGGCCCACATCATACTCTATGAATTTCTCACTTAAAATGCACATACACCCAGAAATGCAAAAGCACAAATCAATGTAATCCTGTGGAACATTTAGTAGGGCCCTCATTGTTAAAAATGAGTCGTGCCTCTAGTTTACTCAGGTCAGTAATTCCCCAATTGTGTGCCACGGTGATGTTTGCATGCAGCAAGAAATTGAATAAACGCTGCGATGATGAATCCCAAGGCCTCCAAACAGGCTGCTTGCTGGGTATATGTATGATTCATCACAGCTCTAGCCATTCCCCTTTTCAGTCAGTCTCCCCTTGCAGGTACAGAGGTAGAAATCTGACACACGTGCGCAGTGAATGTGATTGGGTGCAGGAAAGCAAGCAGAACTGCCTAACACCTGAGAGGGGGTTGCCTGCTGCATCTCTGTGTGAGTGGCTGTTCTGGTAGGCCCTTTAGATCAGGGACTTGGGCAACAAAAAGGGGGTGGGAGATATGGGTTCCTCTGTGGTGCGTGATTCTTCTGTGTTCAGATGACCGGCATGCTTAAGCTCTCAGAACCGACTCTGGCATTGTCATCAATCACCTCCCAGTCGGATGTGGCTTGCCAGTCCCTGGACTGCATCCTAGAGCATCGCTGGTGGCGCTGAATAGCTTCCATACCCAAGTGCCGTGTCGCAGGGGTCCAGCCAGCCCTCCCATCGTATGCAGAGCCTTTGCTGTCAGACTACAGACGCCAGTGTGAACATTAGTAGATCTGCGGAATGTCTCCCAGCTCCGGCCGTGATCTGTTTCTCTGAAGATTTGATTACGGTGTGGATTCTAGATCATGGCCCATGTGGCTAGCAACTTTTTTCTCTATCTTTTTTTTTAATTTTCAGAGTTTATAGCAACTGTCAAGGTCTTATAAACAACATGAGCCCACATGTTCTGGAAGCCACAGGAATGAAGAGGCAGCACCCTGGGCAAAAAGCAACCTGGTTTTAATCTGTCTTCCACGTGCTGCAATGCCTTTTGGTTTCTGTCTCTCTCCGCTGACCCCCCACCCCCCCCAGCACAAAGTGTTGAAAGAAGCTCAAGCACAACATCCCCTGCTCTGCTGGAATATTTTAGGCTTTTATGTGTTCCCTCCCTCATAAGCAGAATCTTGTACCAGGGGAAGAATTTGGCACCCTGAGAACATCAGTTGTTGGGAAGAGCTGTAAAACTTTCCCTTGTTGGGCTGGCATTCAACATCTGGATTAAGCTGGCATGTGTGCAGGAGGGTAACTTTAATTTCACTGGTGTGGTGGTCTTACTATGTGTGTCTTTTTAAAAATGAACCGTTTGCCCATTCTGAGCCGCCGGGAAGGAATGGAAAAAAGAATCATGGAGTTGGAAGGGACCACACCGGTCATCTAGTCCAACCCCTCAACGAAGGAATCTTTTGCTCAATATGGAGCTCGAACCCACACCTCTGAGATCAAGAGTCTTGTGCTCTGCTGACTGAGCTATCCCAGGAGGAATTGGAACTGTGTAAATTTTAAACCACAAAAAAAGTTGTCATGTGTGTGTGGTATATGGTGGGAGAAACGTGCTAAGAGGAAGGCACGCTTGGCAAATCCACACTGTGATGAACTCTCACCCGGAAACCAATGTCCACACTGTGGAAGGACATGTGGATCCACAATTGGCGTCCACAGTCACTTACGGACTCATTGTTAAAACCGTGTTTATGGAAGACAATCTTACTCGGCTGCGAGTGATAGAAGAAGAAGAAGAAGATGTGGTGGTGGGAGAGATGTTGTTGTTGTTTAGTCGTTTAGTCGTGTCCGACTCTTCGTGACCCCCTGGACCAGAGCACGCCAGGCACTCCTGTCTTCCCCTGCCTCCTGCAGTTTGGTCAAACTCATGCTGGTAGCTTTGAGAACTCTGTCCAGCCATCTCGTCCTCTGTCATCCCCTTCTCCTTGTGCCCTCCATCTTTCCCAACTTCAGGGTCTTTTCCAGGGAGTCTTCTCTTCTCATGAGGTGGCCAAAGTATTGGAGCCTCATCTTCAGGATCTGTCCTTCCAGTGAGCACTCAGGGCTGATTTCTTTAAGAATGGGGAGAGATAACTTTAGATAAATTTACTTGTGATTCATATAGAATCATAGAACTGTACAGTTGGAAAGGGACCCCTTGGGCCATCTAGTCCCCTGCAATGCAGGAATCTCAACACGCCGTCCCCCATCCAATTTGAAACCATACTGGACCCTGCTTAGCTTGGCAAATGTGCTATCAGTTTTATTGCTGCACCACTGCTGTTGCCAGTGACAGTCAGTGTTGCAGATGCCTTCTAAAAATGGCGTTGGCTTCTCCAAGGGTGGGACCCTCAGGCCTATAGTTGTTAAATACCTGCCTATCAGACACCAATGTTTGTCATGGGACCTTGATGGGCAATTTATATAGGCAAAGTTACAGTGGGAGGGAGCAGTTGAGCCCCAGAGAAGTGCCAGGAGTGCAGATGGCTAGCCTGTGCTTCTGCGTCAAGCCACTCCACCTCCCTGCCTCCAGGACATGATACAGGTGCCCTGTTTCTTTTGTACTTGATTTATTTCAGACTACATCCGACTCCTTCCTAAAGGAGATCTGGAAAGCACTATAAAGTAACACAAAGCAATAGAAAACAGGGGCACTCTCAGCAGCTCAGAATAACTAAGAGGGCACAAAAGCCCAATTACCATATTTTTTGCTCTATAAGACTCACTTTTTCCCTCCTAAAAAGTAAGGGGAAATGTGTGTGCCTCTTATGGAAGGAATGCAGGCTGCGCAGCTATCCCAGAAGCCAGAACAGCAAGAGGGATTGCTGCTTTCGCTGCGCAGCGATCCCGCTTGCTGTTCTGGCTTCTGAGATTCAGAATTATTTTTTTTTCTTGTTTTCCTCCTCCAAAAACTAGGTGCGTCTTGTGGTCTGGTGCGTCTTATAGAGCGAAAAATACGGTAATCAGAGTGACACAGGCCCAGGAAGGTATCCTCTTTGCAGAAAACTCTGGGGTGAATTCCTTCTTGTCCCTGCCCTTGTTCTCTGAGACGGGGAAGCTTGTGGAGCTAAGCCCTGTGTAAATGCCCATGGGGGGAGGAGAGGGGAGCACTTAAAGTCCTCGTTAGTCTTTTAGTCAGTTCGCCCCCCACCAACCGGAATTTGTTAAGAGACTTCAAACCCATCCAGGGAAATAAATGCCGAATGCACGTAAAGCAGTTTCCTTGTTTTCTTTCGTCGTGGGCTTTTACGGAAACGCCGCTCCATTCATTACTCTAAAGCAATTCTAAGCATGCGGAGGAATTGGCTTAGGAAGGAATCATATTAGCGGCTTCCATAATTTGGTTTGATTTATTAGAGAAAATTGAGTAACGGGGAGGAATTGCATCCTGCCTTTGGAACATTCTTTCTGCCCTTGTCCAGAAATGTACAGGCTGGCTTTGTTGACTCCAGCGCTAGGATTTTCCTTCTTATGGAAGGCAAGAGAGGAATGACAGCCCCTGCAGCCTAGGAAGATATTACGCCATTATTATTGTTGTTGTTGTTGTTGCTACTGATTCATGCCATCCGGTTCAGATTAGCACTTGGTCAGGTGGTTAAACCCAGGATTCAGTTTGCTACTAAAGGGCAAGGAGAATGGCAGGTGTCTTTTGAACATAGTCTTCCTAGATAAGTGTGATCTAGTGCTTGGAGAACCAGTGTGGTGTAGTGGTTAAGAGCAGTAGTCACGTAATCTGGGGAACCGGGTTCGCGTCTCCGCTCCTCCACGTGCAGCTGCTGGGTGACCTTGGGCCAGTCACACTTCTCTGAAGTCTCTCAGCCCCACTCACCTCACAGAATGTTTGTTGTGGGGGAGGAAGGGAAAGGAGAATGTGAGCCGCTTTGAGACGCCTTGGGCTAGTGATAAAGTGGGATATCAAATCCAAACTCCTCTTCTTGGAGTGTCAGACCTAGATGAGGACCTGGGACACCAGGGTTCAGATCCCCACTCAGCCAAGAAAGCCCACTGGGTGCCAGTCACTGCCTCTCTGAGCCTCACCTCCCTCGCAGGCTTGTTGTGAGGATGAAATGGAGTGAGGGAAAAGTATGTATGCCACTTTGAGCTCATTGGAGGAAAGGTGGGATATAAATGGAACGGTGAATGAATAAACCAATTTGTCTAAAGGATCACAGAATTGTGTTTGGAATTCCCTGCACCTTGATGGGTTTCCCTTCTGCAGTTTTGTTTTACAGTTGTGTTTCAAACCTTGCCCTTCTCTTCTCTCTTGCAGGTCAGCCAGTTCAGGCAGCTCTATTCCAAAGTCATCAACGATAAACACGACGATGTGATGGCCAAGTTTGGAGCAATCCTGGCTCAGGGCATATTGGACGCAGGTGATTTCTGCTGCTGCAAGGAGGTGTTGGGTTCAGTCAATTCCTTTTCATTTTATTGTTCAATTTGCTGAACAAATCGGTTGGAACATGCAGACTTGCACGAAGCCCAGTGTAAGGTTTTCCCTAGCCACGCTGATCTCTCCACTTCCCCCACAGAATGTGTACCTTGCCGCCGTCCTTGTTTTCCTTTAAGTACTTTGAATGATTATGAAATTATGGTAATGGGTCTATTTGTATAGTCCTATCAGTATGCACAGGGCTTTACAGATTGCCCATCTTGTGTTCCGTAGCAAAGCAAAGTGAGGCATTGTGTCCTTGGATAGTCAAGACTCTGTCTTGAAGCATCTGTGAGCATTATGGACGTGTGTCATTTCCAGGTTTCACAGGACAGCTTTTTGTTTCTTTTAAGGATCCTGACCTTTGATGTGCATAGGGATGCTCCTGGCGTGGAGACTAAAAGCTGGCAGATTTGTTAATACCTAATATTTAGAATTTGCGAAGCGTGGATTGTGCTTCATGTGTATTATCTCAGTAATCGTTACAACAGCCCTGCAAGGTAGAGGCTGAGTCCTGTAGCTGGATCAGACCCAAAGGGGGGCACTGTTGAAAAGCAAGATAATATCCTTCTGGATCACACCAAAGGAGCCTCTATTGCAGCTTCCTGTTCTCACAGTGACCAACTAGATCAGGGGTCTGCAACCCGCGGCTCCGGAGCCGCATGTGGCTCTTTTACATCTTTCCTGCGGCTCCGGGGCGGATACTAGCGAGGGGAGGAGGCGCATTGTGCGCCCCGACACTCCTCACTGTGGCGGGCGCTGTACTGGCTGTGACATCACATGGGGGCAGTGCGTGCGTTAGTCACGCACCGTCCTGACGTCACTTTCCTGCCCGCTGTCAGATCGTGGCTCCGGAGATATATTTGTTTTAAATGTCGCAATGGTTTTGCGGCTCCCAGTTGTTGTTTTTTCTTCGGAAACGGGTCCAAGTGGCTCTTTTTGTCTTAAAGGTTGCAGACCCCTGAACTACATCCCTCTGGGAAGCCCACAGGCAGGACCTGAGTGCAACAGCGCACTCCCCAGCAACTGGTGCTCAGAGCCATGCTGCTTCCGACTGGGGGACCAGGGCATAGTCTTTGTGGCTGGTAGCTGTGGATGGCCATACCTTGCATGGATTGGTCCAAGCTCCTTTTAAAGCTGCCCTGGTTGGTGGCCACCCCAGACGATGTTCACCCTCATTTTGCAGAAGCTGAGAGATGCTGGCTTGCCTGAGGCCTCCCCACAGAATTCATGGCAGCTTTGAGCGGTCAAATGCATCTGCAAGGGGCAGCAGCAGTCCTTAAGGCTCCTCGGTTTCTATCTTGCATTAAGCTCCTGCACCCAGTCTGCAGTCGCTGTCCACCCTGCTTTGGATGTCTTCATCGCATTCGTAAGCAACTCATTAGTCCCCCGAGTTGTTAAAGCACCAATAGCACATCAGCAACACGAAGAGCCAAATGAGATTCTGTCTTTTGGATTTTATTGCTTGCGTGAATCACTTGGCTGACACGTCCTGAAATTGGACCTGCCTCGGGTTGTTGGTTGTCTGGACAAACAGGGCTGACCTTTCTTCTCAGAAATGCATATCTCAGGTTGTCCCTACATTGTCACAGAAGATTTACAGCTGCCTGCTGATGGGAAGACGTGGTTCTCTGTTTGAGGGATGGAGTGATGACATCTCGGGGGTTGGGGACCTTATTTCTCAGCTGCCGTAGAGCATTCCCAGGCCACAGAGTTCCATGTGACTTGATCTCCAGAACTCCAGATCTTTCTGGGAGAAAGGCATCTATAAATCTCTCTGGCTGTAACTCAGCCTTCTCCAAGCTTCTGCCCTCCAAATGTTTTGAACTGCAATTCCCATCAGTCCCAGCCAGCACGATTTTGGCAGCTAAGCCTTGGTTAAAGGTGAGAAAGGTGGGCAAGCCAGAAAGGATAAGTTGGGATGCTACCAGTGTGTGAACCAGTCATGGGGAGGAAAATGCAGGGTGGCAGTTTTGTTTCATTTTCAAAATTGTCCAGAGTTGAGAATGAATGTGCAGAGCAAAGGAAAGACAGCAAATAAACCAGTTTCCTGCTTCTGAGCAGAGTGCTGTACGAGTTATGTGAACAAGTAGTTCAACCCCACATTCTTCACAAGTTTAATAATATGCTGAAAAATTGGCTTTGAAAGTGGCAGAATGTGGCTACAGAAAAATCACTCTTTACCAGCTCGGCACAAATTGATCTTGAGTTGGAAGAATTCCTAGCAATCCTGTTTTCTGAATTGCTTCTAAGCCCTGTGTCAACCCTTGTCCCTTCAACCCCTGGTGATGCTTCTGAGATGAGCAGCAGAGCAAGATTGCATAGCTTTCCTGCTCCCAGACAGGCCCTGAGGACAGGGAGCCAAGAGAACGTTTGGGTGTCATGCAAAGAGAACAGAAACCGTGAGAGTGTGAATGCAATGCTTGAGGGCTGAGGTCACCTTCTCCAGAAACGACAAGATTTTAGGCAGGCGAAGTCAAGAGGCTAAATGTTGAAAAATAAAATTCCAAAGTTGTTTAAACCGAAGTCATGATGGGTTTCAGCAGGGTGTGCTTGGCCCGTGGACACAGCCTGAAGCAACTCTGTGTGTGTGTGTGTGTGTGTGTGTGTGTGTGTGTGAGAGAGAGAGAGAGAGAGAGAGAGAGGAAGAGAGATCTCACTACTCATTAGCAGGGAGCCCCTTCCCAACTTAAGCAATCCAGAGTGATCCTGCAGAACTCAACTATACTGCACCCTTTTCAGAATACACCTTACAAATTCAGAACTTTCCGGTCGCTCTGGTTGTGGTGTTTACTTTCTGGCCAAATCTGGACCATTACCAGCCTTGCAACTGCACTCCCAGGCAGGTCTGCTACAGGTCTGATGGCTTGGGAGGACCTCCATAGTCTCTCCCCCCCCCCCAATGTAAAAGGGCTTGAAGTTTGATTGCATCTTAAATAGATTAGTCCCACTGCCCTCTGCCTCATCAGCAGCAATAAATATGCCGGTGGCCTTCTTCAGCTCCCATCTGCCTAACTGGTTGGAAGCCCTGAAAATCCGATTAACACCTTCCCACTCCCTCTGTGGGCCTAACCTTTCTCTTTGGCTTTGGCTGGGAGCTTCTGCCTTGCATCAACCTGATGAGCTCTCTGATCTCTGCTTTGCAAGGATGAAATTAAGGGGTTTGGTTATCTGGCAGGATTAATTCTGCTGCTGAGATTTATAACCCGTAGGAAGAAGGAAGTAGAATCTGAAGCTGCTTCTGGTCGAGAGGGGGAATGTAATCTCTTGCAGACTTTCCCCTTCTTCCTAGTTTAGTTATTAGGCACAGGAAGATCGGAGGTTTCTGGATGGGGGGGAAAGGATGGAGAAGTAATTTTGCTTCCAGGCAAGTGGAAATAAGGGAGAAGGAGAGAGAATGGAGCAGAGAGATACTCATTTATTTGTATTTATTATTTTCATTTAGAAAAAAAATATAAACCTCTTAGAAAAAGTCTCTTAAGTGGTGTACAGTTTATAAATTAATTAGCAACAATACAAAGATGAAATCAGCAAAGCCTACATATCTGGATTATACCTCTGACTAGTATATCAGACATTCTGCCACATACCTTCATGACAGCTGAGTCAAATCTCTGTATTCCAAGCAAGTTACCTCAGAATTCCTGGTGTTGGAGGGGAAATAATAAAGGAGACATGTTATTCTTAAGTTCCGAGAAACATCTGGCTGACCACTGCTTGCAAAGCCCGTCACTAAGCTAGAGCAACGGATTCTTTGATCCTGCAGAGCTTCTTTTGCATTCTTAGCCGCTTTCCAAGTGCTCACTGTGGTCGGTTCCTAGAGAGGGATCATAGAATTGTAGAGTTGGAAGGGACCACGGGGGTCATCTAGTCCAACCCCCTGCAATGCAGGAATCCTTTGAGGGGCTCGAACCCACGACCTTGAGTTTAACAGCCCCATGCTCTGCCCCCTGAGTTATCCCAGTGTTTCTAAGAATGACCAGCCACAACAGGCAAATGATGGCTACCGCTCACTCTGAATGAGGATTTGCAAGAATTGTTCTAAGTAGGTGAACAAAAAGCGGTTGGCTTGTTAGCCCTGCGTCAGCCTTCAGCAACCTTGCAGGGACACGGAATTGTAGCCCAAAACATCTGCTGGGCACCAGATTGGGAAAGCCTGGTTTATACCCAGTTGACTTGACACGGGTGGGAGTGAGGAGGGTGAACTCTTTCTAGTGTCTTGTTCCTCCCAGTTTGATTTCCTTTTACCCATTGTTTTATTTCAATGTTTGGTATACCATTTAATCGCAAGTCACTTATTGATGAAGAGATCCGCCTGAACCTTGTGGAACTGCAGTGGCTCTTCTGGGCCCTTTGTAAATCCAAGCAACCCTCACCTCCCGTGTCTCTTTTGTCCTAACTCCCCAGGCGGCCACAACGTGACTATTTCTCTGCAGTCGAGGACTGGACACACACACATGCCTTCGGTGGTCGGCGTTCTGGTCTTCACCCAGTTCTGGTTCTGGTTTCCTCTCTCTCACTTCCTGTCGCTGGCCTTCACTCCGACCTGCGTCATCGGCCTTAACAAGGACCTCAAGGTACGTCCTTCTGGGGGCCGAAATGGCGTTGCGTCGGTCAGAATAGCCTGGTGGCATTCTGCGTGCTCCAGAGTTGCCTCTTACCTGCCGAACCCAGTGAAGAAGAGTTATAGAAGAGTTTGGTGCTGACCTATAAGGCCCTAAATGGCCTCTGCCCGGTATTCCTGAAGGAGCGTCTCCACCCCTATTACAGATAGGTAGCCGTGTTGGTCTGCCATAGTCAAAATAAAAAAAATTCCTTCCAGTAGCACCTTAAAGACCAACTATAAGTTAGTTCTTGGTATGAGCTTTCGTGTGCATGCACACTTCTTCAGATACACACTGAAGAAGTGTGTATCTGAAGAAGTGTGCATGCACACGAAAGCTCATACCAAGAACTAACTTAGTTGGTCTTTAAGGTGCTACTGGAAGGAATTTTTTTATTTCCACCCCTATTGTTCAGCCCAGACACTGAGGTCCAGCTCCGAGGGCCTTCTGGTGGTTCCCTCACTACAAGAAGTGAGGTTATAGGGAACCAGGCGGAGGGCCTTCTCAGTGGTGGCACCAGCCCTGTGGAAAGGAAATAAACAAATATCTGACTTTTAGAAGACATTCCCTGTTTAGGGAAGTTTTTAATGTTTGGTGTTTTGTCATGTTTTTAATATTCTGTTGGGAGCTGCCCAGGGTGGCTGGGGAAACCCTGCCAGATGGGCGGGGTATAAATAACAAATTGTTGTTGTTGTTGGCTGTGTAAATAGGTTTGGCTTTGTCTTGCCCCTGGGGTTTCTGCTTTCAGCTGTTGAGCATTATGATTTCCAAGCTGAGCACCGTAATACACATGCCGGCCTGTAGAGCCAAAGGTCTTGGATCTAATATTTTATCATCTCCTTTAAAAAGGGAATTAATTAATGGGTGATTTGAAAAGCCTTTTCCCCTCTTGCCTGAGACCCTGGAGAGGAACTGCTAGTCAGAGCAGGAAACACCAGCCTGGAAGGACCAATAATCCTACTCCTTGCATAGCAGCTCCCTTATAACGGACAAGCTGGTGTTTTGCCTGCAGAAGGTAACCTGGTTCAGTCCCCAGCGCCTCCTGTGAAAGGGACCCTGGGTGGCAGGGCTGGGAAAATGCCCTCTTGGGACTTTAGGGAGCAGCAGCTACCTGGAGAAGCCTATCCTAGGCCAGGTGGATCAGTGGTCTGACCTCATCGCAAGTCTGTCCCCAAAACCAAGGCGATGGTTTGGTCCTCTAACAGTTTCAGGGGAACCGCCTTCAGATTCCCAGTTTCCGGCTTCTCCTTCTGCCGGAACTGCTGATCTCTCTCCTCTTCAGCATCACCCTTTCAAATAGATTTGTGGGATGCAATTATATTCCCTTTCGTTAAGTTCGGGCGCCGTTTGATTCCTGTGGGCGAAAAGGGGAGCCAGCAGTGAGCACAGCATCACATCGGCGCTCTCAAAGGTTAATCTTTCAAGCTTCCCCCTCTGAGAGCATATTGTGCCCCCAGCTATGGAAAGCATGATGAGAATCTGCATCAGCCAGGAGAAGAAGGAAGCTGTTTCCTGGCAACGTTAAGGAAAGTGATTGTAAATCGCCAGGGTCGTGGTAGGTAGCTTAAGATTCAGGGTGGAGGGCAGGTTTTGAAGTTGGCGTCCCTCTGGTTAAGGGGGGGCAGGGAAAATGCAGAGCAAACTGAAGCCGCCTCATTCCTCCTCTGCCACTTCCTGAACACTGCTGGAGACTTTTATCTCAGGGGTGGCTTAGGAAAAACGACTTGCCAACTTGGAAAGTAGAGATGATTTTATTTCGGACTCTGCTGCCGCGGCCGATTTGCACAGCCCTCTTAACGCCATCCTCAAAATGCAGTCTTTGCTTTTATCCTTTTAACAGGCAGAACCAGGGCTCTGGGCAGTCCTTGTACTTGCAGCTCCCTCACCTTCAGCATCCTGAGAATAATTTTTTAAAAGACATTTCTAGGCTGCAAGTAGAAGTTTCAGAATGTGCAAGAAGTGCCTGGTCGGAACCTGGGGGCTTCTGCCAGTGGGAGGAGAACACATTATATTTACAGTACGGATTTCAGGTTGCTTTTCTTCATCCTTCTCCAGCTTCTTGCCTTCCAGATGTTTTAAACTCAGCCGCGCAGGGTGGTGCTAATAAGAGCTCTAGTCCCAAACCCCTGGAGGGCACCAGGGTGGTGAAGGACTCAGAAAAGCAATTGCATTACTTTATCATGTGAATGTATGGAGCTGTTTTTTACTGAGTTAGACTATTGGTCCTTCTAGTCCAGTATTGTCTACTCTGACTGGCAGCGGCTTTCTGCAGTCTCTGGAAGAGAGACCATTCCCAAGCCTTGCTTCCTGTATCAGGAGATGCTGGGGAGTGAAACCCAATATCGCCTACTTTGACTGCCAGCATCCCTTCAAGGCGCTTGATGGAAGGTTTCCCAGAATTTTTAACTAGTAATCCCAGGGATTGAATTGATGACCTCCTGCAAGCAAGTCAGGTGCTCTGCCATGGACCTAAGGCCCTCTCCCCCAACTAAGTCCATTGAATCTGTGGTGTGAAGGACTGTAGACATTCCCAGGCAGGCCAGGCTGTGGGGTATGCGCTTTCCAAGCTTTCCCGAAGAGGGAGGTGCAGAGAGAATTGCCATGTGAAAATACCCAGTGAGACGAGAAGCCTCTTCTCGACTTCTCTCTGCTTGCTGCCCAAAGCTGCTTGTTCTTGGGTCTGCACAACTGCATCTGTGTCCATGGCCATGATTCAGAGCAGTTGTGTCCTGGGGAAATCAAACCTGAGGGAAATGCCGTCTCAGAAGTAACTCGGATTCTGCAACGACAGCAAGCCGAATTCAGCAATGTGTTTTGCAGGCTGGGCACATGCCACCTCTCTGCCTGAATTTCGCATACTTCAGGCTACCCTTTTTCCCTGCAAATCCGGCAAGATCACCTTGAGCTGAACGATTTCTGCAGTTTCGTCTCAGTCTGTGAAGTACAAGATTGAACTCTCCATGATATGTAAAAAAAAAATGTCCCTGCGCATAGGGGACTAGCTTATGTGAGAGATGGTTGCGTTAAGACCCTTTGAGGGCGGAGGGGACCCAATCACAAAGGCCCCATGTGGTACAGTCCACAAACAGGCTCATCTGCTCTCGGTTATAATTTGGCCATGAAAGTCAGCAGCCAGTGGCCACACTTACCAAAGCCGGTGTTACTTTAGGTACTTGTGCTTGATCCTAATTCAGGATCCACACAATGAAGTTTGTAGGATTTGGACAGGCGTCACAGCAGGGAAGGAAATTGCATGTGAAATCCCTCAGAAGACTTATGTCGAATAAAGAGTGTGTCTTTTCACTCCCCCCATCCTCCCTGACCTTTTTATTTCACTGCAGCCTTTGCAAGATGCTCCTTCCGTCTTTCCTCTAGCCTCATAAGGGCTAGAAACTTGGGGCATGTGTGAATGTGAGATTCTCAAGATGATGAGTTCTGAACCTGCC
Source organism: Podarcis liolepis (assembly GCF_965112155.1). Taxonomy (NCBI): domain Eukaryota; kingdom Metazoa; phylum Chordata; class Lepidosauria; order Squamata; family Lacertidae; genus Podarcis; species Podarcis liolepis. Next base: position 99,931,001 of record NC_139556.1, on the reverse strand, counting down.
ACCAAACCATAGAATCATAGAATCATAGAGTTGGAAGAGAGCACAAGGGCCATCGAGTCCAACCCCCTGCCAAGCAGGAAACACCATCAGAGCACTCCTGACATATGGTTGTCCAGCCTCTGCTTAAAGACCTCCAAAGAAGGAGACTCCACCACACTCCTTGGCAGCAAATTCCACTGTCAAACAGCTCTTACTGTCAGGAAGTTCTTCCTAATGTTTAGGTGGAATCTTCTTTCTTGTAGTTTGGATCCATTGCTCCGTGTCCGCTTCTCTGGAGCAGCAGAAAACAACCTTTCTCCCTCCTCTATGTGACATCCTTTTATATATTTGAACATGGCTATCATATCACCCCTTAACCTCCTCATCTCCAGGCTAAACATGCCCAGCTCCCTTAGCCGTTCCTCATAAGGCATCGTTTCCAGGCCTTTGACCATTTTGGTTGCCCTCCTCTGGACACGTTCCAGTTTGTCAGTGTCCTTCTTGAATTGTGGTGCCTAGAACCGGACACAGTACTCCAGGTGAGGTCTGACCAGAGCAGAATACAGTGGCACTATTACTTCCCCCACACTTTCTGTTTGCCCGGCCCTGCCTTCAACATCCCTTTTCCAGTCATGGCCGAAATGTGAAAAGCCGGGAGAGAAAGCAAGAGCACAAACAGTGCTCTGTACCGTGTGGGAGCCAGCGAGGGCACAACTGCCTCACCGGGACTAAATTGCCTCGTAATAGAATAATGATGTTTCAGTCCCCTGATGGCTCAGAAGCTTCCGGCGAGTGGCAGAGGCAGCATTTGTGCTTCACCTGGCTTGTGTGCGTCTCCCAACGAGGGCACCGCACGAGGCTACGCTTTGCTCTCCGGCCTTCCGCCATGCCTGTCCAACTTTGCCCTCCAAACGCTCTCTCTCTCTCTTCCTTCTGCAGATGCCAAAAGTGCAGTACAGATCCAACGTCAAGCCCTCCACGTTTGCCTACCCAGCCCCGCTGGAGGTGCCGAAAGAGAAGGAGAAAGAAAAGGTGGGTGAACGGCCCTCCTGTGTCCATGTGGGTTGCTTGGCTTTTTGCGCAGACAGAACAAACAGTTGCCCCTGCTGCTGCTACATTGGGACCCCTTCATGTGTCTCGAGGCTTCTCTGCCCCTGAGATCAAAGTCGAAATTGCCCCTCTGCGCTATTTCACACAATGTGTGGTAGAAAACCTTAAGTTTGCCCTGAAACGGTGGGCCTGGCGGGGAGCAGGGGGCAGTCCTGAATCCCTGGTGCTTCCCTCCCTCATTTCAAACATATGTTTTTATTGGTCATAGATTATAGGTGGATTATAGTAGGATGGCCTTCCCTCTCCTCCCCCAGTGTTCTTGGGGAAAGCCCTCTTGCGCTAGCTTCCACTAAAGGCCCAGCATTTTCAGATGTACACTATTAGTATTAATGAGTGTACACGGATCTGTCAAAATGTAATGTGTGAATTAACCCCAAAAGCAGCCCTCAAAGGATGCTGCCTCTGCGTGCTCAGAAAGGGTATGAGGCCAACTGGGAGGCTCTCCCTGCTCCAGGGACTCTATCCTGGGGGATATCATCAATCTGTCCCTTGGCACCGGGACATTCCCAGGGGAACTGAAGGAGGCAGTGGTGCGTCCGCTCTTAAAGAAAACATCATAAGATCCCTTAGATCTATCCAATTACCGCCCAGTTTCGAATCTTCCATTCCTGGGTAAGGTGATTGAGAGAGCGGTTGCTGAACAGCTTGGTAGGTTTCTGGATGAAACATCGGCTCTGGATCCATTCCAGTCTGGCTTCCGCGCTGGTCATGGGACCGAGACGGCTCTGGTCGCCCTAACAGATGATCTCCGCAGGCAGCTGGATCGAGGCGGGTCGGGGCTGCTGATTCTTCTAGACCTGTCAGCAGCCTTCAACATGGTCGATCACGAACTCCTGGACCACCGCCTTGCCGACGTGGGGATCCAGGGCACAGTCCTTCAATGGCTGCGCTCATTTCTCTCTGGTCGGGGACAGAGGGTGGCGCTTGGGGGGGAACTGTCATCCCGCCACTCCTTGGTGTGTGGAGTGCCCCAGGGTGCGATACTCTCCCCGATGCTTTTTAACATCTTTATGCGCCCCTTCGCCCAGCTTGTCCGGAGTTTTGGGCTGGGCTGCCATCAGTATGCTGATGACACCCAACTCTATCTGCTGATGGATGGCCATCCTGACTCGGCCCCAGACACACTGATCAGATGCTTGGAAGCTGTGGCTGGATAGTTACGTGGGAGCCGGTTGAAGTTAAATCCTTCGAAGACAGAGGTCCTCTGGCTGGGACGGGACGATATGGGATTGAGGGGGCAACTCCCATCTCTTGCGGGGGTGCAATTAGTGCCAGCACCGTCCGTTAAGAGTTTGGGTGTAATCTTCGATACCTCCCTCTCCATGGAGGCGCAGATTGCAGCTATAACAAAGGCGGCATTTTTTCATCTCCGCCAAGCTAAGCAGTTGGCTCCTTACCTCTCTCGCCCTGACCTAGCCACTGTGATCCACGCGACGGTCACCTCCAGACTGGATTATTGTAACTCGCTCTACGTGGGGCTGCCCTTGAGACTGACCCAGAAACTCCAGCGGGTGCAGAATGCCGCAGCGAGACTCCTTACGGGGTCTTCGCTGCGGGATCACATTCATCCGGTGCTATACCAGCTGCACTGGCTCCCGGTGGAGTACAGGATCAGGTTTAAGGTGCTGGTTTTAACCTTCAAAGCCCTATACGGCCTAGGACCCTCGTATCTACGGGACCGCCTCTCCTGGTATGCCCCACAGAGGAACTTACGGTCTTCAAATAAAAACATCTTGAAGGTCCCAGGCCTCAGAGAGGGTAGGCTGGCCTCAACTAGAGCCAAGGCTTTTTTGGCTGCGGCTCCAACCTGGTGGAACGCTCTGTCACAAGAGACAAGGGCCCTCCAGGACTTGACATCTTTCCGCAGGGCCTGCAAGACAGAGCTGTTCCACCAGGCCTTTGGTCAGGGCGCAGCCTGACTCCCTCCTTTGGCAATCTTTACAATACTTTAGTTTATGGTTGCCATCAATTTTGATTTTAATTAATTCTTTGATGTTTTTATAATGTTGCACTATTTTAGTGTTGTTAGCCGCCCTGAGCCCGGCTTCGGCTGGGGAGGGCGGGATATAAATAAAATTTATTATTATTATTATTATTATTATTATTATTATTATTATTATTATTATTATTATTGGAAGGCTCCTCAGGAGATTAAGAGCTCCTGCATGCTCAGCCTCTGAAAACAAACCTTTTGAGAAGCAAGAGTGAGCTGGGCCTCCAACTTTGGGGCCCTCTAATCTTGGGGGCTTCGTGGGCCATACAGCTGACCCTCCTTCTTCCACCCCTCTCTACACACACACACACACACACACTCTCCCCCCACTCCAGTTGGGGCCTCCTGCCCCCCTGCCATATCTGCGCCTGACCCTCAGAGCACCATTATTGGCTTGTTCTCCTGAAAGCCTTTTGTTGTCCTCACGCTCAGGTTTCTACCGCTGTGCTGTCCATCACGGCAAAGGCCAAGAAGAAGGAGAAAGAGAAGGAGAAAGAGAAGAAGGAAGAGGAGAAAATGGAAGTGGTGAGTCTATAATCTCCCATCCTCCGAATCATCGTCCAGGAATGCTGTTCTGGGGCATTGATCTAGGAAGCATGGCCTCTGGAGCCACTTCATGGTGGTCAAACTCTCCTCTGTCAGTGGGTTCCTAAGGCGTCAGTAAGGATCCAATAGGGAGGCAACATTAAATTGACACTGCAGTTGGAAGAGAGAGAAGCAATGACCTTAGTCTAACATCCCTGTGCTGCAAAGCACTAGTAAGATCTTAGCTAAACCCTAAATCTAGCAAACCCTGAATGAATTCAGTCAATGTGGTTTCATCCCATAGTTAAGTGGCGTTTGCAGTTACCTCACGGTGGTACCTGAATTGAACAAGTTTATTTGGAGAAACCACCATGTTTTGCCGAACCTTCAGGAAGCTCTCTGGCTTGCAGAGACTGTGGTGTCTGGAGCTGGTCAAGCATGGAGAGGGAGACAGAGGCCTGGCTATGGGCCGTGGGGCAGGGAGGGACCCTGCTCCCTCTGCCTGGCCCTTATTTGCTCATCTCACTCTCTGGCCTTCAGTTGGGCCCCAGAGAAAGCCCCAAAGGAACGGGAGGCAGGCCGAAGAGGGGCAAAGACGTGATTGCAGCAAGCAGGACAGAGGCAGTCTTATCCAAGCCGACCAGTTTCGGAAGTGGATGAGGAGGCTGCTTCTGAGGAGGGCAGCCTTGCTTCCAGTCTGGCCAAGCTAACTTGGAGTGAGTTCTTCAGGAGAGGAGAACAGACATGGGGAAATGCAAAACTGCGTGCTGAGCTACATCAAATATTCCCATTTTTCAGTGGATTGTTGGATTGTCCCGGGGCACTCATTTCTCCCAAAGAGGCTGAGATGTTGCCAGAGGAGGCTCCCTTTTTATTGCTCCTAATGTTTGGGATAGGGGATGCGGGTGGCACTGTGGGTTAAACCACAGAGCCTAGGACTTGCTGATCAGAAGGTCGGCGGTGAGCTCCCGTCGCTCAGTCCCTGCTCCTGCCAACCTAGCAGTTCGAAAGCTCGTCAAAGTGCAAGTAGATAAATAGGTACCGCTCCGGCGGGAAGGTAAACGGCGTTTCTGTGCGCTGCTCTGGTTCGCCAGAAGCGGCTTAGTCCTGCTGGCCACATGACCCGGAAGCTGTATGCCGGCTCCCTTGGCCAATAAAGTGAGATGAGCGCCGCAACCCCAGAGTCGGTCATGACTGGACCTAATGGTCAGGGGTCCCTTGACCTTTACCTTTAATGTTTGGGATCAGAGAAGAATCTTGCAGTTGCCACCACCCCAGGAGCCTCCTGGGGTCTCCACCTTCCTTTGTAGCCTGTGGCCTGGATCACTTGCTCGAGTCATTTGCTCAGAAGCTGCCTTGGGGTGGTGCTCCCATGTTTCTTCCTCCCACCCCCTTTCTCTTTCTGGTTGGTGCAGGGCCAGTGTTGAGAGACTGACCCACACGCCAGCAGAAACCCCTGGCCCCACTGCTCCTTGCTGTCCCTCCCTGTTCTTCTGCCCAGGGTGGGTGAGCAGCAGGCTGTGTTCCCTCCCACCCTGGTTTGTCTTTTGCTTTTGGGGGGTGGAGGTGGCCTGAACTGGGTCCAGAGGTGAAGGCCCAGCAGTCAAGGAGGCAGTAGGAGCAGCGGGGAGAACTAAAAAATGGAAGCAGGCACTGGAGAAGTTGGTTTGGGCATTTATGTACTGCAGCCCTCCCTAGTTGTTTTGGACTACAACTCCCATCATTCCCCGCAAGTGCGGCCATCACCCTCCAGTTGTAGTCCTGAACATCCAGGGAGGCTGATAGACCACTTGAAGGAGCTTTCATGTGCAGCTATCCTTCCATCTGAAGGACAGGACATTCTTCATTAGTACCCCCACATTGCTGAGCGAGGGGGACAGTGGTTTCCCCAAGACCACCCATTGAGTTCATAGCCGAGTCAAGAAACTGAAGCTGAAGCCTGTCTGGCTCTTGCCACTCTCCTCTGTCTTCCGCTCCGGCCGCCTTCATCTTTGTGTCCTTTTGGCTCTGGGGTGTCTTCTATTGTCCGGGCAACTTTTCTTCCCAACTCCCTGGGAACTGAAAGCCCTCTTCCTGTGTTGTCCAAACATGCGGCCGTACCTGTAAGGGGGGAAAACATGACACAGGCCCAGAGGCATTTTAACAAGGCTGAAGGAAAGCCTTCCTTCCGTCAGCCCACGAGGGGAGCAAAGTGTGCCTGAAGTAGCCTCCAGAGAGCTATCAATCCCGGCCGATTTCTCCCTGCTGCCATCTTTGGAGACAGCTTTATGGCTCAGAAAAACACCCATCGTTGAGCTTCGGACGGGACAGGATAAAGTTCTGCTTCTTTTTAAAATTTGCAGCCAACCCATTAAGGCTGCCTGGCGTGCCTGGATTTTGGCTTCGTCTTGCTTTATTATTCATTGACGTGGGGCACGTCTGTGCTGGTACGAAGGCTGGACGATGGGCAGGTTCTGCTGTGGCTCCAAGTCCTGTCCTCTCGTATGTATTTGGCTGTGTGTGTGTTTTAACGCCTCCTTCCTCCCGTCCCCAAACAGGACGAAACCGAGAAGAAGGATGAGAAGGAGAAGAAAAAAGAGCCTGAGCCGTCCTTCCAGCTCCTTGACAATCCGGCCCGGGTGATGCCCGCCCAGCTCAAGGTCCTCACCATGCCAGAAAGCTGCCGATACCAGCCTTTCAAGACCGTGAGTCCAGCGCGTATCTCTCCACTGACGACCCTCTTCACACCATAAAGCAGGGGGTGGGGGGGCTGTGGCACTTGCTGAGTGTTATTGGACTTGACAACCCATTAGCCCCACCCAGCATGGCTCCTGGGCAGGGGGACGGTGGGATTTGTAGTCCAGCAGCATCTGGGGGAGGGGGAAGGCGACAGATTCCTCCCACTCACCATGTCATTGGCTTTGAGCAGGTTAAATCATATTTAACTATAGGACCCTTCACTAGAAGGCTTTGAAACAAGAATAGTCAGGTTCATGAAGGAGAGGGCTATCAATGCCTGCTCTCCCCAGACCCTGCGGTCATCATGAGAGGCCCTTCTTCATGTGCCTCCTCCACAAGAGGTCCAGAGGGTGGCAACACGAGAACAGGGCCTTTTCTGCAGTGGCTCCTCGTTTGTGGAATGTGCTCCCCAGGGAGGTGTGCCTGATGCCTTCATTATACACTTTTAGGTGCCAGGCAAAAAAATTTAAAAATGGTGTGGCACAAGCTGCCAAGGAAATGAAACAACTAACTGACTTTTAGGAGACATCTGCAGGCAGCCCTGTATCGAAATTTTTAATGTGTGATGTTTTACAATTTTTTATATATGCTGTAAGCCGTCCAGAGTGGCTGGGGAAACCCAGCCAGATGGGTAGGGTGGTAATAATAATAATAAATTAAATTCTGAAAGTGTGGTGCTTTAATGTTTGAGAAGCACTGCCTTAGGCCACCTCTGTCTCCTCTTCATTGCATTATGGCTTGTGCAAGAGACCTTCCTGGTAGATTCTCCTCTCTCTGCTAGGTGAGGGCCAGAGGGTCGTTTCCAGTCAGGATTACCTTGGAGAGGCTGGGCTTCTTTGTCCCCTCCTGTGTCATGCAGATGTCCCTTTGCTGGGCAGGGTGCCAGAATGGGGGCAGTGATTGTCAGGCGGCTCAATTTAGCTGCAGCTGCAATTAAACAAGGGGGTGGGGCCAGCTCTTGCCCCCTCCCCCTGCTCTGGATTGGCTGGCTTGTGATGCAGCTTCCGCATGACCCTGACTCTCTGGCCCCTGACCCAGCAGCCTCGGGGAACCTTGAACTCACTTGGTGCTCCTCTTTCTCCAGCTTTCCATTGGGGGCATCATTGTCTTGAGAGACACCAGCGAGGACACAGAGGAGCTGGTGGAGCCCGTGGCTGCGCATGGGCCGAAGATTGAGGAAGAGGAGCAGGAACCGGAGGCGCCGGAGCCTTTTGAATACATTGATGACTAAGACATGGGGGTACGTAAGAGGGAGACGTCCCTGCCTGGGCTGAACCTAACCCAGGACAGCGCCCCTCCCAGGTGCCCCTGAGGAAATCACGTGTGCAGGGGACGATGGGCCTTGCCATATTCTGATATTCAGAGGTATGCTGCCTTTGGATGTGGAAGCTCCATTACTGTCATTCAGGATCAATAGCCATCAAGAAGCCAGTTGACAGAGTCGCCCAATGGCAGGGCCGGCCCCAACATTATGTGGCAACAAGCACCGCGGTTAGTCCCATGTTGAGGAAAGTCAGGCTTTGCTCTTATTCACTCGGAACCTGCTCTCAAAACAACAGGAGCAGTGCGACATTCACTAGCTTTCTAAAATCCAGTACAGTCATACCTCATGTTACGTTTGCTTCAGGTTCAGCGTTTTCAGGTTGCGCCCCGTGGCAACCCGGAAGTACTGGAATGGGTTACTTTCGAGTTTCGCCACATGCGGAGACGCGCAAAATGACGTCATGTGCAGAAGCGATGAATCGCAACCCACGTGTGCGCAGATGCGCATATGCGGTTTGCGTTCTTTTCAGGTTGCGAATGGGCCTCTGGAACAGGTCGCGTTCGCAACAAGAGGCACCACTGTACAGTCATACCTCGGGTTGCGAATGCTGCGGGTTGTGGGTTTTTGGGTTACGGACTGCACCGACCCCGGAGGTACCGGGACAGGTTACTTCCAGGTTTCGGCACAGAAGCATTAATTGTGCTTTGCGCAGAAGCGCCGAATCGCTTCATGTGCAGATGCATCGCTGCGGGTTGCGAACGAGCCTCCCACATGGATCACGTTCGCAACCCGAGGTATGACTGTAGATTGAACTGGTTTCTGCGCAGAGAACTGCACACAAAACTGGCAAATAATTCAGTAGCTGCTGAGAACCGAACCAGGCTGGGCAGAGTGCAGAATTCTCGGCTCTGCCTGTACCATTCGGCTCCATCGTTCCCTGTGCCGTTTCATTCCCACAGGCAGCCTTGTGCCTTGGCCAGGGCTGTGCCTCTTCTGCAGCGTGGCAGGTCCTGGACGTCAGCTCTGGATTCCTGGACTGGTGTTAAGGGCTCTTGCCAGGCTGGATGGCTCAGAGGGTCAGCTTCGATTTCTGCTTTGACTGGGCCTGCTAAAACCCAAGCCTCACCTTGTAGAGCCGGCTGTTAATCAGCTGCAGTCTTTGGAGCAGGGGAGTTAGAAGCCCGTTTGCCACATCTCCAGCTGGTCACAGCACCTTAATCACAAATGATGACATGGCAGGCAAGTTCGTGGCTGAAGAAATCGGACGGTTCGTCTTCCCCTCCTAAAAAGCAAGCCATGTTCTGGAAGTGTTGTTTTTCCTGAACCGCTGAAATGATGTGCATGCGTTGCAAGCTAATCTGAAGAACCGGAATGGGTTGCTTAGAAGATGCTTGCTCCAGAAAGCTCCTTGGGCCGGCCGGCTCCTTGGGCCTTCCTCAACCTCTGGCGCCTCCCAGGTGTTCTGGACTGCAGTCCAAAAACATTTAGGGCGCCAGCTTGGGGGGCGGCTGGGATAGGTTGCCCAGTAAAACATTTCAGAGAATAGCCGTGAAGAGTGGCTGAGACCACCACCGTTTCGCCTCTGCAGCTGAGCGAGGCTGGGCCCAGAATCGGAGGAAGGCACCGTGTGGTGGTAGAGCTGTGGTTGCCACTAACTCCTTGCCTTTTTCTTTTCTTTTCTTTTCTTTTTTTGTCTCCCCTGTCCTTTATTTTTCTCCCCCTCCTAGGGCCCTTAAAGGAAGCTTGGTGCGCATTACGTCTGAAATTGAGGAAACGGCCCGGAGGCGGCTCTTGCTGCAGCCTGCAGCTCAGTGCATGCTCTGTCGCTTCTGTGCTGACCGGCAGCAGGCAGTCCACATTTTATGGGTGACAAAAGGAAAAACCTATGCTCTCTTTAGTGTACTCTTTCACGAGAAACCAGTTTTCAAAATAAATAAAATAAAAAACCCAAGCGGTGGCTTTGTTCTTCGTTATTCCTCGCCTGCAACTTCAGGAAGATGTGAGATGAGTTTCACAGCCTCACCTGCCTTTGTACCCCCATAGTGTTTTTTACACCGGGAAAACATTTGGCCTTGAAGAATACATTTTGTCAATGTGTTGATACAGACTCTCCGTCCTGCCCTGGGTAACTTTGGCTGCTGCAACATCCTTTGCTGGGTTCTGACACACTCCCTCAAACATACTTTCATACCCGATGTCCTCTGGGTCTGGGCTGTGGAAAGGCAGCCCATGCAGCCTGAGGTCTCGGGGTAAATGCTCAAGCACATGGTATTGTCAGGAGTTCAGCCTACACTTGAGTAGGACCCTGGCAGAGACACATGCCCGACTGACATGTTCCCTCCCTCCTGGTCGATCATTCAGCACACTTAGGGATCCGCAGAGTTTGCGCACCTTGTGTGACAGACCTCAGCAACTCAGCATTTTGGCTAATCTACTTTATTTACATATCAACACACACGGAGCACTGCCACATGGCTCCCTCTCTCTCCAGCATCAGACAGCAAAGAGAAAAAGAACAAAGGACAACAGTCCCACTTCACGGAACACAGGAACACAAACATCCTGTCTCCGTCACTTCCCACTCTGTGGAGTCAAAACATACACCGTAATGTGATAGACAAAAATCCCATGACTGCAATCATGGAGCAGGAATTCTAACAGGTATATGTGTGTCTCCAGGAAGCCCTTTGGTGAAATATCTTCATCTTGGGCAGCTGCTCAGAGGCCTTTAGCATTGGAAAGGGCCTTATATTGGACCAGCTAGTAAGAGCCGGTGTGTCGTAATGGTTAGAGTACCACACTGGGACCTGGTACTCTGTGGTTCAAATCCCCACTCAGCCAGGAAGTTCGCTGGGTGACACTGGAGACCAGTCACTGCTTCTCATCCTAGCCTACCTCACAGGGTGGTTGTGGGGATTAAAGGAAGAGTGGGGAGAAGAACCCTGTCCACCACCTTGAGCTCCCTGAAGGAAAAGATGGCATATAAATGCAATTAATTAAAAAATAAACAAGGAGAATCCAAGCCATAGGAAGGGCACAACTGGGTCATGCAGTGCTATAAAGCTGCTGTGTGCAACTGCCATTTTAATAACAGTGATGTCTTGGCAGCATTAAGAGAATCCTGTGTGAAAACTGCCGCCCGCATGTAGAGGGTGTCTGGGTGGTGGAGGAAGGATAAACTGCATTCTTTCCCCCTCTTATCTTCTTGGAATAGGTTTGCTCTCCAGATGTGGTCATTCTGCTTTGTAGAGAGTTCTTCACATCTTTCCCTTCAGACTGCGGTTGTCTCCTGGAATGTCCCGTTGTCCCAGCAACAGCAACCCTAGAGATGCCTAAAAAATAGAGTCATGGTCTGAAGTTGACAGCAGAGATGGAGCTGGGTTTTCTTTTCCGTGTCTTGTTTTCCAGGAGATTCCAGATAAAGGGACGAGGTTTTCAGTGCGTTATCGTTACTTCCAACGTGTAATGGAAATGGCATGAATATTTGAAGGGGGAAACCCCTTCCTGCTCCCTTTCCCCTCTCCCGAGGGTGTGTGTCATTGGGACATGAGAGGTGTTGATTAGAGGTGGCTTTCTGGGGAAGCAGCGAGACAGTGGTGAACTTTTGCAAGCGATGCTGCAGGGAGGTAAAGAAGGCCACTCCCTGAGAGAGGAAATTACTGAGAATATCCAGGGGGATCCCTGGGCCTTTAAACACAGACAGAAACCCAGCACATTTCCTGCATGAAGTGGGGCAAGAGATTGCTTCACCTGTTGGATTTTTGCCTGTTGTGCAGCTGTTCCAAGGCGCAGGAGCTCTACTTGGAAAACTAATATTCAGTGTTCCTGTTGGAGCATCTCAACTTCTCAGTGAGGTTTTCTCGTAATCCTTCACTGCCATGTAATCTAAACCAAAATTATCTCCCTTGCCCCGTCACAAGGTTTGCAGGAAGCTTTAGTTGCCTTGAATGTTTTGTGGCCGAGGTGAGATTTGAACTCGTCTCAGTCCTGCCTCACAGTTCACTCTGGCAACCGTTAACACTGAACAGGAGAGCTTGCCAGTCTGAGATAACTCACTGACTTGAAGGCGAGATGAAAGGAGCAGTCCTGTACCTACTCAAGAGTAATCCCCATTGAACTCAATGGGCCTCATTTCTGCATAGACACATGTAGAATTGCACTATTATTGTGCCTGATCCAGCACCAGGGTGCAAAGTTTGGTTATCGCATACTACATTACCTTTCATATACGTACTACCTTTCCCGCCCCGACCTGGCCACAGTGATCCATGCGACGGTCATCTCCAGGCTTGACTACTGTAATTCACTCTACGCGGGGCTGCCCTTGAAGCTGTCCCAGAAACTCCAGCGGGTGCAGAATGCTGCAGCGAGGCTCCTCACGGGGTCTCTGCCATGGAAGCATATTCACCCAGTGCTTTTCAAGCTGCACTGGCTCCTGGTGGAGTACAGGGTCAGATTTAAGGTGCTGGTTTTGACCTTTAAAGCCCTACACGGCCTAGGACCTTCGTACCTACGGGACCGCCTCTCCTGGTATGCCCCACGGAGAGCCTCAAGGTCCATAAATAGCAACACCCTAGAGGTCCCGGGCCCTAAGGAAATTAGATTGGCTTCAACCAGAGCCAGGGCCTTCTCAGTGATGGCCCCAGCCTGGTGGAACGCTCTGCCTCATGAGACCAGGGCCCTGCAGGATCTGATTTCTTTCCACAGGGCCTGTAAGACAGAGTTGTTCCGCCTGGCCTTTGGCTTGGAGCCAATTTGATTCCCTCCCCCTCTTTCTTTTTTCTTTTCCTTCTCCTCCTGCGATGAGGCTACATTTTAATATTTTAATGTTTCAATATTTTAATGTTGTATTTTTAATTTTGTAATCATTTAACTTGTTTTTATTATTGCTTGTAAGCCGCTCTGAGCCCGGCCTTGGCTGGGGAGGGCGGGGTATAAATAAAAATTATTATTATTATTATTATTATTATTATTATTATTATTATTATACTAGTTTTTATTTTGAAGGCTCTTCTGAGTAAAGCCTTTCCTGAAAGGGTGCTCTTGCACAAAAACGAGTTAATTTAAACCCTCAATTAGTGTAATTCCAGGATCTGGGAAATATGTAACTCTGGGGCTCTTTGCCACGCAACCCATTAATAATTCTTCCCTTCTTGGTTTGTATCCTGCCCTTCATTCCAAGCACCCCAGGAAAGTAGGTTAGGCTGAGAAATAGTGGTTTGGCCCCAGGACATCCAGTGAATTTTGCTGCTGAGGGAGAATTTGAACTCGGGACTCGCACGTCCTGCTCTTAATAACCTAGAAGCTGGAGGCTAACAGCAAATTCGGAGTGTGCTTCGTTGGCTACCCTTCCTCTAACCACTAGGCCACACTGGCTTACGAGATCAAGAAGCTTCACGTAAATTATTTCTTTTCATTTCATAAAATGTAAACGCTGCTTGATTGTTTTTTGTTAAAAAGACCCCAGCAGTTTACAGAAAGGTAAATCAAGAAAAATACAGCAATAATTTAAAACACATAGAAGTTAAAATACTAAAGCAGATTAAAATTACATTAAATGCTGGCAGAATCCGAGACCAGGGAGAAGAGTCGGTGGAAGAAGATTGGAAGAAATTTAAAGACTATTTACAGAAATATTGTAAAATTAATGAATGTTAGAATGATGTTGGATAGAAACTAAGTGGTTTTTAGCTGCAATACTATAAGGGAATATGAAAAATGGATTACGAATAGGTAAAGATTTAATGGTACAATATTTTAAAGATTAGGATAAACAAAGAGGGGAAGGATTTGCTGAACCAACAAACTGAATTGGAATACAAAAAAGGGAGGCGTGAGGAGGTCCGGAAAACAAGCTAATGAAAAATAAGTAATGGAAAGACTGGGTTGTTTTTAATTATTTTTATTTTGTATTTTTCTTTTTTCTATTTTTCTTTTGAAATATTTTGAAAATTTTTAATAAACATCTTATTTAAAAAAAATTACATTAAATGCACACCACCTGGTTGAGGCCAGGTGGGCCTCTGTTCAAAAAAATTAAAAATAAGGGAGAAGGTTTCTATCTAGCCTTCATGTTGTTGAGCTACTTTTCTATGTGCAGGGATCTTTAAAAATAAGAATGGGGATGAACTGAATTGTGTGAAACACCTCCTGCAACCTGAAGTGGCCTAGCCCAGACAGGTTCACCATCTCACTGGCGTTTTGTGACCCAGGCCTTCTTCCAATAACCACCTTTTCGCCAGAACGGCAAAAAACTTTTTCTTCCATTCTGCCCGGGGGCCTCCCCATCCATCTTGCTGCTCGGATAACCGCCTGCTCTTTGCTTTAGGGCACTGGCAATCGTTCCCCCCCCCCCAAAACTGCTGCCGCCCAGTTTTCCTTTGCTAAATGTTTTTCCAACTTTTTGATTTATTGTCGATGAAGTTACATTTCAGCAAAACAAACCTGACTGTTCTCGGGCACCAGGCTTCTTGGCAAGACTCGGCGCCTGTTTGGAGGGAGCGCTGAATCTTCCTAAAAAAATACTGGTGGAAAAGCAGGCACTCCCCCCCCCCCCAACGCTGAGAAAAGGCGAAGGTTGCAAAACTGGTCCTCCTTCTGCGCTTACAGATTCCAGATCTCTGACCACTTGAACCCCTAACCAGAAGGCTAATCCTCAAAACCTTTTATAGCCTGGCCAATTTCCTTGGCCATTAATTCTCCGCTTAATGAAGATTCGTGGGTCCTAGCCTCTGGAGTAGCACAAAACGAGATTGTTGGGGGGTTTTGTTGTGTTTTTGTTGTGTTTTTTTTTATTCAAAATTATAACAAGACATATTATCTAAAAACATATCATCCTTGTCCCCCGCCCATTTTTCCTCCCCCCCCCACAGAACCCTCCCACCCCCACCCCCGACTTCCCTCAGTTCCAGTCTTTGATTTCTCTAAAAATGCTGTTTTCTGCATGTTACAAAGTTGTATAGATCCTCAAACTATTTAGCTGATTATTATCAATAAAAAGTTTGTGAATGTTTATTCAAAACCTGCCAAGGAGTCCAGTTTGCTTTGTTGCCTCTTCAGATACTTTGTAAAGGGTTCCCATTCGTCTTTAAAGTCACCGTTATCCTTGTCCCATAGCTTGTATGTCAATTTTACCAGTTCTGCATAATCCATCAATTTTTCTTGCCCTGATTCTTTAGTTGGGGTTTCTTCAGTCTTCCAGCCTTGTGCTACCAGAACTCTCGCAGCCATTGTCACATACATGAAGATGTTTTTCAGCTTTTTTGGCAGGTCTTTCCCTACAATCCCCAACAAAAATGCCTCGGGCTTTTAAACAAATGTTAAATGGAACATTTTCTTCAATTCGTTGTGTATCATTTCCCAAATTTTTAAAATTACTTTACAATCCCACCACATATGAACGAGATTGCTCCTTCTTCCATGTGACAGCCCTTCAGAAATCTGAAGCTGGCTTGGGCCCTCCATTTTAAAGATGAAGGGTTTGTGGATCTTTTGCAGCAATGGTTTTTAAGCTCTCTTGTGGAAAGAAGATTTGGTTTGAAAGAGACAGAACTCCTTCGAGATTTACGGACCAACATAAAAGACTACCAACAAGACCGGCGGAGAGGGACTGAAAGAGATTTGAAGGCCTCGGACGTGAGGAACCCAGGCTAAGAACTGTTATTATGGACATGTATTTGGGAAGGGACGCAAACCGGGGATGGGAGAGGGGGGAAAAATAGAATTTTAACAACACTCATGACTTTTCGGTTTAATTAATACGTATCTTATCTAATATAAACTGGGAAATCGATGGAAGGGAACCTGAGTCCAATTTAGGAAAGAATCTAAATTTTTTATAAGAATATATTAAGATGCTGAAGAGGAGAAACAATAACTTGCTGACATAATTATGGAAATTGGGATGCTTGAAGGGGGGTGGGGGGAAGTCAAAGAACAAGTTTATGAAAGTAAGATTTTTGAAATTATGCATGTTTTTGTCTTTGTCTATTTGTGTGTGTTGTGTCTTTATAAAAT